>NW_010972886.1:4761704-4903864 GCF_000737465.1 Haliaeetus leucocephalus | reverse complement strand
CGGGGCGGGCAGCGGGGCCGGGACCGGCGCTCCTGGGCTGCGGCTGCCCGCCGGGAGCCGGAGCAGCCCCGGGCAACCAGCACTCCGACCTCCTCTTGGGTGAGGTTTGCACCCTCTTGTCCCGTTAGATTCTAAGCCCTTTGCCGGACGGCGTTGCTGATTCGTGGCATTATTCTCCACGTGGTGCGCTTTATGCGAGACGATAGCCGAGCGCGGCTCTCTGCGTGGGGGCAAGGGCACGACAGAAACGCGAGGGGACGGCTGTTGCAGGAGATCTGCGGCAGAGAAAATGGAAGCACCTTGGCTGCCTTGTGTTCCTGTGCAACGGAAACTTACCTATAGACGTGGGCACCACGCTTTTATTTTCAGAAGGGAAAACTGCCAATCATTTCTTCAAGAATTAATATAAGACCCTCTCTCGTTGAAGGTTTAATTGTGATTAGTACTGCTGGTATGATGGAGACAGTGAGTTCAGCGTGCCTCCTCCAGAACAGAAAGTGACCTGTTTAATTTCGTTGTAAAATCCGATAAGAGTAGTTTAGATGCACGTTGAAAGACCCGTTGGCTCCCACCGGGCACACCACATAAGCAGTTGGCGTCCTATCTACTTCCCTCATCTTGCTTTTAATTCTCTCTTTTCCCTCACTTTCCAATATCAGCTTTCACATAACTCCGTATTGCCCCAGGCCTACATGATCAAATCACTTTTAATAAGAAAAAGTGAGTTGATTTATAAGGGAAACATTTCCTTGATGGGCACTGGGAAAAAAAAAAAAAAGCCCAAAGAATTTTCCTGATGGGCCATTTCATTTCCTAGTTACTGTGCCTACAAGATAACCTTCCCCAAAAGTCCCTGAGAAAATGCCCCTCTCACCTGAGGGATTTCAGTTCCAGTTGAAATGGTACATTTCTTCCTGCTCAGTCCCTCTCACTGCAGTTTAGAGTGATGATGGAGCTTGCTTCTGCTGGAAAAACTCAATGTTTGGGCTTCTCAGCTGGCCAGCCATGGTACGTAGTGCAGAGAAAATGCTGGAATGAAAAGATGCTTTTATATCTCTGTTTTCCTTCTGTATTATGAAAGCGCTGCAGCGCCAGGAGGGAAAAGGAAGGTTTTACAATTGGGAGAGTGCAGTTTGGGGGACAAAAATAAGTGTCCTTGAAACTATCTCCTGGGTTGTATCACATCTGCTCATGGATGCCAGCAACAGGGAATGGAACAGCACCAGGGAAACAGGACGGATTTCAAAATATAAAAATGCAAAAGTGCTGTAGTACGGTGCCAGGGAAGCATGATACAAATGCCTGACTGCACACCTAGCTGTAGCAGAGAAGAATGTAGACAAACCCATAAAGTCTGGACAATTCTCTGAGGACCAGTGGAACTGCCTTCCTGGAACAGGCTTGTGCTGCTCTCCAGGCTGAAGCCTGGCTCCAGGGCTGACCTCCTCCAGATGCTCCAGAAGAAGGCACCCCCTCCCCCCATCCCCAAAAAACAAAAACCTCAAGGAAGACATTAAGGGAGTAGCTTGCCAATAAAGAATTCTTCATAATTCCCTGCAGTCAGTCACTGCTTTACACTCAAAGCAGGAAATCTTAGTTCATTTCTAAAACACTTTTAATATGCAACACACACAAGGATGCATGAATTCTGTAAGTTAACTGCTCATGCATGCATATAAAGAGCATACATTGCACTTAAAAGCACACATATGCAGAAACAAAAGTAATACCTTTAAAAGCTGCTACAGCTCTATGTATTAAATAGAAAAAAAGCTAAAATGAGTAAGTGTGCATTGCCCTCATATTTTACACTGATTCCCATTCCCATCTTGTTCCATTATGCTCCATTTGATACCCTTTGCCACTTTTTAACCTGGAGACATGCCCCCGCAGAGGCGGGTATCTGTGTCAGACTTCCCCAGCAGCAGAACAATTATCGGTGGACTAAGATTACAGCGTTAAACGTGCTCACAATTCCTCCTCCGCACGACGGTCCAACTCTCATCCTTGGCGTGCGATGCCAATCCGGCTGTGCTTGCCTGCTCTGGGAGCCTGCTGCAACGAGCCTGCCAGGCTGCTCAAGGAGCCAGCGCCGCGCACGCTCTGGCGATCGGCAGCGATATTAAAGCGCAGGAGAAAACTCTTTTGCTACGTACGCGCCTGCAATACATTTTGTCTACTTTGCTGGCAGGGAGGCCAAATGATACCTTTCCTTTTAGGACAGCAAAATGAATCATACTTTCTGTCTTAGAAGCAACATTTATGTGTCTCTGGGAATGTGATCCTTATTGTCTCTGTTACAGACATGAGCCAGATGCTTTCCTGTAGTTCAGATATATGCAAGATACCTTCATTTCTCTTTTTCTTTCTTTACTTCTCTCCCTCTCTCACTCTTCCTTCCTTCCTTTTTTCTTTCCCCTTCCCACTTTTTCTCTTTTTCTCTTGGGGTGTTTGCATATGCAGCTCTTCCCAAACAAAAGGGGTTTGCTCTTTTTCGTAGAAGAGTGGGGAAAGTTGTTGCATGAGTGGAAAATTCTACAGTTCATTCTAAAGCTCTTCATTCTACAGTTTTGAGTGGGGATTGCTTCCACGTTAGTGTCTCAAAATGTCCTTTAAATGCCATTGCACTCCCAAAGGAATACCTTATGTTTTGTGAACTACAAATAGGGCTACCTGAAAGAGATCTGCCTTGTAGGGAGTCGTAGGCACCTACCACCTGGGAAGGTACTACAAGTTAGACACACTAAATCATTTGACTAGCCTTGAGCTCATTTCTGCTTAAGTCTGGGGAGAAGCAGGAACACCTTTCGTTGGCTTTGCCACCAAGGCAAGACTGTGGCATCGAGTCTAAGAGCAGAGGGAAGGACCGCAGGAGAAAGCTGCTGCAGAGGGTGTACAAGCAAAGGCGTGGTCTGTCAGCCAGACGAGCGGAGGTCTCAGCCCATCAAAAGTCTTACTAGTTTCTTTCCTGAGCATAAGGGCAAATGAGTTTTAAGAAAAGGTCTGAAAAAACAGCTGACTTTGTGGATATTTACAGCAAACTCTTCCCAGCATGAGGAGTCACACAGATGTGGTTGCTTACAAATGTAAAAATTCAACACAGATGGATTAAAGGGGGGAGTCTAGCTGTCGGTCCTGACACCGAGATAAGAGTGGGCTGCGAAATGAAGCCTGCTAGTTTATGTTTGATGAGGCAGAGACAAGGCAAAGAGAGAGAGTCGTAACATGATCAAAACAGTGAGGTTGGGAAATGATCTCTGGAGCGGCATTCTCAATCACCGTGAGCAGGGAAAACTGTGTTTGTCAGGAAGAGAGGAAAGGCTGTGGCTTCTGTGGTCTACTGTGCTTCATCCAGACCAGGACTGAACAAGCCTTTTAATCTATGCGGCACTGGCTTTACTAGACAGATTTATATGTTGTATATGTGTTAGAGAAAGGTTCCTGAGCCAGTATTTGTTCTAAATCCTTCCCTTTTCATTTCATTTTTACCGTGCTCACAAACGCCCATTAAAATTGGGATCTCACAGATCTAGTGGATACCCGAATATTCCTGCCACCTTGTTACAGCTACAGAGGATGTGAGAAAACAGCAGACTCCTCATTCAGTTGAGTTCCCATTAGCTCATTCCTGTCGCTGCTCAACGCTAAGGGCATGCTGGCAGGGAAAGGGGTCCCCATGTTGGGTTCCTTCAGCTGCCTGTGCTCGCTGCTCCCCTCGTGCTGTCTCCAGAAATCAAGTGGTCTTTGGGTAAGCCAGCGTAGACCGCTGGTCCACCTGAACCATTTGTAAGCAGCCATTCATGGTGTGGTTGCATGGTCACAAGAGCTGGGACAGGGAGACATAATGGAAGGGTGGATTTATCCCTTTTTCCAGCAGCCTGGTCTGTGTTGGGTGGCCTTTCTTCACCCTGGTGTTTATCTACTTCTGCTTTAAACACTTCTGATAGTTGTAAATAATAACGTCGTGATCCCAGGAGTGTTTTTATGATGAATCACAGTGGCATTCAAAGTGAGCTGAACTCTGAAGTGACAGAAGGGATTTGGAAAGCTCACTGACGGTGCTGGAAGAGCCCTTGATGGGGTAGAAATATAGCTTAACCAAATCAAATTATTTGCACATGGCATCCCGTCCCCCATATTTCAGTTGGGTACCCTGTTTGCCTCCATCATGGAGCCACTCCTGCACCACTGATGCTAAGTCAACCCAAGACTCCTCCATTCCTCAGTTGCCTTTCTAGCTTTCTCTTAGCTGTTTTGTTGTTGTTGTTGGTTTGGTTTGGTTTGGGGTTTTTTTCTGAATCCTTTGTAACTTGTTGGCCTTTTTGTGGTATTAAAATATTAAACAGTTAATGGATTTTCCTAAGTTGAGTGTCATAGTAACTGTACATGAGATTTCGTGGCTCTGTTTTTGTAACCATGTGAATTATGGGTTCTTGTGTTTGTTTTTTTTTTTAATTTTATACCATATTACACCACAAGCTGTTACCTAATTTGCTCTCCACTAGCACTGCGTATGCATCATTGCTTTTCAAGAGTGCTTTTGCCTGTTGTTGAATAGAAATGCCTACTGATACTCCTACTTTTGCACATGGGTTAGAAGTCTTTACAGAAATGCATTATTTCTACAGTATCAATGTGTCTGCTAGTAAAATACTATACCATTCAACCTAAGAAAGATATTCATGCCCTTGTTGAAACAAAAACAGGTATAAAGACATGTCAAGAGATCCACATTGTGCCTGATCTTTGTAATATTTTTATTAACATTATAAAATGAGTTATACATAACAAGGAGTAGTGGTACTAAAGAACTCTCTGTAAGGTGAAAGAAATAGCCTAAAAGACTTAGGAAGTTTATAAAGTTTAAACACTGGATAGTAAGAATTTAACATACAAGACAGAAAAAATGAAGTCTGGTCTTAAATAATTGCCTTCTCAGATATTTAATGACATAGATGTAGGTGAAAAAAGAGTAATACCTGGGTAAAAAAATTTAGATATATGCCTTTCAGTTGTAGTAAAGTATTTATCATACAGGAAAGATACTGATTTCGGATGATCAGCATCTTGGCTCAGAATGTCAGTCCTTCTAAAGAAGACCCAGTGAGTGTTCACAGGGGAGTCAGTTCATTCTTGCCTTAGAGAGCAAGTGTTGTAGTTCCCTTCTGTACCTGTCTGAACAGGGCATGAGTTGTTAGAGGCTTCACTTGAGTCCTCAGGTTGAGCTTCACTAGGTCTTCTTTTCAAGCGTGGAAGAGCCCGTCTGATCCCTGCTGCATGTGACTCATAGCAAAAATAAGGTAGTTAAACAAGTATGCAGGATAAAGGAATGAAAAGAATGCATTTATTATGTGGCATTACATGCATTGTTGAGAAATAGTTGCTCAGTAGTTATATTTTAGATGAGAAAAAGAAGTGTGTTTAAAATTTTGTGCCTTAAGATAGAGCTTTGTGCCTTAAGATAGAGCTGGTAAACACACATGTTGTGGAGTGTCCCTGTTGTCTGGAGATCACTGTCCCCTCATTACACTCATTTGTTCTGCATGGCGAGGGCTGAGTTCCACAGTTTGCTGTTGGCAGCTGAGAGCTATTATAGGGCTGCAACATCTGTTTCAACAACAGTGGGTCCCTGGTCAGCAAAACTAATTAAAAAAGAAGTCCAGAGTCAAATACCATGACCCATCTGGTGTGTCTATGTGTAAACATGGTAACTACTGGAATAATGAAAACTTTAAAATGCTTAGGATAATTTACAAAAATATGACAAGTGATGAAAAGTCTCAGAACTGTTCTTCATATAGGACACTTATGAACAGCACAGGCAAAGATTAGGATTCCTGCAAATGCTTAAGCACATAGGGAACTTTTTATGCACATGGACATTACATGGTAGTAAACTCACTGCGGCCACTCAGCTGTGCAGCCCTTCTCACGTGGGTGACTATTTACAGAATCGGGTTGCAAGTTTCCTCAATACTCTGCCAAGGTTTTGTTAATTGGTAATAGTAGCTATGAGGGTGCTTGGGTGTACATTTAATGGCTCCAAACATTTGTGGGATTCCTCCATTTCTCTCTTCTGTCAAAATTTCAGTTGTCAAGACAGAAGTAACCAGTGCTGGTGAGTTCCAGCGTGTTAAATACTTCCCTCTGACCTAGCGAGGATGAGAGGAGTCGTGTTTATATTGGGCTGATGAAATGAGATTACTTGTTTGAGGAAAAGGCAGTAGACAAAATATTCAGGACAGGAGGAGTAGGAAGCTGTCAGAGCAGGTACTGCTTGGTTATCAAAGCATCCAAGGTACTGCTTGGTTGACTTAAGCCCAAAGCATCCTATTTTTTTTTTTTCCCAGGTTTGCTGATTAATTCCAAACTTTTTAAAACTGAACTGAGGCTGAAAAGTGGCCAAAAACTCCCTACTGCATACACACCGATAAAAACGTGATCTGTTTTCTTTTCTAAATATGGGTAGATTTTGTGCTAAACATTGTGCTTAAAGGAAGCCCCTTCACAGTCCCTGCATGAGCTATATGGGAGGTGGGTCCAGACGGGTGAGTAGAGACAGGAGTGCAGTAGATACTGCATTATGAAGCTGCTGCTTTCCAGCACAGCAAATGGGCAGGAGATGACAGAGCTTCCTTCCCCATCCTGTCTTCAAAATATGGACCATAAGCAAGTAACCGTAAGATCCTTTTTCCAGGAAACAGAAAACACACAGAAGGAACTGTAGCTCTCAAGGTTACAATTTCCCATCCATACAGCTCCTAATGCTGCACAATATATCTCCTCTCCAGGTATATGGTACAGCTGCAGTCAAACCCATCATGACTATTAAATGAAGATATCAGTGATTAATAGTACCTCAGAGTAAGTCTGTCTATTCACAGTTCTTTTCTCTTTGAAATGTGTTTTGAACATTTCCAGCCAACAGAAAAGTTGCTAATGGATTCTTGTGTCTGGTTTTAAAATACAAAAATTTGTTTTTATTTAGCTCTTTCCTGACCAAACCTACGCTTGTCTATGAATTCCCTTATTGCAGAATAACAGGATCCTTTCTTTTCAGAGGCAACAGCGAGATTGAAATGGTGTACTGAAGATGGTACATCTGTGTAGCCAGTTGTTTTCTGCAATTCATTCTTTCTTTAGAAATGACGGGAAATCAATGTTTCCCTAGAGACTTTTATTGCCAGTCTGTTTATCTGCCAGAACCTCTTCAATATCCATCTTAGATGGCTGAGAATTATCTTTACAGGGTGTTGAGATGAATGTTTTGTCAGACCTTCTGCCTGATGATTTTTACATCCTTTTCTAATCTCTCCATTGAATAGTAGGTTAGCAAAAAGTAAAATACATATAATATGCCATTTCGGACTGTCAAACTTGCTGCAAATCCTAATTCAGTTATGAGACTATGCCCTTAAAAGCAGTGGAACGCCTGCCATTAATTTTAATGTCTTATGTGTCCAAAAGAATAACTAGATTATGTCTTTGTCACATTCAGATTATTTGTCAAGAAGTGTATCTTCCCTACAGGCTGACACTACTTTTGGTGAGAAAGAACAATATTCCTATTGATGGTTTTCTTAACGTCACTGGCAAAATTTGGATTATCCACTGCTAATTCTGTTTGTTTAAACTAAAAATCTTGGTCGTTCCTTTCTAACTAATTTAACTTGCCATCGTGCCACATAGTGGGTTAGCTGACAAGGAGATTTATCCACTGTTCCACATCTCCTTGTGCTTTTCCAGATTTTTTTCATCAACTCATGCAAACTCATCTTAATGTTTCTTGGTTATGCTTCAGATACAGCACCATTATTTGAGAAACGAGGAATTGCATTATTTATCTTTTTAACATTTTGCCAGAAAACACATCCATTGGATACTGGGAATTTGTACGGGTTCTTAAAAGAATTGAAAGAGCTCAGAAAAGAGACAAGGGAATAGAGAAACTATCAGCATTTATTTTGCTAGATAAAAGTAATGATAGTGAGACCCTGCTTGTAATATCAGGACCCTGTTTCGCCATTGTGCCTCAGTTCTAAAGAAAGCCCAGAAAAGCCAACATGTACTGAGCTGAACTTTTCATTTTACACTTAAGACCTTCCCTCTCCCCCGGCAGATGTGGACCTCGGGTTTTTGCCCACGCTTAATATAAAGGCTGCTACTGAATGAAAGAAGAGGTGCTTTCAAGTCAGGTAATCCTGTATGGCAACCATATGCTCCCTGTTTTTGTTTCATGCTGTGCTGTTTTCACTTCACGCCACTAAGCTTTTGGGGCACGATGTTGGTAATTGTCGTCTGCCCAAAGACTGCAGCGAGGATGCCGGCGCTGGCGGGCACGCTGCTGAGCTGCCGGAGGGTGTTTGGAGAGATGACGGTGTGAGGAAGGCAAAGCTTCCCAGGCGAGAGGTGGGGGCTCCTTTGGCAGGGAAGGGTGCCGGCACTTCACCAGCAGCAGGCAGGTTCGTGTCACACCTGGTATGCGGTGGGATAAAAGCACCCGTAGACATGATTTTAATGTTTTCCTGGTGTGCTAGTCCAGCCAGTGCTGGGCCGTAGGCAGGGGGGGTGAGAGCTTGGAGGGGCTACCCGGGCTCACGCAGCCCTCCCTCGGGACCTGCCTGCCTGGGGCTGGCACGGGGTGAGGGTGTGGGGGCAGCAACCACTGGCCGTGAGGACAGGACAGTCTCTTCCGAAACAGCCCTGCCCCTTCCCCTTTATTCCCCTGATTGCTGCAAGAGGGGCAGCAGGAAGCCCAGCTCCCCACATTTGTCCATCTTAAGCGTGCCTTTCTCCTACTGTCTTTCCGCTGGCAGAAGGAGCCTGTCTCTGGACCCTCGTCCACCGGAGAGTGACATCCAATTTCTCCTACGCTGCTGAAAAACTTGGAGCCAGCCGTGACTACGTTGATCTTCTTAGTTTTACTGGATGAAAACTGTAATTATAACAGCACTGATGCAGTGCAGAGCAAGACTTTCAGCTGTTGCAATCGTCACAGTTCTGCCAGCTTCAAAGGAAATAATCTATTCATGCCGGTCCGGAATCTGGCTGCCTTCTAAAGAAATCAAGTAACACTGAAATCACCAAGGTCCCTCTTGAACAACATTGTATTAACATAGTTACTTTTTCTTGCAAGAATAGCTTGCACCTCTTAGCCCAAATTTGAATCATTTTCTGACTGCAAATATATTTGATTTTTTTTTGCCTTGCAATCAGTTGTATAAAGAAATATAATTGTCTTTCCACTATTTTATTCCCATTGCTTGGGTTATGCTATTCAAAGTTCTGAGAAGCTGACGAGTTCAAATTCTTTCACGCACTGATTGCAAAGCTAATCAGCTAGGTGAAATGGGACTGAAATACTGCTATTTGTTCTGATTTCTAGGAATATAAACAGAGACCACAGCCTTAGTTCTTGAGCTGAACTGGTCTCAGGATGCCTGCTTACATTCACCCAAAAGCCAGCGGGCATCTGGCTGCAAGACTTCATGGACTTGCTTCTAAAAATTAGAAGCAAAGCAGAGAGGACAAGAACAACGCAGCCCTACAGGATCTCTCCTAAATTAAAGCTTTCACCATGGGAGACTGAGCAGCTCAGGGGAATTGGTAATGGGAAATTGGAGCCATGCACCTCGAGGCTGCCAATCTGTATCTGATCCAGGCTAGTACTGGCTGGAAGCCTTTAGCATCCAGCAGCTCTTTTCTTGTCTTTGCAAAGTTGTTAGCGGCCTCGGCCCTGTTCCTGGTGGAAATATATCCACAGCACAAGGCTACCTTCACAGCTGGCATAAAGCTGCAGCCTTGCTCATATTCGCAGCAGAGAGGCGAGGTGAGGACGAGGTGGAGACATAGCTCCTTGCTGCCCTTAGAAGGGTCCCCACTGGTCGGGGAGGAGGTGAAGGGGTGTGGGGAAGACACTCTTGCTGGTTAATGTGCGCTCAGGAGAGGAGTTTGGCTCAGAGATACCCTGGGCTAGAGGGGTGCGTGGGGAGGGGTGGCAAAGGATTGGTCGGAAAGCACTGGATGGGACAGGGAAGAGTAAGAAGTGCAAAAATGTCGCCATAGCAAGGAAGCTGTCTGCATACAGTGCATGTCAACAGCAGTCATCTTCTGTCCCTATTACAGCATTTCTCATGTGAGGACTGATGCAAGAGGAGTGTGTTTCTGACACACAACTGCCTAATTTCTGTGAAAATTGGTGGGGAGGCAGGGGATGCGCACTTTGCGTACCTTTGAAAATCCGAGCATCCACCTGAAAAGTGCACACCCAGCTACTTGTGCCCATGGTTTCTCAGGGTGAAGAATTGCTCAGCCCTCATAATACACATTGCCCTTCCCCGGCTCTCCAAATAAATAAAAAAAAAAGCAGCAATATCAGAATTAACAGCAGCTCCAAGGTCATCACAGCATAGACTTTGTTCTTGGGCTAGAAGTGCCAAAGAAGCAGAACAGCAAAAGGGAGATCACATACAGTAGCAGGAGGAGAAATAACTCGTTGCAGCAGAGCCAGATTTCCCAGAACAAGCTGACACATTCAATTAAGCCCTCGCTTGCTACCTGGGGACGATCTTTAACTGAACCTTGGGGCTGGCCATCCAAACACAGGCAGGTAATCAGGTAACGTGAGCCACTTGATACCTACCTGAAAAAAAAAGTATGGGTTGGGTGTGCAGTACCTAAACTAATTACTCCAAAATGATTGCCTGGATTTGGGCCAAGTATTATCTCACTTGTCCTCAGCGCTACTGCAATGGCATGAGGGGAACAGAAAATGCAGTAACCTGAGAGGGAGATAAGAACGAGGGAGAGGGAGAATTGAGAATGCTCTTCAGCTGTGAAGATGTTCTGTCTCTGCACTGCTCTTTTGTCTAAGCTCAACAGCAGTGAAGAAGCCTTTGTATCTTGTCTCCTCCTTTTAAAATGGATTGGCAGCCAGAAGCATTATCCACATATACAAAGTCTAAACACTGTGAATTAACCTGTTTTTTTTTTTTTTCCTCCTTGCTCTGAAGAAGAAAATGTCAAGATTTGAGAGCAATTTTTACAAAGGAAACCACAAATCCCTGGTCATAAAAAACCTGTCATCTTCATTTTCTAAACAGATCATTGGTTATATAGTCAATGTAATTTTGACTTACACTGAGTAAAACAGAGAAGTTCTGATCCAAAGGATTATTGGGCTTAAAGAAAAGAGTTCCCTTTCCTTTGGTAGGTTTAAAGTAGAGCTGCAGAGAATGGTTATTTTATTGCCAGTGGAGAAAATCAGTCATTTAGTTTCTGATATAGTAGACTAGTGTACAAGACCTGCCTAGGAATTTAGGACAAATAAGGTAAAAGTCAAAATTAGCAAACAAAAAAACTACAGCAGCACATCTTTTATCTTTCATATACTGTCATCTGGAAAGAATAATATTTTTCATGTAGGCCTTGGCAACTCATGCATTGTGTTTAAAACGTGCCTGGAAAGGGTGGGCTCAGGAACTACCACAGACGTATTTTGGGGGAAGGCAGGCACCTGAGACTTACCTTGCTAAGGGCTGTGCTTCATGTTGTTCAACTGATGCAGTACTTATTGTGTGAAACCCATGACAGACATCAAGTAGGAGGTGAAACAATATTGAAAACCTATAGATTTTCCTTCCATTTGCTGTTCTGTTTTCAGTGACAGTTACTTCATATATAATATGTATGAATATAATACACGAGTATTTTAGTAATAAATAAAACATCAGAAAAGAATAGGCAAGACTGTGAAATCAATAAGCTTAGTCTTTAAAAGAAAGGGCAAGTAAGACTCTCATTAAGTTAATTTAATAATCCATCCCTGATTCACTTATTCAATGCTTAGAAAGTCAGTAAACACTCATTTTCAGTTCTTGCTCCATAGGCATGTACTCATTCAACTCAATGTAAATTTGTTTAAACTTGCAGAATAGTACCGATCTGGGGAACAGTGCTTCATTGCTGCATTAGAGCCTGCAAGCCACATTTATCCAAAGAATAAATTTATCCAGATAAACCATGACCATTTATGTGTAGCTGCCAGGCCTTCTGCACTGTATTGGCTGTGAGCTGGGCATGTCTGTGTTTGCCTTTGTCCCCTGTCCCAGATGACAGGGGAGGTTCAGCTTTAACCAGGAGAGCACAGCTGAGGTTAGGGGATAGGGCAGTTTCTGTCTTTGAACTTCAGTTTGTCACTGCCTAGGAGATGTAGCTGATGTTAACACTAACATAGAAGATCATGTCATTGTTTAATCAATTTCTTTGCTTCCCCTTCCCCTCCTCTTCCTCTTCTGCTTCCTCTTCCTCTTCCTTTCCCTTTCTATTTTTCTTTACCTTTTCCTCTTTCCTTTTTCCCTTTTCCTCTTTCCTTTTTCCCTTTTTCTTTTTCTTTTTCTACCTCTATTTCTTTTTTCTTTCTCTTTCTTTTCTCTCACCTCCTCTCCTCTCTTCTCCTCTCTTCTCTTTTTTTTCTCCTCTGTCATCTTTGGTGGTCATCTGTATTTATAGACAAAGGGCCCCAATGTGCTGTACGTGCCTGCTTCTTTCAAGAGAACCTCCAGCCAAAATTACCTGTGACCTTTCCCAGGAGCATGGGTAGAAACCTCTTCTCGAGTGAGATAAAGAAATTAGAACTTCATTCTTCCATGGTTTACTCCTAGGAATGCATTTTGGCAAGATGTTAAGAATAAACCAGTTATTGAAAGGGGGATCTGGGAAGTTGACAAGCATGGCTAAGCCCAGCAGGGAAATTTGATGAGGAAATAAGATGCTTTGTAGATCAGTGTGTAGTGATTAGTCTTTTGAATGCTGGGATTATTATATAAGCAAAAAAGGAGGGGGGCACTTATTGTATCTGACAACTACCACTTATACAGGTATTCTTCGAACTAATGAGAAACATAATGGTGTATTTGTTTATAAATCTTGACTGAGACTCCTGCATTTTCCACAGATTAAATGTGATGGAAAAGACAACTTTTCTTTTTCTTCTCTCCTAAATTAGAATCACTACAGAAAGAACAGGGAAAAAATTCCAGTGAGTATCCTACCCCATCACTGACACACTGCCTTCAATCTTGGAGTCTATGTTCATCTTCAAACAAAAAGTGTATTATATATTTGAAACACAGACACCACACTTTGTACACTGTAAATAGGTGCTGAGAATAACCAAGGATCCAGAAATCATTGCACACTGGTATGACAGATACTACTTGCCATCATGTTATACAAAAGCAGACAGGTTCGGAAAAGCAAGCAGTAGAAAAATCAATTAAATGAACTTCTGAAACCATCACAAAGAAATTCAACATTCTAAAATGTCCTATAAAAACAATAGAGAAGCTGAGACTTACGTGACAGTTCTGTTCAATTTTTTCCTTTTGCATAAGCAACTAATTCTTGTTTTGAAAACTATGGTCTCCATATGTTTTAAAAATTGAATGATCACCCATAAATATTACTTCCTCCACTGTATCTTCCTCTCCCATCATCATATGCACATACAAACAAAAGTAACCTGTTAAACTTAGAATTTTGCACACAGAGTCTACTAATAAGCATTATGACTCTGTTTGTGCTTGTGTGAAAAGAGGGGAAAAGTGAGGCAACACATTCAACTTCAGATAAAACTTTAGAATATTTTACAGAGCTCTTCTTCACACATGACACATGACATTATTCACACAGAAAATGCTTAAGGAAACAGAGTTATTTACAAACTTCTCTGAATAGCCTGTAGGTTTGATTCAAAATAACCTATTTGCAACATTATTTGATTATCCGGGACATTATTACGCATTTTTGTTTAGTTTTCTGCACCGTAGCTAATAAGTTGGCTAAGACCACCTGGAGCTAGCTGGAGATCCAAGTGTTTCCAGTCCTGTCTGCAGTGCCTTTTCCCTTACAGACTAATTTGTGTGCAGGCAAGATTTATCATGAGCCTATGCGTCTCTCTCTCACTGGGACATTATCTTAGGAAGTGTTATTCTAAGTAGCAATTCCCTAGTTCAAGTGAAAACACTTAACGAGTCAGCTTATTGAAGGGAAAGCTGAAGTATATTTATGAATGTTTACACATAACATATGCACATACTTCTACATGCTATGGGATATAACACCACCTGGACTGGGGCCAGATCTCACTGTTTATATGCACAGAATGTATGGCCTCATTTTGTTCAACTTTTTCTGAATTGCAGGGATAATCTGAGTGTAAATGAGTCCCTGCCTGAGTTATAGCTTTATTGAATTAGTTGCAGGAGCAAGTACTTAGTTATGATAACATTTTATAGGTGGAACTTCCAACCAGAAAAGAAAGGAGACATTTTTCCAAAAAAGTCACTGTTGCATTCATATATTAAGTACACTGTGTGGTTCTAGTAAACCCCATTTTGAAGAGTATCTTCAGTGCTAGCTACCACTAGTGACCTTGCTATTGCTCTTAAGCCACAGTTGACTGACTACTACCAAGGAAGTCCTTGAGTTTTAGAGTCTCACATGAATTTTTATCGTAGGGCTAGCTTAGTCCTGGTAGCAGCGCTTTACATATTTTTATTTTGCACAACGATAAATGACTCTACGTAAGTTTTAAGAGCATGGAGAACCTGCTGCCCACCTATGTGGAATCTGCACAGATGCCTTGTCATTCCATTTCTTCTGCAATTTCCCTTCAACTTTAGTCTACTGCAAGCTTATCAGAAACAGTCTTATATAATTTTTCACATGTATTGTGTTTTCCTCAAACAAATACCCCTACCTTGTTAGAGGATTTTTGGAAATGTTTAGAGCACTTGCCACAACATATTTATGCACTGGGAGATTTTAGGTAAAGAAAAATCCAGTTCCAATGGTATTCTACAGATTACTGTCGTCTTGAACACCTGATTTGTTGTCCCTATCTGCACACAAATTTTTTGATCCTTTTGATTCTAGCTGAGGAATCAGTATCTATAGAGGACTTGAGATGATGCCCACAATTTATAGCCAGTATTTTGGCTTTGCGATTCCTGGTGCAGAGTGTAAAGTGTGTCTTTGAATTGGATTCTATCATCATTTTAAAGCTGTTGTTTTTTTTGTCTCACAGTCACTGCTGAAAAACCTGGAGGTTGTCTAGATCCAAGACTTTTCATGAATATCTTTGATACGAATCTTTTATGACTCTTCTCCACTTGTCTGTATTATACTGAATAGTGAATGCAAAGACAGTCTCTTCAGATAGTGACTCACAGGAATGCAACATGCAATCCGCACAAAGGAAATTTAATACCCTAGCAGCTAATTAAAAAAGCATTACCTTCCACCAGTGCTGACCTCCAGCCATGCAGAGGATAAAGATGGGTGTCTGTCAATCAAGTTTACCTAACAAACCCTGGCACAATATTATGATGAATGGACAGATCTAAAAAAGGGTGATATTGCTCAGAACTCTAAGGTACTCTTAATACCACATTTAAAGAAGCAGAAGGCCTCATCAGTAATTTGAAACCTCAGCCTGCATGCTAGGGATATACTAGTGCTAAATTTGCCGAGTACTACAGATACTAGACATGCAATATGTAGAGGGACCATTATAGATCTCCATGGGGATTTTGATATACTCAGCACCAGGGTGTTCAAACCACAACAGTACCTACAGACATCCTAAAGTCTGCATGCTTGTATTTCACAGTCTTTCATCATTTCAAAAGCAGAATAAACACTGAATTTTAAGTGTTTTTGTGTTCCATAGAAATTTTATTGTATGTTTAGGAACTTCGCAACTGCTGATGTTGGCTCACCGTCCATTTCTACTTTATCATTAATTAAGACGAATTCACCTGCCATGTTCTCTGTAGAAATAGCATTCATCCACACTGTTCTTGCAATGCATTTAATTCCTCTATTCCCCTGCCCATGTATTTTTTCATCTAGATTTGTATCATGCAGCCTGCTGCCCCAGAGTTCTGTGAGAACCCAGCCACAGAGCCCTTTGATACAGTGAGAAATGGCTTTTAAAAAATGTACCTTTTGTTTTCCTTGAACCAGTTAAGAGGTAAGAGGATAAGCTCCTAGTCATTTATATCAGTGCCATAGTACTTATCTGAACAGCTGTATAAGAGTCTGAGTTAAAATGTGATTTAGCCATGCTTTAGTGAAAATGTGAGGAGCAATCACCTGAATTCTGTTCCCATGAGACCTCTTTTCTCTGCCTACATGCAGGATAATGTAAAGGGATCCAACTGTATGTGAGAGCAGGACAGTCAGGCATTTTGTGTTGGCTCTTCACCTTGTTTCTGGATTTCCTCTCCTGAGTTTCCTTTTACATTTCTCAGCTCAGACTGGAAGAAGAAAACCCCATAAATCAGAACAATTGTCTTTATGCTGTTAGGACATGGAAATGTTTCAGTCACACAGGTCTAGGAGTGTCTTTTGAGACAAGGACTATAGTAGGGAGGGAGAGAGGAGTTGGACAGCAGGATCTCTCTCCTTGCCTCGGTCCTACCATGTCTCCTTGGTCAGCCATGGCCAACACCTATTGAACTTTTCTTGGAAAAGTGGCAAAGTCCACTCTTTGTCCTTCTTTCCTCTTTCCTCCCACTGAGCAAGGAGTCCATTTCAGTATGTTCAATCTCAAGGGGAGGCCTCTGTAATTATTTTGTATGT
The DNA here is from genome assembly GCF_000737465.1 of Haliaeetus leucocephalus. Classification (NCBI taxonomy): domain Eukaryota; kingdom Metazoa; phylum Chordata; class Aves; order Accipitriformes; family Accipitridae; genus Haliaeetus; species Haliaeetus leucocephalus. Next base: position 4,887,217 of record NW_010972886.1, on the reverse strand, counting down.
CCTAGCCCATAGGAGGGATACCTGGAGCATGAAATGAACAGCTGTAGCTGTTGCTCATGAAGTCAAATGCAGTGTATTAGTGAGACAGAGAGAGTAAGAGGCTCAATGGGAAACTAATCATATCCTGTGAGGGAGATGAAGGCAATAGGCTCCATATTACTATTTCAATGAAAATGAATAAATTTTTCCAGCATATCCCTGTGTTTTAAAGAATCAATGTATAGAACTTTGGGGAGCACTTTATTCCCTTTAATTAAGATAATTTTAACTGTGTTAAAAAGCAAGCCTTGGTTCAACAAGGCTAAGTGCCTTGTCCTGCACTTGGGTCACAACAACCCCATGCAACTCTACAGGCTTGGGGAAGAGTAGCTGGAAAGTTGCCTGGTAGAAAAGGACCTGGGGGTGCTGGTTGACAGCCGGCTGAATATGAGCCAGCAGTGTGCCCAGGTGGCCAAGAAGGCCAACGGCATCCTGGCCTGTATCAGAAATAGTGTGGCCAGCAGGAGCAGGGAGGTGATTGTTCCCCTGTACTCGGCACTGGTGAGGCCGCACCTGGAGTACTGTGTTCAGTTTTGGGCCCCTCCCTACAGGAAAGACATTGAGGTGCTGGAGCGTGTCCAGAGAAGGGCAACCAAGTTGGTGAGGGGCCTGGAGCACAAGTCTTACAAGGAGCGGCTGAGGGAACTGGGGCTGTTTAGTCTGGAGAAAAGGAGGCTGAGGGGAGACATTATCGCTCTCTACAACTACCTGAAAGGAGGTTGTAGTGAGGTGGGGGTCCATCTCTTCTGTCAGGTGACTGGTGATAGGAAAAGAGTAAATGGCCTCAAGCTGCACCAGGGGAGGTTTAGATTGGATATTAGGAAAAATTTCTTCACCGAAAAGGTTGTCAAGCATTGGAACAGGCTGCCCTGGGAAGTGGTTGAGCCACCATCCCTGGAGGTGTTTAAGAAACGTGTAGATGTGGCGCTTAGGGACATGGTTTAGTGGTGGACTCGGGAATGTTAGGTTTACGGTTAGACTCGATGATCTTAAAGGTCTTTTCCAACCTAAACAATTCTATGATTCTCTGATTCCATCACTATTGATCTGCATGATCAGGATCCAATAATATTGGATCGGTCCTTTAGAGGCTGGCGAACAGAGAAGCATGGCATGATCAACTGAGAAGGATGAGGAAAAATGTAATAGCCAGAAATGTAAAGCCCGACAAAAGCTGACTTGGTGTGAGACTTGGTTCATCACCTGAAGGGGGAAGGGATGACTTGCCAGGGTAACGTGCTGCCCCCATTGAGATTCTTGGCTTCCAGGACATGGCAGAAGCAACCACCTCTGATGGTCAATGGCAGCTCAAGCAGGAGGGTGTTGAGCCATGGGTAACCAGAAACCACAGCAGACGGGGCGGGCGGCATCTGAAACCTGAAAGCAGGCAGATGGGCCACCACTTCTGTCTCCAGTCATACAACTTTCTGTTGCTTAAACTGAATTGTTCCAGAAGAAATTTTCCATGTAAGAGCTGACATCGGGATGAATGTTCGTGGGAAGCGGCACTAAGTACAATTTAGTTTGTCTTCGGCTATTCTTCAGGCAAAATATACACTCACATATACTTTCATGGCCTTCTCTTTGACCAATATATTGTCCCATACTTTGAAACAAGGGTTTGAAACATGGTAAAGATAAGGTTCTTTGTCTCAGCAGCGTACTGCCTTTTGGCATCCTCACGAAAATCTCCCCAATGATGACAACTTGCAGACCTTTGACTTGCTGCACTTTGCGCATGATCATCTGTGAACTCCTGAATTTTCCCGGTTGCATTTCCAGAATATTCCAGTTGCTCTGCGCATGCTCCAGGACTCTCTGCAATTGCAGCTGTGGGTTCCTGTCTAAGGATACAGTTTCATGATCAGCATAATTTGATCTAACTGTGGGCTGCTACCCAAAAGGGATGGCCCCATTTTCTCTGGGATCCCCAACTGCGTTTTCTGAACTCCCCCTTTGTATCAGATCTAGCAACTGTGCAATTATGGAACAGCTCGTGAGGATGACAAAAAACCTTCCTATTTTTTTCTTTCCTCTGTTTTTCAAGGTCAGTGCCAGTTCCAAATACACTGACCAAGGGCAATATGCCTGACCCTGGTTTCCCCTCATTGACTGCCCTGCTGGGGTATGCACTGCATGGGAGGAAAGAGCTGCTCACTGGGCTGTAGCAAGGGCACAGACCAGAGCCGTCAAGCAGGCAGTTGTATAATATCCATTTATGAAATAATACATGCAAAAACTTGTACTAAGTAAATGAGAGCAGTAAACAATGTCCAGGGTATTGGGTCTGCAGATGCTTGTCTAGTATATAAGCCATCTGGGTACACAGTATTGTACCTGTCTGTATGGAAGCATCTTGGTGGCCAGCAGTAAAGAGAAGAAATTCAGAATGACTATTATTAATTCACCAGCAAGCACATACTGGAAGAACACCAGGTACTTCACAGATATCGCAGACAAACAGGCCTTCCATGAAGAGCTTGCATATTCAGTGTAACAAGTATGGGCACTACGTCTGCTGTCCTACGCAGGGTAAGAGGAACAGAGCTCATGGTGCTGAAGGACCCACTCTTTACCTGGGGTAGTGTTCTGGAGGTTAGTTAGGTTTTTTGCCTTTGATGTTCATCATCTAGGCAAGCCAAATAAAATAGGATGCCTTCATCTGAAACTGAAGCAAGGTGCATCAGTGGTCCCCTGTATGCTCGGAGATCTGCCGTGCTTCCCATGCTGCTCTCTGCTCAGCGGCTTGGAGCGGCACAGGGGCAGGTGGCTGTCAGTAGCATCCTTTCCAGTGGGAAAGGAGAGATATCGCAAAGCTTTGAGTTAACATGGAGCTCTCAGGGGGGCAAGCAACGCTCTGCCTGCCAACTGCTTACTCAGTGCTGTCTGTTACGTTAAAATAAAAGGGTAAATAATAACTCTTCCATAATACTCTTGGATTTTTTGGTGTAAATTCGTCCATTCATCACAAGCTTTTATAGCAAATGAATCCCAGGGGATGACCTTGATTTCTAGCAAAATGACTGGGAGAAGCAGCTTTTAATTGTTTTCTGCATATACAAAAACACAGTCATAGGGAAATAATGCACACACACAAAACCCAAAGGCACTACAAGAAATACAGCTTTCAATATATTACCTAATCCAATTCAGAGGAACTCTCTGAGTACAAAGGCTTGGCTGGTGTGATATGATTCGAGCATATGGATATAAAGAAATGCTAAAAGAAATGGAATTAGGTAGCTTATTTATGTTCTCCTCTACCCAGTGCACAGCATCGTTATCATTTTATCAGGATCCCCTGACACTCCTGATGAAGTGTGAGCAGATTGACTCACCAAAGCCACAGCCCAAATAAGCTCTTACTCTCTGATGTTCACAGACAGCTTGTGAAACTTTCCAGTTGATGCCGAGATGTCCTCTGGGAATACTACAAGGAGTTCAGGAAAGCTTTTTTTTTTTTCTTTCTTTCTTCCTTTTCCTCTTTCTTTACCATGATGTCTTATTTTATAGCAGAAGGACTAAATATTACTATGGGAAATATGAACTTGTGATAAAAGCAAGGGTTAAAAACTGAAAAAACAACTTTCAGAATTTTTCCAAAACTGGTCCATCGTTAACAACAGTGAATTTGGGATCATTCAAATTCCATGCTCATTTTTGGGAAGGGGGAGATGAGACACTTCAAAGAGTTAAATCTTTTGTCACAACACATCTTGCCTCTGATGCTCTGTTATAAATGAGACCTACTTCAGCGCTATTTGATGGCTCAACAAGATATTTGTCAGTATTATCAGACGATGGTATCCTTTCTAACAGTTCTTAATATCTGCTAATGAGGAGTCATTTATTGAGTTTCAGCAGTACTGCGGAAAAGAAAAAGAAGTTTTGAAAAAGGTGGTATATACGGTTTAACTTTACCTTCAGGCTGTGAGCTCAGCGTCTCACTCTCTCTCCCTTGTGGTCTGTCAAAAACTCACTCCTACTGAAAACAACTGTAAAGATATACCACCAGCATCAAATATTGTCAGAGCTAAAAGGAATACCCATGCTGTAGGCTTGGGTAGGCTCACCAAAAAGTTGCACAGCATCTGGCACATGAATCAAACCTGTTTTGTCTTTAAACAAGGACACCTGTATATGTTAATGTGGCTGCTATCTCCATAGTATGAATAAAGCATAAGTTCAGTATTTTGCTGTAACAAAGACCTCCAACCATAGCCTCAAACCTACAACCAGATTAGCTCTACATGCCACAGTACAGAGCCATGTTTAAAAAATTATGAAAACAAAAATCAGATCATCCATATTGTTGGCTTTTCTGTCATTCTTTTTTTCAGTGCAGATGAGTCCCAAAGGACAAATGTAGTTGATAAAGACTGAACCAGTATCAGTATATTAACAGTAGAGAGAACAGCCAGTCTCTTTAGAAAGAAATGTAAACAGATCTTAAACTTGATGTTGAAGGCATCTTTTTTTTTTTTCCCTAAGTACCAGGGTGACTTAAGTTGCCAGTTGTTCATTTCCATCAGTAACTCATGAGCAAAAGCAAAGAAAACACTTTTCAGGAATGCTTCTCTGCTCAAATAATAAGCCATTATTTTAACTCAGAAGGCTCTCAGGAAGGACAGGGGAAAAGAATCCCCTAAGTCTGTAAAATGCTGCACAACATTCAAATAATGACCGTTGCTTCTCACATCCAAGATGTGCTGAGGTTGTCATGAAAGTTTGGTAAGTGTTTTTTAGTCTGCTGAGGCCCAAACCTTTCTTTCTGGATGTCTTCTGTAGTTATGGATTATTCCTAGCTGGGAAATATAGGCAGTTTTTCTTCCTCTTCTGCTTCTGGTGCAAGTGATTTTTAAGGGGAAACCTAAACTAATGAATCTTCACCATCATCCCTCTTTCCAAACAAAATCCTTAATTTTAGGTCTTTGTCAAAAAAGCAAGTGACAAAATAGCTGTCAGTACTTTTTGGATATTTTTTTAAAGTCACATAACCCCGGCAGCTAACAGAAACTGAAGACCAGATAAACCATTTATTAAACCAGCCACAGGACCTATTGGGGAGTGCTATGATCTGTCCTTTAGCGAGTTACAGCCTAGTCCCTTTTACTTCAACCTTTTAAACAGCTGAACTGTGAATCATTTCCATGTACCATTACCTAAGCCTGCTCTCCACAGTCTGACTTGCCTTGGCTGCTCTCAGAGACGAGGAGGACATCTGCCCCTGTCTGGGATGAGGGTCGGGAACTGGGGAAGAGGAGAGGAGTGACAGTCCTGCAGGCTGGTACTGGCTCCCTGCCACCCACCCAAGACCAGAGCCTGCGACGTGACTCCCACAGCCCCGACCGACCTGCCTCGGCAGCCCCTGTGCCTCCTCCCACGGGAGATGTGATTTGAGCTGGAGCTAATCCTCCTCCACTGTCTTGATCAGTCAGGTCACTGCAGGGTTTGGGGCACACAAAACACTCCAGAGCTGCAGCAGATTTCCAGTCCCAGCTGTAGCATTTTACCTTGCAATTCAGGGTGGTTTTCATCCCAGAGGATGCCGTTCACGTGCCAGGACAGAATTGCTGGGAAGCCCAAGCCTTTCACGCTCCCAGTCCCACGGTGACAGTAAATCAGAGCATTCAGCATTTCCTTCTGCAAAAGGGCAGGTCCCTGCTGCTCATTCACAAGAATGCCGTGAGTCCTGCTATTATGAGCGAAGCCACCTTCCTCTGTCATCTAGCATCCCGGACTGCCGGCGGGTTGGTCTCATACTCACAAGGAAGGCTGTAAGAGAAGTTCATCTGCTGCACCTGTTAGAAAAAAGTCCTGAAGGCAAGCAAAGATGTTGGAACGATCCCTCGTGTGACAGGCAGTGGCACTTCAGGAATGATTTCATATGCCAGCCAGACTCCAGCTTCCCTGATTCCTCAGAGTCTTGTCATGGCTCGCATACACCATGTGGCACCAAACGTGAAATGCTGGAGACTGCTGATCAACCTGCTCTAGAGAGCGGATTTAGGGCATTGCGCATTAACTTGTTTTTAATTTGGTAGGCTTCTTGGCTTGCTTATTTGCTTGTTTATTGGGGCTTTTTCCATTCCCTCCCTCATCCTTCTCCACACCTTCACTATGTTTTCGGGCAATTTGACAGAGTTTGGGACATACAGAAAATACTAATTAATTAATGGTTAGAGTACAATGTTGATTCTATGGGGGGGAAAGGACAGCACACAGCTTTCCTACATAAAGCAAAAAACAAGGCACCAAGTGGCTCCAGGGCTTCCTGAAGCTACAGAGGCTGGAAATCTGTAAGTGTGAGCAGCAGATCATTTCCCACTCTGCTATTGTGAATCCCTGCCTCTGCCTACCCTAGAGGAAGGAGTAGCAGCCTGCCAGGGTTGCTGGTGATTCATACGGTGATTAAGGTAGCTTGTGCAGGCAAGGAAAGGAGCTCTGGGAACCCTTATTCCATCCCAGGCACTGTGAATAAACTGTCTTTTCCATAGTTAGCTTCAGTAAGAACAGGCCAACAACCTAACTTGCATGCATGCATACATCTTAGGCCAGTGAAATCCAGCTCTCCATCTTTCTCTGTAACACTTTTTTGTGAACCGTGCTAGAGTGATAGCTCTAACTTATGCATACTGGAATAAAGCACGTAGTTTCATCTTGGGGTAAATCCTTCCCTCCATGTTCCTTGCCCGGAGCGATTGCCATGCCCTGCACTGACCCTCATGGCTCACTCTCAGGGGCAAGGGCTGCACATTTATAGCCACTTACCACTTCAGTGCATGAAAGTTAAACTATCCGGAAAACACACAAGACTTGGCGTTAGGAAACTGAAGGCTTCTCATAAGGGGTTATGCTACGTTACTGAGTGCTTAAAAAAATTCAGCACTGAGGGCAGTTTGATCACAGGCCACCTTTCCCTGCGTCCCCATGGAGCAATGGTAAGACAGTGTCCGCCCTAAGAGACCAATAGGAAGATGAACTAGCTTAGCCATCAGGTAGCCATGCCGAATGTGCTGAACTTCAGCCAGATTCAAATTCTACAGGTAACTCGGACTAAGGAGAGAAGGGGGGATATAAGTCCAAGGCAACGCAGTGTAGCAGGAGGCTCCTGGGGAAATATGGCAAGGCCAGAAGCTTGAGGACATAACAAGTGGCTCAACTGGCAGCTGCCCTGCGTGGTGGAGTAAGAGGAAGCAAAGCATGTGAACAGCAGAGAGGCTCAACAGGAAAGCATCAAACAGATGAAGGCAGCAGCAAACATGAAGCAAATCCCAACCAGACTAATCTCTCCAAAGAGCAGGAGAGATTGGCCTGAAGGGCAGAATGTGCGATGATTCTGAGATTAACAGGCCACACCAGAACAGCAGTAGAAACATACCCCTGTAAAGAACTATGGCCTAATAACCTCTTACTGCCCCACAAGTCAGCATATGGTGGCTCAGAAGACCAAACAACAAAGAAAACTGATAACACCAAAGATATAGGAACTTGTATGATATTTCAAAGGAGGAGCATGAACTACGAGAGGGAAGAGTCCGGAGGACATAGGAAGAAATCAATCTGAACACGCACCGTCGAAGTGCCGGCAGCACACACACTACCTCTGCAAAAAATTCTCCTAATAAGAAGAGAGTTTATTTTTAGAAACTAGGAGCCTTCTTATTTTGTTATGCGGAATTTAGTTACTGAAGGGGGATCATATAGTGTATATGCAAAACCTGCTTTGACACACCCTTGTTACTTGACTGGCTACATGTGTGTTATCTGTCACAAAAAGTTAACATTTCATAATTAGAGCATATCCCCTCTAGGCGTCATTTGTGTCATCCACTTACATGACAGCTGCAAAGGATTTTCATTGCAGTGACAGTCACTAAGGAAGGATGTGCAGAAGGGTTTGACAGAACTACATTCATTTCTAAGCATGTTGGCTGCTTTCTGATTTGTGAGTAATGCAAATGTTTTGCTTAGTGGGCTGAGCTCAACAAGAAAATAACTGGGTTTCCTAGTAGACATGGAATTTTTTGGCTTTGAATTCTGATGTTGCATCACTTCTGTAGCACAGAGTTTTGTAATTCAGACAAGAGTATTTCTGGGTAAAGAAGAAAGTAGTAATATTTCTACCTAGATAAAAGTAGGCATAGCTTTAGAAAAATGCAAACCATATCTATACTAATAATCACTGTAAAGACAGAGTACCACCATACTAATGACAAAGTATCAACATACTACCACATCTCACTCGGACCCTCTGCAAAAAGGAAGTTTTGCACGTATGAAACTGCTACACACTCGAGACTTTGGGTTGATAATTAGCTACTTTTTAGAAACTCTTGTATTTTATTCGCTCATAATTTCTTTACTCCCTGATCTCTTAGTGAGAAGTAACTGCAAACATGAAATGAGATAACAAGTTAGACCAGAAACAGCAAAATAACTGTTAGAGTAATTAGGAGAGGCTGCAGCCCTACTATGAAGGGAAGAAACTGTGCGATCGTGATCCATCACATTATCAAAGCACCCAGAGTGTTAGCCCATGCTGTTGGCAGAGGGGAGGAAATGCTAAAGTAGTCAATCCACATTTGCCATTGGTGCCTTCCCTTGTGGCAGATTGCCATGTTGCACCAGAAAGCTGGAGAGTGCGATGCAAGGGAAAAAGTAGCGTACGCTAACCATCATTGTCTGGTCAAAGCCACGTACACCCATCTACCAGACAGCAAGAGAAGTCATTGCAAATGTGATACTCACTTCTGCCTGCCAAATCACCTCTTTCCTGAGTTACCCCTTCAATGGCAGGTGGCATACTTAACAAGCCTTCACAAAAGAGAAGATAGTGAGGGGTTCTGCATTTTGCCCCTGTCCCATGAAGGCATGAAAAGATGCTGAACAGACTCTGGTCAGGAACCGGTTAAAACTCCACCCTAAACAAGCGCCACTCTTTCCTGCTACTAGCTGGGAGGGTGCACTGGAACTGTTACTGCTAGGAATGCCAAGAAGTTGGAGTTGCCTGAGTTTTGTCTTCTGGAGCTGATGATAAAGAACATTGCTGCTAAAGCTCTGTTTTTCAGTCACACATATGTTACAAGTGCTATAGTGTAATTCATTATTCAGACTGCCTACGGGCTCAGCAATGCAGAGCTCACCTCCCAGCCCCTCATCACTGCAGTCCTTAGCACATGTCCATGGGGATTAACAAACAGGGTGTGAGGATCGGCCACAGGATTTAGGAGTGTGGAGCATTGATAATCCTCCCCTGAACCACTCAGTACGGACCCTCTGGTTTCCTGAAGGAATGAATTCCCCTGTGTGCTTCTGCCCACATTTAAAAACAGACAGAAACATGCAAATGCCCTCTTTGAGATGGCAACCGTAACAGACTTGAGGGTGGGAATCCAGGACTGAGTCCTGAGGTCCCTGACAAAGAAATCCATGTTACCTTCTGACTCATTTTCCCCCTTGCTAGGCTTGTCTTTCCCCTGGTTTTGAAGGATTAGGTCAATGATTGCAAAGTACTTTACAGGATGCTTTAAGTGTTAATCATTAAGGATAACTGAATGGGCTCAGTGCGGATAATCATAGTGGGCGCCCTATTCAACAGGTAGTAATTCTGGTATTTTAGAGAGAATTCTAAAAAGCATACTATAAATTGCATAGCTGTCGACAGTCATCAGCACTGTTTAAAGATTCATTTGCCACACATCTTCCAGATTGTGAAAATTACCTGCTTAATGAACAAAGTGCTAATGGCATGCATGGATACTGGATGGTGGATTTCAATCCTCTCAGAGTCCTATCCTGGGCCACACTTGCCTGTTTCTGTTAGAGGGGAAAAGAACACAACAGTGCTTTTATTCTTTCATACTCTTTTCATCTGAAATTCACTCAAAATTTCTCCCTCACATTTTTACTTCTGTTCTAAAGTGGGCTTGAGTGGGCCACAGAATCGTGTTGTGTAACAAAAGCAAAATCCCCTGAGGTGGTGAAGTCAGAGGTGTGGAGGACGAGGAGGTATCTGGATCCAGCCTTCCTCCGCTGTTCTGCTCTTCCTCACAGCCTTTCTTGAGAGGCGTCTTTTAATGTCCTGCCCCCAGGTAGCTTTTCAGCACATCATGTCTCCTGTGCTGGGAGTGCTTCCTAACATCTGTTTCAGATTTGTTGCTCCTTTGTTTCCATTTATGTCCCTTCTCAACCATTATTGTTTTTAGGCCATAAGTATTAAATTGTGTAGAAAATGTCCAGATAGGCTAAGACTGGTGTATGTGTGAGGTGAATTTTATTTTAATTGTTGTTTTCTATCATATTAAGCACAGGAGGTTCAGCGGCTTTGTTGACAGGAGAGAGAAGATTTTTATCTGTCTTCATTTAACAAAGCAAAGCCTGTAGAGAGGCTCTGCCTTTTATAGACCAGCTATTGCAGCCAGAAAAACACGACAAGGTTTTGAGCTCAGAGCCCTCATCACATCACACTTCTACCATCAAATCAGCACTACTACAGCAAAATGAACTGATTTAGAAATGAAGCAATTTCTTATTGTAATGAGTCTCTTGATTACTGCAGCCCTCGCAGGATGACAGTGCCATGGGAACTGTACCTTAGGGAGGTCCTGGTACGCATCTTTGGGTCTGGTTTTTAGATTATACCGGGGCTCCCATTAGTACAGGGCTGATCAATGGGTACCCAGATGCTGAATGAAAACACTGGAATATTTTTTGGCTTCTCATGATTACTGAACAACAGAACTATTTAGCACAGTGCTGAAAAAATAAGATGGGAGTAGAAGTGCTTAGTTGTTACAGTTTATGGAAGCAATTCAGTCGGTGCAAAATGAGAGCTTAACCTTGACCCAGTATGATGAACAATTAAAAAGTAAAGATTTAAATACTGTACCTAACAGATAACCATTGTACAAAATAACCTATATAGTGCAAAGCAAGACAACAAAATAAGTGCACTTGTATAGTTAACAGATCTCTTCCATTTCTGTTCATGTTCCCCTTTTATTGCTGATGATAATTTCTTTTTTCTTTTCCCATTCTTTACTCTTCATGCATCCGTTTCTAGCTCAGTCATCTATATCTGCCAAGGTGAGAGGTAGATAGCAGAAGTTAAAAATGGAATTGCTCTCTTGCTGTTTCCCTGTCCAAAACATTTAATGTACCCTAAGACAGGGCAAGAAAGTTTAGTATGTAGCTTATGCTTTGCAGAGCAGAGGTCATCTGGCAACCACGAGGAGTAAGCACCTCACTGTTTGCAAGATCGTACTGTTTTTTTCCAGTGTAGCATGTCTAGTATTCAAGCTTTGCCCTGATTCCATACATTGCTCCAAGCCACATCCCGTTCAATGGAGTTAGCAGAGCCTCTGTGTAACTTCTCTGTGGGGCCATTTTTATGTTCCACACTGGTAGGACATCAATAGTTCTGTACCACAGACATGGTTTTGGCTGGGCTGTGGAGTTTGGAGACAGCCTCCAAAGCAACTTGCTGCATTCTTTGGCAGTCAAAGAACCGAAGCATATGGCACTGAGTTACTTACTGAATAATATTAAAAATGGTATAAGGCTCTGCATTTTAACTGAGCAACTATATTGCTGCTCATTAAACACTTCAGAAATGTCCATCTTCATAAATATAAAATATAAAATTACATATGCCAAAGAAAGGCATTATTACAGTTCCTTAAAATGAAATCTTCCAGGTTTTAAAATGCTTAGTAATACTGGCCCGCTGACATCCTTCTTGTGACCTTAAAACAATTTTTTGTTGTTTCCTTTAAATAATTTAGTGAGTGATTGCTCAGTGATGATGTTTAAATAAAAACACAATGTGATAGTTAATCTGCAAGACAGATGCTATTAATATTGGATGGATGTAGTTTCAGAAGTATTCTGCCTGAATCCGAAGTACTAAGCTGGATATAAATAGTGGTGGATTTCCCTTATGTGGAAAATGTAATAGCCCTGTTAAGCATGTCTTCACTGCAGAGTCAGGCAGTATATTGGCCCTTGGCTTTGAGTACCAGCTTCAGCTGACACAAGGTGTGAGGAGCCAGGCTGCCAAGCTATGCTGGGCTAATGAATCCTCATTATCTTGATGCTTCCCTAGATATTTCTGTTGGCCTTTGCAGGGCATCTCCCCTAATCCTTTCTTGCTGCAGTAAGTGGAGTTGTTCCAAACCTAACTCTTTGGGGGAATGGTGTCTTTGGGCACAAGGAGGGAAGCAGGAGGTGAGGGGTGATGGGATGACCCCGAGCACCTTCGAATAGCTGAGCTATGTAGCCCAACCGTAATCGCTTCAAACGAAGTAATCTGGCTCTGTAGCAACAAATAGTGGGTAGTGATGTCCACGGCATGGCCTTGGAGAGGGGTCCTCTAGCTGAAGGTCTTTAACCAATGGCCAAGGAACAAGCGTGATGCCTTCATGGGTTCTAGCTGTTTCAGAAAAGCCTCAGTGCCTATGAGCTAGATCTCCACCAGTAAACTGGGAAAATAAGAAAGCTGAATGAAGGTGAAAAGCTGTCTCTGACCTCTCTTTTCAACCTCATGATCCCGCAGTGATTGACATCATCAAAGTTTGTGTGTGGGCATGATGAATGGAATAAAATGCAGAGTTGAAATAAGAATCAAAAAATAACTCCACTCTGAAGACTTACTGTTACAAGGGGCTGTTAATACGGCCAGGTCACTGTCCCCAAATGCCCACAATTTCAACGTAAGATGGAAGAGATGCCTCTGTGTATGTATATGCCAACAAAATGCTGGCACGTACCTACTGCCTTCTTTCTAACCCACCCCTCTTTCTGCCCTAGAGAGAAGAAATGTTATAACTGCTGCTACTTTACCTTGTAGGCTATACCCACAGCTACACATTCAATTACTCTTAAACAGTTCCAGTTACATTTCCTATAAAAGGTCCCATTTTTCCCTTTGTCCTTTGTTTTTTGAATTTTACTGACAAAATAAAAGACAGATCAGCTAAGGATCTTTGTTTAAATATTATTGGCATACAGTAAATTTAGTAATACTAGAGTTAGTCCTGGAAGGATGTTAATAAGATTACTCGTATTACCTATGCACTTAATAAATTTTTGCTGGCTACTGCTGGGTGCTCTGTAGCTCCAGAAACTTAAACTTTAAGCTAGGGAGGTTCCCAGCTCAGTACTGAGGGGAAGGCTGATCCAGCCATTAGTTACTACCTCAAGTTTGGGAGATGCAGCTGCAGTTTCATTGCTTTACCAGAGACATCTTCGCACAAAGCACATGCGCTAAAGTGCCACAGAGGCTTTAGCACGGGTTTTTCCCTGCTAAGGAAGTCCAGGGCTGCCACCAAAAGCAGCAGTGCAGTCAGCAGAGGTGCCACACGGGGACCCAAGGCAGGGCACGCATGTGCTGGAACTGCCCCAGCCATCCCCCTTCCACAAAAGAAGAAAATATTTCATTTTTAACACAAGAAAGTCTCTGGTTTAGGATATGATTGGTAGTGGCACGAATGCGTCTGCTGGCACACAGAGAAGGGCAACGCTGGGGTGGGATGACAGGAAGGAAGGACTGATGCTTTTCCATCAGTGGCAGCATTTGTGGTCCAGGAGCCACTGTACCCCTCTGCCCCACCATCCCATCTGTAAAATGGGGCAGTAATACTCCTCTTTCCCCACAAGACATTTGAGGATCGACACATTCCTGCTGCTGAGGCACTCAGGGCTAAGAAGTATATGAGTATAAACTAGATCAGGCCTCCATTGGGAACTTGGGGAATGTATTTCAGCTGTTTGTCTCACATGACTCAAATCGGAAACCTTAGAAGTTTTCTTCAGTCCCCTGCTGCATAATTTTCAGGATAATTTAATCTTCTTTCTTCTTCCTTGCAGTTCCTTCTAAATATTGGGACAATTCTGAAAATTAAAATACTGTGCAGAAGAAACCTTTTCAGGACTGTAATATATTGTGGTTTTCCCAATATTTTGGCCAAAAGGAGTCTCATAATTGATACTAATCTTCTCCTCACCATACAAAAAATCTGACATATTTCACTGAATTTATTGTCTGCTGAAAAATATTCTCTGCGTCATGTAGGATGGAGGCCAGTCTGGAAATCTCTGTTTAAAGACTTCCATTTTTTATCATTATGAATAACGATGGTGTTATTTACAATACATATTTGCACTACTGGAAGTTGGGACAAGGCAAGTGTTTTTGGAAGCCAACCCCAGAGTTAAGACCTGAAGTGTTTTTCTTGGTGAAAGAAGCTGGGAGTATTCCTATAGTGAGAAGCTCTGGACTCTCCTAAAGCAGCTACCAGTGTGTAGCATGTCTAGGTGATGATTAACAAGGGGACACGATAACACATTGCAAATGCTGGAAAAGTGATAACACTAAAGAAAGTGGGGATACCATGACGATGGAAGAGGGGACAATCAGGAAGAATAAGATGGAAACAACAAAAGTATAATTCAGTTTGTAAGGAAGATATCTTTGAGGTATATTACTTGGAAGAAAAGTCTCCAGTGTTCTGTGGTGAAACTATCCATCTTGAGTTTCTAAAATTAATCTTGTATTTTCATGATAAACAGCACTATGATCTGGAAAATTTTTTTGTCTTACTGATACAGAAATAATAACCTTACTGTTTTCTGGTACATGGATCTTTTCTCAAAATCTTCTCATACAGAACTTTTGCACAGTGAAATTAATTCTTCTGCCATTAGATTTGCTTTTCTGAGACACCCTTTACAGTCTCTGAAGTCCTGGTCTGAAAATCACTGCTGTAGGGAAACAGGCTGCGTAAACCCATATATTTCTATTGGAAGAGCTGGAGCTTAAACTGGGTGAATCACATTTAGTAGTTTGACAAAGAAAACTGAATTACAAATGTGTTACAAAACTTCATTTTTCCGCAGAGTACATCTCATTGCTATATGTAAACATTAGCCATATATGTTAATATTGAATATGTACATGGTACAGCTGGTTGAATGATTCTTTGTGACGAATACCTACAAATGTAACCCATCTTTCTGCCAGTAAGTCAGCCCAATTTCTACAAATACGTTTCTTGTTTACAATATTTACCAAAGAGTTTCCAGCAATTGATTCTACATGGTATTTACAAACTATTCGGTATAACTAATGCCTTGCATTTTATTATCATTCATTCACTTTTGCTCAAATGGAGGACCTGAAATTTCTAGCAAGTTAATGTAGGTAAAGTACTTGGCATTTATTTTCCTACTATAGCTTTTGTAGCTAAAAATCATTAATGTGGCAACAATGTTCATTTATTGCTTTGTGCTGTTTCTAAACAATACTTTGATAAAGATGCACATTTTTCCTATTAAAAGTTTTAGTTCTTCATGCACACAGTCTTCTACCTCCATTTTGTAGCAGGTTTGTATTTGTGTCACTCATACAACAAAAATTCAGAGATTCATGGTTGGGTTTTTTCATAACTTGTTTGCCAAAAAGTACCAGACTAACATAAGCAACAAGTCAGTCTCTTGAAATGCTTTTTTCCACTCTTATGCTACATTTCAAAGCCATTAGAAGCTAATCTGACAACATTTTTATGTGACATGGTTGTCAGTAGGAAAAAAAAGAAAGGCATGGGAAAGCAGTGGGAAAAACCTGAAAATAAGAGACATCAATATATTTGGGAACAGCTGCTAGTGAGATACGTGTGTGTACAGGAAATACACTGCCTTAAAGGATCAGGATTTCGATAGAGGTTGGATAACACTTTAAGGTGTACTGTACGGTGTCTTTACTGTTACTGTATTTACAAAGAGAAAGACAGAAGACAGCAGCTTGATGAAGCAGATTGCAAATGAAAGGAAAATGACCACCTTCTCTAAGAAAGTTGATTTAGGGGTCTGTCAGCAATTAAGAAATTAAAGCCCCATGTCAAAAGGGTAATTAAGGGCGTAAGTAACACCACCCATTCTGAAGCAATGGTTAATGTGTAGCAAAATCACACTGCAAAGACTTATACAGAACTCTGAAAAGTCATCTTGAAGTTTCCACACCCACTTTGAGTGCTTTCCTCAGTGAAAGCTAATGACTGACATTGCATGATGGGCCAGTGACAATGTTAAACACAAGATCACAAAAGCCTTTCCAGTTCTGGCCTAATTAATATATCTACTATCTATTTTTGCTTCTGATTTTCACTGAACTCTCCACTCTGTTATAACCATTATTACTACACCGAATTATTTAGTAGCATGGAGGAATTTTCTTAGTTTAGTTACATGGTCTTTGTATGATTGATCAAAACACTCGGTTTGCAAATGCATCACAAATTGTCACACATTTGGGGTGAACTAGCAGTGAGAGGTTGGCTGTTTGTTTCACAGTATTAGAGTTGCAGAAGTAGTTCAGACTTCTGAATAGTCTGGAGATAGTGCTTAATATGACATAAAAAGCACCGAGAATTTGCCTACCAGGACTCAGTCACTTACAAAGCTGAAACTGTCAATAACAAAATAAAAAAATTGTATTTTTTAAATAAAAAGGCTGAATTAAGAAGGTTGCTTTTGTCTTAGTGCTACAAGGTACGTTTTGAAAATCCACTGAAGGAATTTAGTTACTCTGCTCTCTGATAATGACAGCGCACACCTCTGAAAAATCACCCTCTGTGCTTTGCATATGTTAGTCTTCCAGCTCCATAATCTCCCAGAGTGTATTGTTATTGTATTTTTGACAGCTGGTTCACATACCAGTAGTGATGTAACCCAGCTGACCTTATACCATGTGCAGGTCATGCATGATTCTTGTATTCACAGTTTAATAAAGCTAGGAAACAAGACTTGCAGAGAAATACATCCTTCCTTGGGCAAAGTGGGTTGCAGCAGCTCTAAATCGATTTAATGATATAATGGAAACAGCAAAGTATCTATCTGTGTCAAATTATATTTTTTTATGACGGTAAGCCACCATGTGAATTTTGATTCCTCCCCTGAAGAGAATATCTAGGGAGTCACAATGGACGTGGCAGGTAGAAAGTGAGTCTTTCTCATTTCAACACTTGCTCACTTATTTTTACATCATTTTAAGCACATGATTTTGTCATTTCTTTTGCTTCCAATCTCCCAAAACACAGTAACTCTCCAAGTCTAAAAATTACTGAACAGAATTGGTTTTGCTGCTGCTAAATGACTTGAGTGACCAAAAATTCCTTTAGATAATATTCCTCCTCATTTTTTTTTTTAATCTTGGTGCTCTGTTTGCTGTTGGCTGTTTCTCAAAATTTCCTGTGTTAATGTTATATTAGGTCCTTAGAATGCTTGCACGGAGGATTATGTGAAGTCATGCAAATGTGTTGCCTTACTTTGCTCTAAATAAAAAAGAGAAAATTAAGATTGTGTTGATAGAGATAGTTTCAGCTGTGCCTTTGTGCATTACAAAATGTCATAGGAGGCTACACCTGCTCTAGACCAGGTTTTGACTAAATGAGAATTATGGACAGTATGCAAGTGCCTTGTCTCTCTCAGATGCACTTTTTCCAGCCTTAAGAACTGTTACCCTTCCACAAGTTTCTCCCTTACTTCTCTCTGCTGTATGATCATGTTTTTATTCATCCACTTCAATGCCTGGGATGTCAGAAGATGTTAAACATCTCAGTAGCACAGCTGGTGTCTGTGAAACAGCCTTTACCTTGAGTTGCCCTGACTGTCAGAGTGGAAGGCAAGTTGGAAGACACAAAAGAACAGTGACAAAGGAAAATAGAGAGGAGCAAGGGCCACCAGACAGCTTCTGACAGCTCAGTGCATTGCACTGACATGAGAGACTGATGACTTCATTACCGACTAACTTTCTTCTAAGTGGAACTGATATGCCTGCACTCTCAGTGAAGGAAAGTCATTTAAATGCCAAAATAACTCAGCAGGCTCTGCCCACTTTATTTTTCCTTAGCTATCTAGTTGTGAAGGTGTAAATATTGTAACCCCAAAGGGATTTAAGGGATCATTAGTGGCGCAGAAGGCTGAAGACATGAGTGACGCTTGGCCGAAAGCCTGCGACTGATTGGTAGCCACAAATGTGGTTTTGAACTACAGAAGAGGAGTGAGATCATCATCATTAGGAAGGAAAAGAAAGATGGAAACAAGATGCCATTTTTCACAGGGAATTCAAAGATCTGTACCTTTGCTTTCAGCTTGTGTTGCTGGAAGAATGTTTTAAAAGATAAGGGAAAGAAAATTACCATATCCACAATAAAATTAAAAAAACAAGACTAGAAAGATTGACAAGGCCATGGGTAACACAGTGAAACTTCACTAACCTTCAGTTAATTTGTTCTTATGTTCCTATTAGTGAAGCCAAAAAGATGTTTTTTCAGCAGTATTTATTTCACTAAACTTATAAGGTATAAATGAGAACAGGAGGGAAAGTAGCTAGTAGTTGACTTCTAGAAATAATTTCCGGTCACAACACAGTCACTTTATGAACTGTTTAAAAAAAATAACCTTCCACCAAAATCACAGTATATAAAATACTTGTCTATGTGCTGAAAAAGTCCTCACTTTACATTTCATTCTACAGGGTAAGCTACTTAAGTCCAACTTTAACCTTCAGAGCATGACAAACAGCTGTCCTTTAAAAAAAAAATTAAAAGCACTCTAAACTAAAGTAGGAACAAGGCAGAAAGCAGTAACTTCTTCTAATTTAATGAAACAAGAAAAAGAGAGGAAGTGGGGGAGCAAATGAAGTTTCTTCGAGGGCATGTAAGGGTTTTCTTTATTAGTTTGCTCTATCTACAGCTTCATTCACTCTGTTTTCATGCATTTCACTGGTGAAACTTTGCAGGAAAAACAAAAATGCAACTCCTTTTCCTCAAAATAATAGCTATATGAAAGAGAACCACTACAGAAAGAAATAGTTAATTGCATCAAGAAAAAGGGTCTAGCCTGAAGTCAAAGGGAAGTTGCACTAAATGAAAGACAATTGACTACACTAGACACTGGACCAAGCACTGTATGCTGTTGCGTTAAAACAATGTATTTTCATCATAAATCTGAAGCCTAACCTAGCCTTTACAGTAGTTTGGAAGTATTTAACAGACTGATCCTAAGTAAGGTGTTTGGGGAAGGCATCACTGAAACCCCAGGTTTCTTTTCGTCTCTTTTCTCTTCTTTTCCATTCCAGCCTCTAACAAAATTTAAAGGACACAAAACAATGCAGATGAAGCCTACAGGTCACTTACTGCACCCCCCAAAAGTCAAGCTGCTGTGTTTTGCCCTGCCCTGCTTAGCTGGGAGGGCAGTGAAACCAGCCATAGAGCAGGCAGCCAGGGCTTTATGGGGACACAGGGAGGGGGAGGGATGTTTTCTGCACCTAAGACATTAGTTTTTTGAAGAGGAAAGTATGGAATCTTTTGATGTGCAATTGGAAGCTGAGATGAGGGTGTATTTGGATGAGAAAATGGCTTTAATTTTTTACTTTGGACATTGTCCAGAACTTCAAAATGAAAGCGCAGAATTGTAAACCATTCTAGAATTTACTAACAAAATTCATAAGTGTTCTGAATTAGAGCAGGATGGTGTTCACTTTATGTCTTTGTCTTGTAATTTAATTAAACTGGCCTTCTTTGGAAGTACTCATTAGGGCATAGCGCAAGTTATTTACTGGGTCCGTTCACCATAGCACATGAAGACAATATCACAACTCCAGAGATTCAAGAGAATAAAGAAAGCGGTAATACCAGCTGACCTTGCTAATTTTTTTCTTTCCTGGTTTGAATCATTGAGCACACTGGGAATCACCAGCACAAGCCCAAGAGCTTCCTCCTGTTCAAGGGAGCAAAGAGACACCATGAGCATGTGGATGCATTTCAGGGCATATAAGTAGGGGAGCCAGATTCACAGCATGCATGTCTTTCCTCCAGCCATGCCGAATTATCTCTGACCTACCCGAAGGGGTCTGGAAAGCCAAGGGAGGAGAGTATTTACTGCTACCTTCTCAGGTTAGAGATACCCAAGACATCCTGCCTGGGTGGTTGCAGCAGAGTCTCTTGTCTCCTCTGCCCTCTGGGTGACACTGGTGTGACGTTGGTGACGTGACTGATCCCAGTGAGCTGGGTTGTCAGAATGGGCTAAACTGCAGTCCTTGCTGACTGTTCGTGCCCTGGTGAAAGGAAGCCTTCTAGCGATAAATTGCACCATTGCCTTAGATGACTGTTGGCATAAGTCTTCCCTGAAGCTGTTCTCAAACATAACATAAGGTCTCACTGTAATAAAATAGCAGGGCTACGTGTTTCATTGCCTTGAAGTCAGCTAATGACTCTGTAAGCTCTTTGGCCAGTAATAAAAAACACACTAAATATCTTTTGAACCTGACTGCAATTTTGTCTCATAGAAGAAGCCAAGTTAATGACATGCAAAGCAACAGATAATTAGTACTGAGTAAGGGGTAAAGGAAAAGGCTGTATAACAAGGGGAAGGCCACGCTAAGACAGCAAAAAGTTACCATCTTTGGGAGTTGTCTTGGTCAAAAAACCCAAACATATAAATAATGAATGAATCCTGCAGGTGGGACTGCTGATGCTCTGGTATCATAAAGTATTGTCATGGCTAGAATTGCCACTGTCAACACCTACAGTGAAAAGATTGATTTACATCTAGTGAATGCACTAGCAACCTAATAATATCAATATGTTTTCCAACTAGGTCACTCTGGAAAACCTGGCTTTATTATACTTATATATGCTTGTTGGACCTACTGGCATCTTGAATCATGGGATCATAGGCTATACTCTCATAAATCACATTGTATTGCTGATTTTATACATATATTGTGGTTGTAATTTATGTGTCAGTTTATATTTATTCCTCTGCTTGATGTTATTTTTTCAGTTTGAGAATGATTTATATATTTTTTCCAGTGTTATTTTGACCTTAATAAAGATTGTCTTACTACAAAGTGAATTATTAGTATATAGACCTCTTGGGCAAAGGTTGGTGCTCAGAGGAATATGACCCACATTTTTTAGGTGCCCCCATCTTCTGGGTTCTTTGTTTTCTGAGTTCACCATGGAGGCTAAACCATACAGATCAGGTCTCACGGCCAAAGTAGTGGCAGGAAAGATGCCTTTGGGGATGTTTAATCTTTGGGGACTTGCCTTCCCCAGAGGCATAGGACACAGCCCTTTTGGGGTTTGTCTTCTAGACCAAAGTGGTGCCCACCTCAGCCTTGCTCCCACAAACCTCTCTGTCCACCTGTCATTTTCTTTGTTTCTGATGGGGTTCTCAGCAAGCAGCTTTACAGCTCCTTACAGAAATCCTTCACTCTCTGGTACCCTGGGATTTCAGGACCTCTTTTGCTGCAGCTGGCACTGAAAGGAATTGAGAAACGCAGCCACTGATGATGATTCTTCTCATTAACTTAATCCATTTTAAGGTCTCCGTTTTTATACAGGGGGTTTGCATGCCTGGCTCTTGAAGATGGCTTAATTCAGACAAGACCCTCAGAGCCTGCATTTTGGAGGTGTTGAGTGCTACAACCTAAAGTCAGTGGGAAGTTACACAAGGTCAACTCACTTGAACCAGGTCTATAAAAATTGGCTTTAACTGTCCCACAACAGGCTGAAAATATAGAAATACACACCTGAAAAAAATGTTTTGTTTTTAAATTTAATGCTAGCAGGGATTCAATACTTTGAGAAATAAATTCCACAGGTACTCAAGTCTATTATACAAGAAGAAGTTCTAATTTCTCTCTGCTCTCAGCAAGCAAATGCCCGTTCAGCCATGTACAGAAAGAGAAACTGCTGATATCCTTAAGGCTTAAATGAAAACTATAAAAATGATTGCTTAAAGTATTTTAGTCTATTTTGTGTTTAAAATGGATTTTTGTATTTTTATTTTAATTACGTTTACTACATAACTCACAAAAATAAGTTTATTCTTATATATTTTCCTTTAAAGGAAACATAAAAAAGGCAAAATATATCTAAAAGTATTACAGTAAGCCTTCCAATGACATAACATCATTCAGTTATATTGTGACCTTTTAAAATACCTCTTTCCTGTGTTACCCCCTTTTCAACTTTCTCTGTACTTTGTCATTCCCTTCTGGATTATTGTAGATTACAGTTGTTCTGCATGGTGTCTTGATGTTGCCTATTTAATGCATGAAACATCTTCTTCTGTACAACAAAGAATATGACAAAATAATTAAAAAATATGATTTACTATTCTCCATACATCTTTAAGGGCAATATTCTCTTAAAGCTTGAAGATTCACAATAAATTTCTCAATATTGGTCTGTAATCCAAATGCAATATCTGAGCTAGAAGTTTGGACCTATCAATATTCTTGCATATTAATCATTATAAGAGATTGCATCTAATGTCTCAGACCTTTCTTTTATTTTGAAATTGCCTGGATAGATGTGCATTAACATCAGTTATCCAGTGGGGCAATTTTTTTTCCCAGTTGTACTAATAAAGCAAATCCATTGATTTCAGAGAATGTAATCCAGATTTATACAATAATTATTGAGAGCATTGGAATTTGACCCTATAATCCTTCGTGTTGAGAGATTTTCATCTTTACAATGTGAGGGGGTTTTTTAGCTTTTATTAAGACTCCAGCTTTCTTTTTCTAAAGCTCAAGTTATTTAATATGGATATATTTCTTCATAGAAAAACCACACTGTAAATCTGCATTCCATAGAGGCTTAATTCCTAGCACTATGCATATTCTGTCTATAACCTCTGCTTAGATTTGTTTTATTTTAACAGATTCACACCTTTCAATTTGACATGACTACCTATATAGGATAGAGAGCCAAAGACTGCTGATCCAGAATAAAGAATAGCAAGCTACCCAGTTGGTGAATGCAGAAATTGAGGCTAAGCCTCTTGGAAACAGGAACCTAAATTAATCTTGTGCTTGATTTTGGACTTTTTATGCAACACTGGTCAGCAGAGTCTTAAAGAAGGAGGTTCATCTCCACTCCAAAAGTGTGACAGGACGTAGGATACATAATACTAATTCCATTTTGATAGATATGAATCTATCGCTGGCCAAAATTTTCATATATGTTCTGCCAAGACGTTTAGTACATGGTTTATCTCCAGAGACAAACATGAGCCTGTCATTGCACAAGCTTTCTCCATCAATAGCCCCATCATGACTGTCTAACGTGAATGGTTTCCTTCGTTGTGCTTACCAAGACATGTATCATAACAGTCTCATTAGTATGCTCTGAAGTTAATTAAAAAATATTTCTATTGACTCCACTCATCTTTGGACCAAGCCTTAATCGGAAAATTAAATGATCTTTAGCAAGCTACACAAGCTTGAGCTAAAAGTACTGAGTAGCTCCAGCCTTGTTCGCTCAGGATATACAGCCATCTGACTATATACATTTCATGACTATTAAAATAAAAAAATGCATCTAGCCCGTAACACAGTGATACTTGCTCAGGATGTGTTTTTTCAACTTTAGTGGCGTGTGCTAAGCATCTGAGGGAAACTGACAGGCATAACATGTTAGATGTCTTATACGGGCGCACCACAGCCAAGATGCAATTGGTCAGATCTAGACTTCATTCACGTAAATCAGCCTAACATCACTAACTGTGTTATTTGCTTTGCTGATTTGAACCACGTGAAGATCGTGACACAGATCTGTCTTAGAAGTTGCATGAATGATTTTTTTTCTTTTGTCTTCTCTGAAATATAGTCTCTGCAGGTAGATTTTGCTTTAGGAAGTGCTGCTATAATGGATGACCCTTCATAAAGAAAACAGATGCTGTCTGTGCCCTTCGTGCAAGGGTATGGCTGCAGAGAACAGGGACCCTGCTTTTCACACCCTGTGCAAGCTGCAAGACCCTCTCATGGATGCATCAGGAGCCTCCCAGCCCTCCCACTTGTAAGGCAATTATTTTACACTGTTCTATGTCAAGTACGTACTGGAGTACGTACCAGCAATACCAGCAAGTCTCCACACTTCCCCAGAAGACTGGTTGCTCTTCACTCTGCCCCACTTTGCCGAGGTACATGCTGACAACTGCTGCTTTGCCTTGGGTTTTGAGGTTTTCATGCCAGCCTGAAGTATGAACCTTGCCCTTGAAGGAGGAACTCTGATTTCTTTTTCACCAACAGTTGGAAAAAGTAGTTAAGCAAACAAATGTTTAATTAAAGTTAAGCAAACTAATGCTGAATTCAGCTAGGTCCTATGGGAAGAAGAGGCACACAAGACAGTAGAAGTACTTGAACAAATCACGTGTGAGTTCACAGCCTGGTCCCGAGCAGCAGGAGAGGAAGCACAGTCTGAGATTTATAGCACTTTTACATTCTACTTGTGTTGAGCCACACTCAGTCCAGTAGGCAACAGGAGACTAGGATGATCTGGTGTTATTAGTAATGTTCTGTTTAACACACTTTCATCAAATGGAAAGACAGGGACAATACAGGGAACAGAGAACTATGCTAACTTGCATTTGGGGTGGTATAAACAGAAGCTGAAGGGCTTGTACAGAAACAATGCAAAAGGTGAGAATCTGTGAATGTGACCATAGGAAACAAAATTGAGGAAAAAAATGAAGATAGATGCTTATTTGCAGCAGTTGAACTCCGTAAGTGGAGCCAGCCTGACCTGAAATGTTAGTCTGTGAGCTACATGGACTTTGGCCTCAAGAAATAATCCACTGCAGCTGTAAGCAAGACTTACAGAACTACTGCAAGGTGAGAAATGCAGCACAGTTTCACATTAGGAAATGTCAACTCCTCAGTACAAGCCTAATGGCTGTTCTGATTAGTTCATGGTACCTTCTTAGTTGTGATCTGACAAGCACAGGTCCCTCTTTCAAGGCAGTGTCAAGGACAGTCCAACTTTAAACTAGGAAAGTGGTACCAAACAAATAAGCCTGAGTAGTCAATATGCTGAAAACTTTTCCTGATCTGCAGTCTTCTAATTTACATGTTACCAATAGTTATGCATTTTATGGATATTTTATCATGTTGACTTTGATACCTGTAATATGCTGATTCATTTATAAGTTGTAGCACTTGTAACAATCCCAGTAAAACTAAAAGGTGAGAAATTTCCTGGCTGTAGAAGAAAAAAATTTCCACAGATTTCAGAGATACAGATACAAGTTTAAGTCTTTCAAAGAGTTAGACAAATACATTCCATGTTCCTGGTCCTAGGTTTTGCATTTGGATCTAGATCTCTGGATGAAGTTGAGGGAAAGTATAAGAATTTTTTTAAAAAAATCTATATTGCGGAAGTACTTGTGGGAACTGCAACAGCTTGCTGGGGTAATTTGGGTCTCAGAAGTGTCCATAGATGTTTAGGAAGATGGAGAAATTGCTTTCTGACGGAGACTCCAGCATTATTACTCATTAAGCTCTCTTAAGAGGTAAGTATGCTCACAGATGAGAGGGAGACAAGTCAGAGACAGAGTAATTACAGACTCTGCAAATACTAGAAACTGTATATGAATCTGAAATTGTGTACTTTTTTTATTGGCACAGCATCATCCAGTGAAATACTTATCTGTAAATACCGAGTACTTAATATGACCACTTCTACTTAGCATTAGCTGGATAAAATTGAATCAGTACCCTCCAGAAAACCAGCATGCTTCTACCCTAGCCTTTTCTCGAGCACCTTCCCTCCCTCCCCAGAGTACCTTCCCAACTATCTAGACAGCTTCAGAGAAGCCACATAAAAACAGACTAAAATGAGGGGAAAAAAACCCACACACATTTTGACACAAAATAAAAGTGTTTAATTATCCGTCCCTACCCCAAAAAAGAAAGAGTTGCCATCCCACCTGAACTTTGTTGCCACCTGAGTAAAACCCAGCAAGGAAGAAGTAGCATAGAAGCACTGCATGGTCACCGTGAGCAGGAGCACTGTGTGCTTATCACTCTTTGGCGCTCTCTGGGATTCAACACCTTGTTGTGCTGGAAAAAAGCCACCAGGTGGATGTCGGCCGAAAAGAAAAAAAATCTTTATTCTTGTTTAAAGTAAAAGCATAATGAAGGAAAGAGGAAAAATAGAATTGCCGTAGTCTGGTGGCCCGCAGCGCAGTGGTTTCCCATCGGAGGCATTGAACTTGTCCCTCCAAAGAGCTGCATACAAAGGTTCATGGGCAACCTTTGACCACATGCTGCCACGTGAGTGCAGGTGCAGGCACAGGCACGGGGCGGAGGAAGAGCAGGACAAACCCCTGTTTGACTGTCTTATGTGAATGTGTCAGTCAACAGGCCATAGAGGGACAGCAGGGGAAAGCAGGCAGAGAAGCAGAGCATGGGAAAGGGGCTGCTGGAAGTTGTTTGATCTGTGAGCAGAGGTTTTGTGCAGACTGCACCTATCTTTGCAGCTTTAGGAATAGCTGTGAGTTGTAGCATTACTTTTTACCCTGTCCTGTGGGAAAATATGCCAGGACGACAGCCCAAACTTGTTTTACTGCTTGGTGTTCTTCAAACCTATCTGCTTTAGAGCATCCCTCCCTGACCCTGAGCGTGAGCTCTTCCAGCCTGTGCTCACCTGAGCTGCGATGGACTTACATTCACGGACTGGGGTCTTGTAAGTGCAACTCAGAGTTGGAGGAGACTGGTCCAAGGCATCATCTCTCCGGATTCCTAAAATAATATGGTTTTCATGTGAGATCTGACTGTAGATACTTTATCAGCTGAAGTAAGCATGGAAGTGGCATACTATAATCCACTTATGGCCCAACCTACCAACAGTCTTTAATCAGGAATTACATCTTACTTTGTGGTCAGTCATCAGTGCTTATCCTAAAGCACCTTAGACCTGATGGCCAACTTCGGGGCTCACCAGAGGTTCCTTCTCTGAGAGTGCAACCTAATATAAGTGAATACCAACACCACAGCTCAAAGATGCAGGGAAGGTGAGTGCTTTCTTCTTTCATCTAGAGAAGGCTGCAATCTTAGAAATGTGTTGTGAATCTACAACTAACTAGATGAGAAGACGCACGCTCAAAATAAGGGTCAAAAAAGTTAAATAACCGGACCAAAAAAATGGATTCTAAGCTTTTGCAGCCAAATGACAGAGGAGAGCTATTTGGCAATAAGGTGTTCCTTGGCTATATTAGTTATGTACATTTTCCATTTGAGGTTTTGCCCTGATATCCCATTGGTTTGCACATATACTAGGATGTGTAGGGCTGAGAATGATACGGCAAAGATCTGGGGATATTATACATTTTCTGGGGAGGAGGGGGAGGGAGACGACCTGTTCACGCGCTGGCTGTAACCGATCAAGTTTTGCATGATGCCAAAAAATTAAACACAGTAAAGCCAGACCCTGTCAGCAATGAGTTGATTGCTTTAAATAAGGGAGATTTCCTGAATGTTTAAATTGAAACTTCTACTATGATTAAAGCAAAGAGAAGTACCAGGATGCTTCCTAACTATTTAGTTCCTAAAATTCCTGTGAGGTCTAGAGATGACAAATTCAATTCTGATGTGCTGTGTTTTACACTCTGCAGGCTGTAGTAAAAGGTAAAACTAATCAAGCTTGGGTTTCCCATGGGCTGTGCCTTAAGAAGTTTTCTTATTTAAAGTCATGGAAATATGTTAAAACCCATCTATATTGGGTGAAGTTTATACAAGGCAAAATGTATTCGACCATACTTTTGCACAGTGTGCACATTTTCACTTTTCATTATTTTTTGTTTGTTTAATCCTTCATCCTGCTTAAAACTGCATTCCGACCACATTTGTAGACTGGAGATGGGGAAGAACAGTTTATAACTCTCTCAAAATGTTGCTTAAGACTGTTTAGAGAAGAGGATACCTTGGTAGTGAATTGAATTTCTTCTGCAAGACATTAAATGCAGCAGGAGAGAGAATAAGCACGTACTCAACAGTAAACTTTTAATTACAGGGGATGAAATATTTATGCTGCTTATACTCTTATTAGAAAAAACAGAATTTTATCCCCAAGCCTATATTTTAAGGAAAAGTTTAAGTTCACCTACAAGAAGCCTTCCTCACCATTTCAAACTCCACAAAATGAATAATTAGATGGAATGTGCCTAATTAATCATCATCTGTACACACTCAACATTTACGTAGCAGGGAAAATGATTGAAATGGGCCTTTTCAGAAGATCTGTCTCCATCAGAAATTACTTCTGACCTGACTATGAATGTGTTCCTCAAACACATATTTTTGAAATTATCATTTTTAAATTTCCTGAATGGAAATGATGTTTCCCATTGTGAATAAATGAAGCACTATTTCTGTGCAACCACATCACCATACAAAATGATCTCATCAAGATTTCTATATCCCACCAGAAGAAATATTAATCTTTAAATCTGCTGTGTCTCAGAAGTTTTAAGGCTGGTTTGAATTGCTATATTGTTTACATTTCCAAAGTTTAGCACTTTTTGTTACGGTTATTCATTGTGGAGATATTCTTTTCAGTTCATAATTAAAATCTCCACATGCAACTTCTCTGATATGATTTCCAAGTATAAGTTGGAGACAAAGAAAGGAGGAATATGTTTTGAAGATTTCTTATATCATAAGTTCTGTAGTGGTCCTTTACCAAATGAATGACAGATGGATGATGAGTATTATTTAACCGCCTGTGTCATCATTTTGCATTTGGCTTGAAAGCCTAAAGTACGCTCATAACAAATTGAAAATACAGACATAGAAAATTCACATTTAGATAGTCTTTTAGACTCTATTTCAGTACACATTTGGCTTTGGTAGTCCCAGAGGAACTCCTGTTGCTATTAGCAGATGTCTATATGAAAACTAAAGGAGCATTTTAGAGGCAAAAAGTGCTGTCTTTTTGAAATGCAACGGTTTGAACACATGAGTACAGATGCAGTTGGGGTCCAGGTTTATATTTTCTCATTCTGGCCAGCTTTCACCAAGCGATGTCGCAATTGCTGAGAAACTGTGTCACTTTATTATTGCAGCCTACATGTTGGTTTTAAATAACATTTTCTGTAAACAGGATTGTTTTGATTAGTATACCCTAAAGAACACCTGTTGACAAGTGGGCTTTGGAATCCCTTTAAATTACACTCCAATTAGTCCATACAGTAATTGACAGCAGGGTGCTGCTGTGAGCTCCTCCCTCACGGGTCTGCCCTATACAGCCAAGTGTGGGAGCTGAGATCACACACTCACTTGATGGTCTTTATGTATTGCTGCATTTAGGATTAGGGTGGTTTTCAGGCTTAATTCCATGTAATCAGATTGTGCCCCTGTGGAAGCAAATGATGAAAACCCCTTCTCTCCAAAACAAACAGATACATGTGGTTAGTGAAGGAGCAAGTGGGTTTAAGTCTCCTTCGTGTGAGCTCTATTTGGCCACAAGTAAATTTAATTTTTCACAACCTGCTACAGACAGCCATCAGTTACCTATGGTGAAATGCAAACCAGTGTTGCAGGAGCAGCTGACAGAGGAAGGGTGAAAGCCTGCCGTGCTGCCTGGCCTCAATGTGGTGGTGAGAAGATACCAGTAAAGTGGCTGGCTAGAAATCCCCTTGTGCCTCTCTGCACATGGTCGGGCATTTCAAGGTAAGAGCCCAGCAGACCTGTCTAGTGGACAATATCATGGATGTTGATGGGGTCTGTAAGGTGAAGGTGCCTTCACCATGGCCATGCACACCTAAGCTACCTGTGTTGCCAGCAGCAGCAAGCTGGACTTGCCAGGGCTGGCCCCAGCCACCCAGGCTTGCTGCCCACTGCCAGACCATACCGAAACACCGGCGAGCATCAGCACACTAGGCAACCCTGGGATGCCTCTGCGGACCCGCCGCGGCTGTACCTTCGGAACTACCCAAGGCAAGCGAGGAAGCAGGAGCCACAGCTGCAGACAATTACCGCCTCCGCCCAGACTAAACAAGGGGCGACGGGCGCAGCCCCACCGATCCCAGAGATAGGCAGCCCTGGCCAGCGGGACCGGGAGGGAGGCTTACCCCTTCAGCCTGGAGCGCTCGCCCAGGCGGGTGTTTTGCACAGCCCAGCGCGCGAAGCCGGCAAGTCTCGGGTAATTGTGAGTGACAGGGAAAGGCAAGGAAAGGGGAAAGAGCAAGTTTAGCTTTGTAAAGGCATAAAAGCGTCTCTCCCTTGTGCGGCATTGTTTTATTCCCCCCACAGAGGCGGGTCTGACTCTACCCCCGTGGATTTCAGGCGCTCCTTTCGGGGAGAAGAAAGGGGGTTCTGTGCTCTTTGAAGCCCATGTATGCTGGTCAGACGGGAACCCGGAGCTTCTGTCAGTCAACAGCACATGCAAAATTTATCAAGTATATTACTTGACAGAGGTTACTCTGTCATTACTAGCTAACAGGCCTCTGCCAGAGAATTTTTTTTATGGAAGCATGTGCTGTCAAAGGCAAAGTGTCCATTGATTGATTGCCACAGCTGACCTAAACATACAGGGATCACGGTGTAATAACCCCTTTATCATATATAAACCACCAAATGCTAAGTTCAATAACGCTAATGGTCTCACTTAAAGCCCTGAACCCAGGCAAATTCAAAGGAAGAGGGAAAAATGCCATCCTTTCTGTAATCACCGCAGCCTGCAGCAGGGCTGCCGCCCGGGATGGAGATGTGGGGCTGCGGAGCGGGAGCACCGAGCCCTGCCGCCCGCAGTGGGCTCAAGGGGAAACATCGTCCAGCCCATGGGCTGAGGTTTCCACAGCAAAAAATATATTTATACATATGTATTGCTCAGTTCTGTATTTTCAGCTAGACAGCGTGCTATGGTTATTACAGAAATACTGTGCAACAGTCATGTCCAGTTGATCTTAAGCCTCAAAACTGCTTGAACTTTCTCAGAAAATGGTAAGCCCCTTCTTGAAGGAGTTTCCTGGCAGTTAAAGTTCCTTTAACAAAAACAGAAAGAAAGTAGCATTTACAAAAGAGAGAGGAAAAAGTTTTCCAAAGCTACAGGCCAAGATCTCTATCAGCCATTTAAATGCATCATTATCATTCCCTTCAGAGGCAGAAATATAGGTAGAGAAAACAAGGCATGAATGTTACTTGTGTTGCGGTTTATTTAGGGAAGACAAAAAGGCCCGAATGAGGGAGGGGAAGAGAATTGAATATCACGTTTGCATTGCAAGATATTACAATACTAAGAGTTTGAGAAATACAAGGTCTGAGGGGGAGGAAGTACTATTCTTTGAAACTTGGAAAATTCTGAAAACAACTCAGATATTATTATGACAAAAGTGAGGAAAGGCTGAATTTTAATGTTACTGTTCTCAAAAAAAGAAATGACAATTTTTCTTTAAATGTTACTATGAATTCTCCCTTCCATTGTTCCGTGGCTGTTAAAATCTTCTGCCTAGCTGTAAATGCAGCAGTTATTTAGACAGAGATCAGTGGTAATTTCAATAGCCAGGAGCCAAGCCCTTGTCCCCCTGAGGTCAATGACATAGCTTACTATAATAAACACACGGCATCAGGCTGAGAGTCATTTCTGGTGGGGAGGTCTAAGGTCTTGCAGGTCCTTCTGTCATGGTGTTTCCTGGAAGACTATGATAGGACTGTAGCTGGGGATGCACAGAAAGATCCTACGCGAGGAAGGCGCCCTGCGAACAATTTCCGACAGAAACTACTTGGCATTGAGTTTAGGTTTATGCATAGAATAGATTTTTTTTTCTTTTTTTTTTTTTTGGTTCAGCAGCCAAGCCAAAATGTTGCTTTGGTTCTGCTCAAGCAAAGTATTCCTGTAACCTGAAACAAATAGTTCCAGCCCCTCTCAATACATGCACAGGGCTAGATCACTCTCACCATATGACAAATCATCTTTTGGAAATCCAGTGAAAAAAACCAACAACAGTCCAATGTTATTAATAAGTACTTTATAATAACCGAAAAACCCAGCAGAAGAAATCCGGGACAGATGCCCTCTTCTGCACCTGTTGCTCTCTTGCCTGTTTAAGGGAAGCGCAGAGCAAGCGCTGCTGCGAGCAGAGCCACGGAGGGGGAGCAGAGTGCTCTCTAGGGATACTCTAGCTCAGAGGCTGCAATCGGCAGGGCGCTTTACTTCAGGCGCAACTTACACCCGCGTAACACTAGCTGGGAACAGCCCAGCTCTGCAGGTGAGCCCTTGGGGGAACACTCTGCTTTGGTGGGAGTTGCAGGGCACAAATGGGGTGTCCAGAAGAGCTAAGTCAAGCTTTCCGGCAGGGGCAAATGTGCAGAAATGTCACAGCTGTAAATCTGGGTTAACATCACCTGGGCAAAATCTCCAATGAACTGGAAAGAATTTACTGCTTCTGGTGGAAACTGTATACAAATAGATTTCCATGAAAGCCGTTTCCTAGAGTTTCAAATTAAAATTTAGTCAGTGATTTCAGGTAAGACTTTCTTTGGAGTATGAGATTCATCTGAACCTGAAGTGAAATGCAGTAGTCGGCGACCCAAGTGTAGTTTTCCTCAACCCTCCCTAGTCAGTCCATATCCCCTCAAGCCCCCAGCTTGTTCTGCTACTTAGTACCAAGAGGAGATATTACCCACCTTACCCTGCTCTGTGTGTAACTTCTCTGCCAGTTGCTGTTGGTAGTCACAAAAGACGGATTCAGACAGCTAGGGTTTCTTCTAAAAGCCTTCACTACCTAGATCCATTCACCCACGGAAAAACTGTGTCTTACCCGAGTCTTTCGCCGCTAAAAGGCAATCCCTTGTCTCTCGGATGCAGAGTCAAAGTAAAAAACAGCAAAATACTTTATTAGGGGATACAATGACAAATCATCAGTAATTCAGCAATATACAGATGAACATAGTACAAGTAAAAAGTCAATCACAGCACAGTAACTTTGGCTACAATGAAACATAATCACTCTAATGCAATGACATTAACTTACTATATTCGTATGTGGAAATGCTTCAGTGGGACTTGGATAAAAGGCCAATGCGCACTGGGAAAATTTTGAAACACTGGAGAACATTCTTTCTTCCTTATGACAATAAGAAAATTAAGGTCCTCTTGGTCAGATCTATGGGATTTTTCACGTGCTTTGCATGTCCCATATCCTGGTTTCAGCTGAAGTAGTTAATATACTGCACCACATATGCTTGTCTGTTTTCCTTCACCAGTTCCTTACTGGGCGTTTTCTCTTACAGCCTTAAAAGAAGAGCTCAAGTTGAAATCAGCTTCAGAGCCCCCCTTCTCAAAATAGCCAGCCATTTCATTCCTGGTGCAAGTGTCTTACAGTACCTGGAAGGGAGGACAACAGAGTGGCCTGTGATAACCAGCTCACACCTGTCACCTTTCTTAAAAATAGCTACTGAGTCAGGCTTTCTCATGGTTTCTCACTGGTGCTCAGTGACATTGTAAATAAACAATGAGTGATTCTGAGGACACCCTGCAAATTCCCGCAATGTCCATGGAGAGTCCCATCCATCCGGTCATAGTAATTGACGCTCTCCTGTTCCAGTTTATTACATGCCATCTAAACCTCTTTATTCAAGCAACAAATTGTTAAGAGGCCATAGGCCTACATTCATGCGTGGTCCTAGTTTCTTCATAGTGGTGATACCTACAGATAACACGTACGGGAGACTCCTGACATGGGTACTTGCCCAGAACTCCACTGGGGCACAGATGGATGTAGTGTACAGCATGACTTTGAGATGTGATGAGATATGGAGATGTACTAAGTGACTCAACCTGTCATTTCCTTCCTCTTTCCTGCCCCTTTTTGTAAAAGTGTACTTTGCAAGAGATTCAGTCTCTTGTGGTCAGCCTCTTACCACCAGAAAAAGATGCGATGAAGACCTTTCCATGTGTTTTTTGCTACTGGGTCCTTTGCTGCATTCAGGGACATCTCAAGCTCAGTGGTGTCAAACTCTGACTGGAAGAGTTAGAAACAAGCCGTAAGCAATCTTCCAGGCGTGGGGAGAGAGCCCTCGTGGGAAAGGGTGCATAACACACACTTGGAGAAGAGTCAACCAGTCTGAGTCAGTGAGCAGCCGAGGGAAACAAAATGATGAAGGAGGCCTACATTTGGAAGCAGAATGGTCTTTCAGGATCCAAAGTGCTGTGCATCGACATCATCACCGTAAAGCAAAAGGTGGAAAGGAAGCCATGGAGAGCTAATAAACAGATGAAAATCTGGCTCACAGAGGTACCTGGCTCTGCTGCAGGTATTGTAGTCAATTTGCACATCTTCTCTCTGAAGAGAGCTTTCTAAAAACATCTCTTTGAGAGATGAGCTTGCCAAAAATAACATTTTAGCAGCAGCACAGCTTGTCAAAACCAGCATTTTAGCTAGGGCAAGCACTCAGTGTGCAAATAATGTTTTTCCAGGAGCAAAGCTTCCCATATTGGACGGTAGAAGCTGTTAGCACACTACTTTCACTAAATCCATCCCTCCCCCCCTTCTTTTTGATAAAATGTTATTTTCATCCATCTCCTCTCCCTAATAAAACATTATTTTTGGAAAGTTCCTGCCCTTCATGAAACACTATTTTCCTCAAGCAAAACTCCTGATAAAACTCCACTTTCAGCAAGCCTTTCTCCTTAAATTGCCATGGTCCTCACTCCTGATAAAAAGGCATTTTCTGTTAAGTCTCCACTTCTGATAAAATGTTACTTTTTCCAAACTTCTGCTCCTGATAAAACATTCATTTTGCCAAGATTGGCTCCTGAGAAAATGTTATGCTTGGCAAGGACTGTTCCTGATAAAACATTTATTTTTGCCAAACCTCTACTTCTATTAATTTTTTTCCCCTCAAAATTATTATTATTTCCCCTAAAGCCTTCTTAATGTAAGATATTGGATATGACACAACAGTGGGTGACAGGGTATCACTTGCCAACCAGTCTTTTATCCACAGCCATGATCGTTAACGGTGAACCCCCGAAATGCTGACGTTGAATGCCTCTTGCACAGTGTGGTTCTTCTGGAAGCCTTGGAACGAACAATGAAAAAGATATTTGCACCCTTGTGCTGAAAATGGGCTTAGTTATCGTATTAGCTCCTCATATAAGGCAAACCTGGTCTTATTTAAAATTGAATAAAATCAGACCCACCAACAGGTTAAAGGCGAAACACTTACTTATGGGGATGTTCAGGATTTTCCAGATCTCTAATATTTATTGTTTCAGTGAGGTTAAATGAGGTTATAGACAGGAGATCCCTGCTTGTTCACAGCAAAACTTTAGACTGCCAGCAGTTCTGTGTTTATTCTGTGTCATCCTGCCCAAATTCACGTTGGTGATTGCCATACTGCACCACGTATTTCTCAAAAAAGGCTTCTTCTATGAACATGTGCAAAAATCTGTTCCTGCGATTGTGAGGTGCTGTAGGAAGGGGTGACAACACAGAGGGCCCAGGTGTCGTGTTGGCACAAGACAAGAGAACTTGGGTAACATACTCTGGAGCGCTCTCCCTCTTTGCATTATCACATGTCCCTCTGTCTGGCAATGTTCAACCTGAATCCAAGGCTCTTTACCTACTTTTGTGTCAAGTCTCATTCAAGAGCTAGTAATGAACCGCCTGATGTTTTTCACATGTTTGCACAAAGTGCAGCTGATCACTTACACGTGTGGTTAGGGGACTGTGGCACACAATGTGTGAGGAAAGGGTGAGGACCTGAGTCCATCTAGCTTGGAGAAGCCTCAGGTCTCGAAATGCTGCCTGCAGCTACCTAAAGGGCACTATAGAGAAGGTGGATCCAGGCTCTTCTCAGAAGAGCACCTCTGCAAGGTCAAGAGGCAACAGGCACAAGTTGCAGCAAGGGATATTCCACTTAGAGGAAAGGAAGAATAAATATCACCATGAAGGTGGCCAGGCACTGGGACAGGCGCCCAGAGAGGCTGTGGAACGTCTGTTCTTAGAAATATTCAGAACAGAGCTGGACATAGCCCTGAGCAATCCAACTTTGAAGACAGCCTGCTTTTAGAAGGAGGTTAGACCAGATGAGCAGAGGTCCCTTCCATACATACAATTTTCAGTGTATAGCAGTTTACACACTAAAGCTGGAACCCAGACAACAGAGAGCATTTTCTTCATAGTGAATAAAAAATTTACTTTGAGCTGAGTTGAATATTAGACCGTAGCTGGTGTGTTTTGTTTAATCTTACTAGTTAATGTCTCATCCAAGTTATTCCTTCAATATATTAGCCTTCTGAAGGTTAGATGGAAGACAGTAGGTAATTCATGGGAAGACGCATTAAAGTCAGTCATTTTGTTTAAACATCATTCACAAACAGCAGAGGAGTAGTGAGCATGCTGGGTCCCAAGAGTGCCTTTGAATTGCAACCCTCTGCATCAGAAAGGCCCAACGTATATTGTGGACAACAAGGCTGAGGAGTAACATACAAGTAAGCACCAATGGGCTGGCCTTGAACTCATCTCAGTTTACCAGCCACTGGGCTCAGTAACCGGTTAGCCCCAGTAATAATGAGTAATGTTACAAAGAGAGCACTGGCTCAATGTATTTCACTGCTCCCTTGCTCACCAGAGTGAGAAGGAGCCCTTTGTCCTTACAGTTCAGCAAAAATCAGTAACTTTACTTTACAATTTTAAATAAAAAGTTAAAATCAAAGGTATGTCTTACTACCAAGAAGCTGAAGTAACTAATGAGCCCTCTCTTGCTTTCTATTAATCTGATTTTAACAAAGTGACAGTGGACAAGATGTAGTGACATGCATATCCTTACGTTGTTAAGCTGCAAAACATAACAGCACTACCTTTATTCCATAAAGAGACTGGAAAATCAGTGTTGATCCTTTCCCTCTCTCCACATCTCAGCAGTTGCAAGTATTGTTCTGAAAACAGAGTAAAATCCTGCATTTTTTTTAGAACTAGTCCAGAGTACAACATTAATCTCTCACTTCAGATTAGCAAATGCAATGATCCTTGTCTGGTTTCATTTGTGTTATCTTTTCATCCCAGAATGGGAGCATTTTCTTGCCAAGAGAAGAAAAAAACGCTAAAATGTATTCCAGGTTATGTCATAATAATAAACCTTAGATCCACTACAGCAGAAGTTGCATGAGAGAAATGTTAACAAGTCAGTAATAATGACGAACAGAACTGTGATCTAACAACCCCTACACTGCAATGATTTTTTTAAAAAAAGAACAAGAACGAGATTCAAGTGAAGCTGCTGGTTTGAGATGCCACATACTGCGATGCTGAACTTTGGGTACCAAGGTAATGCTCTGAAGATACCCCAAACCAATCGCCCCTTCTGAAAATGTCAGTCAGATTTCACTACACTGACATTTAAGTTAAACACATGCTGACCTCAGAGCAAGTTTCTCCTTGCATCTTATTCATATTAGGCTTTTAGGGAAGTCATAGAATCATAGAATGGTTTGGGTTGCAAGGGACCTTAAAGATCACCTAATTCCAACCCCCCTGCCATGGGCAGGGACATCTTTCACTGGATTAGTTGCTCATAGCCCATCCAACCTGGCCTTGAACACTTCCAGGGATGAGTCATCTTACTCATATTAGCCTTTTATAAATATTTTTTGTTTTTCTTCTGTAAGACCTGGCCTCTGGAAAGGCAGCTCCCTGCTATGTTCTCGCAATATTTCCAAAACATAAACATATGCTTAAGAGCATTTTTCATGTTCCTCAAATTTCCAATTTTTTTCAGTGTCCACACTTCCACACAAAACAAAGCTGTTCAAATATAGCATAGTTTCTTTGGCTGTTCACAATTTGTCCTCCCAAACGTAAATCAATACAACATGTTTTACTGTATCCACACAAAGTATTTTCATATACTCTGATAAAGCATAGCAATGTAAAAAGTGCAAAACCATTGATGGTCTATTCCACTGACTTTTTCCAATACTTACAACCTTGCTGTTTTCTGGATTCAGCCTTGGGACCCTACACAGGTTTCTACCTTGCTGTCTAACAGTAGGAGTTAGAGTTTCCCTGAAATCTCTTTATGACTCATGTTGTTGATCTATTTTAAGAAAGCCATCCCATTTCCAAAACTCAGTCACTTCTGACATCCCCTGCCATGTTCACCTGCCACTCCTGGCTGCTCTTCAGCAGCTAATTTGTACACCACGTAAGCATTTAAAATTTGCAGTTTAACTAGGAATAAAATATCAGTACTAGGCATAGCTGATGACCTTTCTGTTAATGACAAAAGCAGATTAAGAGGTATTCTTTTAAAGAGAGGACCCCCCCCCCCAAACACCAACAAGACAATCTATTGCATTTGCTTGTAGGAGTCATGCATCAGGCCCTGACTCATTTGCTATTCTGAATGGCTGAAGTCACAATTATGTTATGTTTAAAATATTAGTGCCATAAATAAAACCATTAATGCTTATGTGGTTTTCTAGGAAAGCTTTACTAAGAGATTTCATTTTTCTATCAATCCCTGTAGTAGACACAAGTCTAGAGGCACCCAGTCTCTGTCTAGACACTGCCCCCTTAATATCATACACATAAAGTTTGTATTGCATTTCTCTACAATAATATAACTAGTCCCCAAACTGCATTGCACTAGTAAGCAGATATGAAATGTCTAGCTCCACACCTCAGGTCAAATCTTTTCAATTTGGCAGAAAGATAAATAAAAGGAGGTTAATGTTAAAACCAACTAGCTTGGTTTAAGAAAGTAAGAGAGAATGAGAACCTATTGATTTTCTCTGTAGAAATAACCATACAAGAGGAGTAAAGTTGGAAGCGTTTTTGAACTGTTAGGGCACAATCTGAGTGCAATGTCTAGGCTGTGAATTCTCCACCCGATGAAACCATTTGCCAAGTCATTTCTCATGCTGGGAGGAAACAAAATGTTGACACAGAAAAACAACCCTCTGTCACCTCTCCCACACTTTTAGTGAAGGGACCAGGTAACAAGAATTTGAACTGATACAGATTTACTGGTACTATTTAAGAAATGAGAATCATCCAGTTTGCCAGAGAGAGGTATTTCTTTCCTTCTTTTGGAAAGCTGGGGAAAAAGACTTTGTCTCTGGACATGCAAGTGGTGAGCAGAAGGCAACCGATGACTGGATTAAGCATGAAGTACGAACATCAGTGCAGACGCTTGAGGGTCTGTAGGCTCGGCCATAGCCCCTGACTCAGGTCACTTTGCTGGCAGCACAGCTGGTTGCTTCCATGCCCTCAGGTCAGCTTGGCTCCAAGCTTCCTAGAGCATGAATTTCCATGACTTACATGCTGTGGGGTTGGGAAAGACTTATGATCGTATGGGTTGACAGCACTGTATTTTGACTGTTCCCTGCAACCGTTAATTGCTATGAAATTTGAAGCATTGGAAAGGGCTCCCAGAACACGGGACAGCTGCTTGCAGCAAATACATTTTAACAAAGTCAAAAATACATCCCCAAACCAAAGTGAGTATTAGGTTGCTTTAGGAAATTCTGAGTTTCATTTCCTAATGCTTCTTACATTTTGCAGTGTACCATATGGAGGTTGTAACCATTTATTTTTAGTTGGTGGTAACTATCAAAAGAAGTTCTAGATTAGGGAAGAAGAAGGCAAGGTGTCAGAGACAAAAAGTGTCCTAGGACTGCAGTAGAGCACAGATACCAATAATGTGTATTGGTATCTTTTTATTGCAACAGAACTATGGCTGGAAAAGGATAGCCACAATAGCTATCCTGGTAAGATGCCAGCTATATTCCTTGCTGAAGCTTGAACCCGCTTACTTATCTCATAGGAAAAGCTACAGAGACTGGTCTGTAGGGTAGTAGACACATGCCGTAAGTATTCCTGTGGTAAAACACAAAGCAGTAAAGTCCACTGTTGCCATGAAGCTGTAAATTGTGTTCAGTAGACATGCTGTCAGAGAATTAATTTGAAAACTAGCTCTGGTAAAAAACACCAGTGAGTTATAGCAATAACACACACGATTAGCTGAAAGCTCCTGTTAACCTAAAGAAATAGAAATCACAGGGACCTTGCTCTTACTAGAAGTGCTGAGGTAAATACCCTCATAGTAGGGAGCCACTCAGATGGGATTGACTGGAATCTCTATTGGCATACATTAATAAAACCTTGCACTAACTGTTGTGAGCACTGAGACATTCACACACAGCACACGAGAGCTGTGAGTAGATCCAGAAAAAGGATGGGAAAAGAGAGGAAAGAGTTTCTTCTGAGTAGCATGGTGCTGGCAGGTGGGCCAGTGTCGTCAGGGAGAAGCGGTTCCCTTTCTTGACATCCTCTGTCATTATGCTGAGGATGTCTCAGAGTAAATCTGGAGATGCTGAAAAAAACATTTCTTTTTTTTTTTTTTCTTCCTTCCTTTGGAAGTCCTTTCACCTGTGCTAATTTTTGTTGAGGTTACTGTTGCATGTATTATTCATGGTGGCTTGTCTGCACCTTCTCATTCTGCCACTCATCTGAACATTTTAAACCAGCCCTGTTTACCACCAAACCTCCCTGGGCAATGTGAAGAAGGTGTTTGCAGCCTTCAAGAAGTCCTTTATTCGTGTTGCACCTGCAACAGTCACAAAAGGAAATAATGAGCAATTTGTTCACATGATTTTCTACAAAAATGCAGTCCATCAGTGTGCTTCTAAGAGAGCAGACTTTTCTAACAGCTTTAATTGCACAGCATAAAGAATTTACTGCAAAGAAAAAGGGACTCTCAGAAGGTTGTTTTTTCACCATGGAGTATTCAAGTTCTTCTGAAGACCACATATAACTTACTAAAAAGCTTAGCAATATTTTATTATTTTCTTTTCTGAAGTGTAAAAAAATACTTTAAAGTACATATATGGACTGACCACAGATTTACTGCCACTGGCTCTTTGTAAGGCAGCCGGAATGAGGCTGCTCATGTACATAAACGAGTCCAGCTGGTACATTTACTGGCAGCTTTATAAGAACACCTCCAGAACTGCTGAATGCTTGTGAAAGGTAAGGTATCAAACAAACTGGACTGGACATGTGGGCCAGTTGATGGGCAAGGCACTATAAACCTATCCATAACTAGTGCAGCTGTGACTATAAAACTTTTCAGAAAACCCCCCAAAAATCAGACACACAAACATTTAATGAATTTCAAATGAAAAACCTGGAATGCTTAGAGGGACCACGTAATGATTTGGGGAGTCCATTACAGGTCACACTTAAAACAAGAAGTGAGGTTTAGTAGTCAATATATTTTGTTGCTTCCTTTAATCAGCCTCAATTAAAATTTCCCAGCAACAATTAACTTTCCTTCTATTTTTAAAATCACATTTCAGAGTGCAGCCTGGTATTAATATCCAACAAAACAAAGGGACCTCTTTAATATTGCTGCCAAGAGAGTGGTAGCATTGTGGTACAAAGGCAGGCTTTGCGTATTTGTGTTAAACAGAGAAAGTAAAGCCGTTTGCCTCATGTGTAATAAAAGCCTATCTAAAACTTATTCTTCCTCTAGCAGTGAAGTGCCTACATCTGGCCACTGCAGTGCCCCTTAATGAAAGTTTATGTCCTCAGAATCAGTTGTTTCATTTATTTACTTAGTTTTTTTAGCAAGTATCAGCACTTGGTAGTCAAATCCTGAAAACTGATTGCAATACGTTAGTATATGAGCTCTTCCCTTTTGTGAAGAGGTAAGTGGGAACTCATTCATTTGTAGACATAGTGAGGTATCTGTAGAGATGCATGTTGTTAGAACTCTTCAAGTTCTGAAAGAACCAAGTAAACTTACCAACCTAGTCTAAGGCATATCTGATCACAGCTCTCAAGTTGGCTCAAAGATGATGAGCAAAATGGGAAATATCCCCCATCAAAGGTCAAGAGAAGGTATTTCAGCATAGTAGCAGTGGACAAAGTAGGACTTTGTAGCAATGTGTGCACTCAAGGTTTATTTCTAGCACAGTTCTTGGGCAATGGCTCTGAAGAATATCACAGCAATTACAACCTGCACAAACACCTCTACTTACCTTCTTTAAGGTGGACAATGCTCCCACCCCCTTTGGGCCCATGGGGTGCTAAATGCCCCAGCCAAGCCACCGCTGCCCCACAGTTGGGCAGCTCAGGGGCCATCACATCACTGATCATGAGATCCAGTCCTCTGTACGCAGTCTGTCTGAGCCCTGAAAATCACTGATTGTGCAGCCAGAGATGTGTTATGTTTATAGCTCTTTGGAAAACTGCCAGAGCCCATGTTTCTGAGGGACTCACGACCTAAGACTCCACAAAATTTGGAAGCTCCTTCACAATTCCTGAGGCAATACTGCTGAGACAGCTGAAGTTACTCTGGGGACTGTCATTAAGATAAAAAAAGCCCTGCAAATGGAACCTGGCTAAAGCAGCCAGGCCAAGCCTCTATAAAAAAGGGAGATAAAAACTATTTTAGGGGGATCTTTCTGACTGTGTTACATTATGGGAAATGGCTGTATTCCATCCTTATCTGAACTGCTCTCTTGAAAGAGCCTTAGGCACATCTGTGAGGGGAGGATGGATAGAGAGCATCTCCCTCAGC
Organism: Haliaeetus leucocephalus; assembly: GCF_000737465.1. Classification (NCBI taxonomy): domain Eukaryota; kingdom Metazoa; phylum Chordata; class Aves; order Accipitriformes; family Accipitridae; genus Haliaeetus; species Haliaeetus leucocephalus. The sequence goes on along the minus strand of NW_010972886.1, from coordinate 4,844,796 downwards.
TGTGCTCTGGCGTTCAGGCACCACACAGAGCATCTTCTCCATGCGTGGTTCAGCTGACCACACTTACTATGAGGCAGACCGTTTTCACATAATAAAATTGTCTAGAAACAAAAGTGTTGAGACTATCACATCATATTAAGAATATCTTCTTCAGCAAGAACCACGTGCTCACTTTTGATTACACTGACACATTACAGTCATCAACTTCCTTACCAGGGTAGTGAAGCCAGGGGATTAAAAGGAACAGAGACAGCTGCAGGATTTCTATTCTATGCAGATTCAGTGGAATGAGTCGAATATAAAATAGCTGTCAGGCTGTTTTGTAAAGAAAGCCATTGATAAACTACTTCCCTAAATACAGTACTAGATTAATTGATCCCACGCTGCAGCTTCTCAGCTAATCAAACCTGACCTGCAGGGCTTCTACTGTAACAAGCAAGTACTGAGAAAATACACAAACTTCATAAGGAACACTTTCTATTTGCATGGCCCTTTTTACTCTATATTTCTTCTATTCCTGGCAATCAGGAGTCCCTATTTTTATTCTTCACCTATTCTTGTTGGACTGGATCATCAGCAGAGCAAAGCAATGCAACTCTGAGAGAACTGTTGATTTATGCTGGCTGTGGGGCTGGCCTTAAAGTGTACAAGTACAAAGAGACTTGACTCGGTAATAAATATTACTGGTAAAATCCTTCCCCTTCCTCTGGGTTCTGTACTCTGGCAGAAGCAAAAGAAAGGGAGGAAAGTGCATTGTTTACCTCAAACTGCAGGCCAAATTTCAAATGTTCGTTTCCTGCTGCTGAAGCATAAATTGTGGAGAAAAGAACAGTTTATCATAGGCTTGAAAAGGCTATCTGCAGCAGAACCCCTTCTCAGACACTGTCAAAGTCAGGCCACGTTAGTTACCTCCCTTTAGCATTTTGAGTTTGGATTACATTTTCTTCTGCTCCAGCTGATAGGCCATCTCAATGTCCTGTGCTGTATTAGTAGTGATAATCCTTCCTTCTTTGGCTGAAGTCCACAACAGCGGAAACACAGCCAATCTCTTATCTCACATAGTCCCTGTCTAATTCACCCTCAATGCAGACAACCATTTATTTGTTCTCAAAAACAGGAGTCAAAAGCTGTGACTGATCTTAAATACAGGAGATGCTTATTTGGAATTGTAAACAATCTAGACAGTTTTAAAGGCTTTATATAAACTAGATGAAATGGCCTCAGATGGACTGGCATCATGTCCTGCTTATTTACCCAGGTAACCTACCAACTTCCAAATATCCACTTGTGATTTTTCTTCTGATCATTTCTTCCAGCAATGGTTTTGTCTCCTGTAAAACTTTGGTTCACACAGCTGACATTGAAACGAGCAACCCCCTGGATACACTAGTCTTCTGACCACTGACTAATTGGTGACTTGGCCAGGATAAGCACTCTGATTTTTTTTATCAACTTGTGTCTTAAAATGTTCTTATGTAATTACAAAGCACTCTAAAACCAGCATACAATGCATCTGCTCCCGTCCTTCCTGCTGTCTTCTCACAGCCTTAATATGGCTGATATGAAACACTGCTGTTAAGGTTGACATAAACTATAATAAAAGTAGTATTATTATTTTGGAAGAAATCTACTACTTCAGTCAGTATCTTTGTTAATGTTTGCTTTCTAGGTATGATGGCCTCAAGGAGAATTTACCCCCTCCAGTTTGCCATCATTATATATAATTGTGGGTCCAGAAAGGCCTTCAGTCTGCACTCCTGCTGATTGCTCACTTCTGTAGAGATGCAGTGATATAATAAAGTTACTCTGCTGTGGGCAACGGGGGCTGCACTCTGAAGGAGAACTAACAGTAATGCTGTGTAGAATTGCTTTGCCATGAATAATGTCCCAGTTGCTGATTTGAACATGTAGTGATGTGGACCATGGTCAAACTTCAAAGCAGTCTGGTTACATACTGAGAAGTCTGCTAGGACTTTCAGCAGTCTTTGCATCTTATACCATTTCTAAGAAGCTACACGCTTGAAGAAGATCTTTTTCCCTATCCCTCCTCTGTCCATTACTGGCACCAGAATACACCTATGGCACATTGATGAAAGTTTTTTCTTCAAGTGTTATTTTAGAGCTCATTGGGCTGGCCATTCTCAGACACCGGTCCAAGAATCTGTCCTGAGATATCTTTCCAAGTTATAACCTGATTGCATTTGTTTTGCACATACTAAAAATTTAGATGCACAGTCTATTCATAGCACCCTGTAACAACAGCAACTTGCTTAAGACTGTCATTGATTTTGTTGGTATCGTAAATATCTCAGCAAAATGACATTGCAAGCCACACTATTATAATGTGGCTTGCTAATCCAGCAGTGTATTTTTCTAACTCTGTGATTTATGTCAAGGCTGTATCAATCAAGGATTGTAAATGCATAAATCTAATTGTTTTTGTGATTTGCTTTTGTAGACTGCACTGTGTACTAGCTGCAATAACACACTCCAGGCTATGCATTTCCAGAGGATTACTGAACTTATTACTCTTCTTGGGTGGTTAAAGTCAGTCAGTCAGCCAAATACCTTTATAACACTACGCATAGAGGGCCATATTTTTATGGTATAGTATATGAAAGAGATAATTTCAATGGATAACGGCCTCCCACCACTTCATAAATGCTGAGGCAAAGCCAAGACTTTATTGTAAAAGGAAATTGATCTCAAGACAATGTTCGAATGCAGTTGCTGAAGATCACAGATATTTTATTACAATAGCTGCAGCCTACTATACTGCAGATGAAGGGGAGTTAGTTATTGTGGGCTTGAACCTGCAGAAAGAAGCCTGGAAGACCGCATGTGCAACTGAAACAAAAAAGCTCAGTGTGTGCAGGGGGACAAAGGACACCGGTTCTGTGTCAGTGAATATTCTGCCATGGGGCTACTGCACTACTCCTGTGTGCAGCTGAAGGAGGAAGGGCTAACGGCATTCGTTTGAGTGGGATAGGCAGTATGGAGATAATGGGTAAAGACTGGGGTCTAGTAAAACAATGGGAGTTTTCACCTCGGATCTCAACCTATGTCCTTTGCTAGTTTCAATTCCTGCAGATGCCTTTTCATGCCATTTCTCAAGAGATAATGACTGCACACAGGGAAATGCAGAAGGCTGTTTACACTCCATGCACACACCCTTGCCCAGGCACAGGTAGCTGGGCAGCACAGCTCGGACGAAGGCTTTGCACCTCCAGCAGCAGCAGTCCTGCTGCATGTGGGCTGTGGGAGCTGGGCACAGTTCCTTTTGCTAACCTACTGTCTTCAGCTGGGGCTGCCGCGCATGTTATCCAATTAGGGGCCAATCTGTCTTAGAAATATATATTTGATGACGTCCTGCCACTTGAGTAAGAGAAGGGAATATAGGAATCGCTGTACTGGATCTGTAGCGTGGATGTGGCCGTGACCCCTGCCAGGTGCTCGGCAGATGCCGGCGTACCACGGTTGGCAGATGTGGGATAATCTCCACTCCACATGCATTAGGCCTCATCCTCATCTCAGGCTTAAACCCTGAGTCAAGAGGCTTAATGGCTGGATGGCTTCCAATGGGCCGGTATTATTTATGTAACCGAATCAGGGTTTGTCCACACAGCGAGATAAAAGTGGGAGGGCAGCGTGTTTTGGCAGCCCTGGGTTAGCACAGGGGCTGCAGGCAGGTCAAGAGAGTGACCTCTTTATACCAAGGGGACTGGACGGCCAGGTCGGGCCCTGATCCTGCAAAATAACGTGTTTAAAGTAATCTCACAGAGTTTCCCCAAGGAACTGGAGGGTGTCCGTGATATTTCCCGTGAATTTTAGCCCTCCAGCCAGCTCGGACCGCGACACGCGCAAACGAGGGGACGAGCCCTTCCAGCGCCCGGTGCCAGGCACCTCCCCGGCCCCCCGGCCCTGCCTCCCCGGTGCTGCGGAGGGCAGGGCGGCAGCGAGCCCCGAAAGCCTCGCACCCTCCGGTGCGCTTCCCTCTCGATCCAGCTCGCGGGGAGGGACAGGAACCGCCAGCTCTCCCTGACTCAAAAGCCCACGTCTGGAGTTTGCGGGGTCTCCAGCACGGGGTTTGGAACAGGTTCAGACTGACCTTGTAATGCATACCATGGTGGGGCTTAGGAGATTGTTTTGCCAGGCTTAGGTGATTAATTATCTTGCTGGGAGAAGTCCAGCAGGTACAGTAATACCAGACAGGTGTTTATTAATATTACAACCATATTTCCTCCTGGCATTTGATCTCGCCAGCTCCTGACATTGCCTCCTTAGTGGAGACAATTGTCGGCCGACACCCGATCCATCCTTTGTTTGGCACATGCATATCTTGTATTTCGCCTCCCCCCTCACAGGTGCTAAAATAAAAACGGAAAGGGAGAAGTAGGGTTTACAAGAGTGTCCGTACTAGGTGGTGGGAAAACTTGGCGAGGTTGCCCTGATTTTCCATGCCAAGCGCACAGGGGCACGGTCGGGGTGGGTGCCTGGAGGTGGCAGATGCTGGGGGGACCCACAGGTGGGGGGACACACAGATGAGGGGACCCCCGACTTCAGGCTGCCGTAGCAGAATTACAGCCCTTGGAGGCTCCTTTTCCACCACTTGTTGGAGTTGATAGAAGTGTCTTTTTAAGATGATGTCTGCAAAGGCCCATGGAAAGAGATTAAAGCCATTAGATATGGGGTGGAGCAGGAAGTGTAGTTATTTACAACCCAATCTGGTAAAGATTTATCTGTGTGTTTGATTTTACACACATGATCCAGAGGCCGGGGAGAGATTGGTTTTAGAGGACTTTGGATCAGATGCAGAATGTTTCAATAATCCAAATGTGACAGGCATGGAGTTATAAATATATGCCTTCATTATTTTTTTTATTTTTGCAGAACTGGGTACAAGCAAATTAAATTCTCACTCCTGTATCTATTTTACCCAAATAACCCTTTATGGATTTTTTTCGTAGTAACTTTTCTCTAGCAATAAAACTGTCCTGCTATCAATATGTATTCAGACACAACTCTTTTCAGACTACCCAGATTGTTTTTTATTTTTGAAACATGCCACAGAGTTAAGACGTAATTCTTAACATACGTGCTATATATTAAAAGTATGGATCAAGGAGGAATTTGTCCTTATGTCTTCCTTCCTGTCTACTTGAGGTATTAATGAATGCTTACAGTCCATGTTTATTGCTGTAATTAACCAGAATTTGGGGTAAGCCCTCGTGGTGATTAATGGTAGAGGTAGATGTTTTGGCAGTACAAAGGAAAGTATTGGAATAGTAGGTTTTTTTCATTACGGCATTCAGTTTTGCAAAATTTAAAAGTTGTTTCTAGAGGGATGGAGTGGAGGGAGGAGCAGAAGTATGCTTGTGCTTTTAGGGGAAAAACTAATTTTATTCCTAATGCAGTAGCTTAATGAAACTCCATCATGGCTGAAAGTTTGAGGAGAGGTCAGCATTCTCTGAAAGGATAAACAAAGCCCAGGCAGTGTGTGTCCTGGGGCGCTGCTGAAGGCATCTCAGTCCTTCGCCAATGTGAAGCCCACCTGCTTCGTGTGTGGCATGAAATGACATTCAGCAATGCTGGTTCCTTGCGGTAGCTGAGTCACTAAGCCCATGCCTCATGCCTGTTATCGGCATGTTTGGAAAAGGCCAATCCCACTGGTTCCAGGCTAGACCCTAATAGATGGAGCAAGTGAGTCCTGTTCCTCCAAATAGCAGGCAGTGTGTGAGTTACCAGTGGTGTAAGGCAGGTGGGAAATGAAGTAAAAAAAAAAAAAAAATCACTGTAAATGCATTAATCCATTCATTGAGTCACTTACTTCCAAGAGACTGATCCTCAGTGCACAACCATATACGTGCAGGAAGTTGTACAACACAAGAAGTCCCTCTTTCAAGTGCCTATTCCACAGCTTTCAAGAGGAGACTAGCTCTGTAACCTAGAAGTCCGCAGCCATGAACCTATTCTGCAAACCTTAGAAGGATATGAATATGTTTCCCCTTCACTGGCTGCAAATAGAGCATACATTTGTCTCTGTGTCAAAACTCTTTTGGAACTATTTATCTATGTAATGCAGAACGTAAGTGTGCACCACAGTCAGGACCTTCCATGGTATATTTTTCCAGGAATGACATGTTTCAAAAAGCACTGTTTTGGGTATCAGGACAAAGTCATTGGCTTACTCTAATTTTACTTTATCAGTATTAGTGATCTATGGACTATCAAAGAACTAAACATACATTTTTCTTCTAATACAGACTTAACAGTCGTGGGATGCTACACAGTCATTACCCCAATTCAGTAAGATATTCTTTCAGCAAGAGCTATAACCCTCTCCCTTTGAGAGGAACAATCCACTATTTAACATATTCTGATAAGGTGACTTTTTTAGCTTCTAGAGCCTCAAAAGTGAAAGGAAATCATGCACAAGACCTGTAAGAACAAGAATGGCTTGTATTGCAGTTTACAAGATAATTCAGGGTCTGTATAGACTTCTTATTCTGCTATTAAAACATGGCCAAGAAAAGACATGAAAATGATAAGTATAATCATCTGTTCCTTGTGTTGTTATTGTTCTCATTTCTTTCAGATCTCATCTCAGAAATGGTATCTGGTTCACCAACTTGATAAATCTGCTTTCCTAGCTAATGTATTTGATGTGCTGGCTACTTGCTAATACTTTTTCCTTGTAAATCTCATAGAAATTAACTCCATTATAGTATCAGAAAAACGTCTGAAACACTTTCAGTGACACAGGAAACTTCCACAAGACCTTTTGTAAACAGGGAGAGAAAACAGCTGTAATTTTTAAGTATGGGCCTTGTGTGGGATTGCTTTTTTCTGACTTCTTTCTGACACTGCTTCTAAAGTTGCTCATTTATCACTAACCAGGTAGAAGTATTCTTTTTTTGTGTGTGTGATTTTAAAATGATATATGTATAGACATAAATAATTTCAGGAGCCAAAAAAATGCCAGAGAAATTATTACTTCCAGTGCTAGTGTTGAAACAGTGCCAAGCCCAAAGTTTTGTAAATTGGGCTGTAAGTGTGAAATCCCTCCAGCTGTTAAAAGTATTCCATAACTAATTATGTTCACAGTTTTTCAGACTATTCTCTCCATTCGGAGAATCCTGAAACTACATACTGTGTGCCTGGAAGTGAGGGCCACATGCATTCTGTGAAAACCTCCAAAACATAAAGAAAGCAAATAGTCAAAATAGATAAGCCACATATTTGTATGGTTTTGTCAGTGTTTTCCTATGTGGCTTGCTTTGTTTTCACAACATTTCTCTCTAAACACCATTTACTGTAATGTGCCCACCCTGCCATTCCAGATGCTGTGAACAGTTATATGTAAGGAAGTGACTATTTTATAAATCTATTTCTACAAGAGGCTAAAACAACAGCTGCATGAGAGCAATGAACCCCCAAAAGGAGGAAAAGCTTGTTTGTAGTCACTGCTCCAGCCTTCAGAAACCAACTGTAAAAGCTCTTTGTGAGCACCAAATAGTACTGTCAGAAAGTGGGGAGGCTGCCCATTTTGAGGAATAACTTTAATGCCAGACTGATGGGAACTGCTTTTTTTAAAATCCGCTACTAAACTTCCTGACTATATCTGATTCTCTGCATGTTCACATTGCAACAAAACTGATTAGTTAACATCCTTGACACTCATTAGTAAAGATACTCAATGCAGACGTTCTCCTGAATGAGAGCCCAGTGATGTAAGCATTAAATAAAAACTGAGTAAGTCCTATGCCTTAAGAGCAGCAAGATGTTGGCAAGAGTGGGAAGATGTGAAAACCATTTGCCATCAAAAACATTTGCCACCATACTTTCCTTGTTCTCCTCTGGCTGAATTACAATTCTATATACTCCCTATGTAGAAACTTATATGGTGATACCTATATATATCCATATATTTATATCTATGTATCTGTATCTCTATGCATGTGGGTTTATTTATTTTTTTGTTGTACATCCAAAACTTTATGAAACAAACAGATGTTCTCCAAGATCAAGGTTCCTGTTAAAGGCTGTTCATTTGTCACTTTTGGTTTGAACATACCCACATTCAGTAAATATTTAAACTCAAAAAAAGGTAATTTACCTTATCTATTGTAGCATATCAATTTTCCATTCAAAGGTCCTTTGAATAATGACCCTCAGGTACTTAATGACACATACAGCTGGCAGCCTGGACAGTCACACTCTTTTGCAATTTAAACAGCTCAGAAGTTAAATGCATTGAAATCAAAATACTGAAGAAAGACTGATTAGGTCACCCAAGTAAATTTGTGCTGACTTGCACGCGTAAACTGCTTTATCACAAGTATATTATACCTAGCAGAAGCTGCACTCCCACCATCAAACACATGGAAAATCCCACAAAGCAGGGATAGCTTTTTTCTCCTTTTTCCAGCTCCTTTTTCTGCAGGAGAGAGATGATCGTTCCATTGCAGTTTCCTGAGCCTTTCTGTGCCCCGGGGTATGCCCCCTCCGGACCACTCATGGACTTGGAGCTGAGGGACCCCAGTGGAAGCAAGCTGCTGGAGGGTCCCAGCTTTGTCGTTCCCCAAGCCAGCCTAACCCTCTGCTGCTCTTAGTTTTGCCTAGTGCAGGAAAGTGAGTAAAGAGAGCAGAGGCAGATGTTGGCAAGGAAAAAACAGTGTATAGGGAAAGAGCACACGTGAGACACAGCCCATGGTGTTAGTGGGGACTTGAGAGCCACAAGGGCAGGAGAACATACACCTTGGTGAATGCACTTGAGACACAGGAGTGAGGTATTTTTTATTTTATGAAAGACACATATATAAATTTGGTTTGAAAAGACTTTGAAAATCAGTGCAGATGGTAAGAAGAAATTATGAGATTTTCAAGTTGCTGATGGAAGGTGCTCTGCACGGCAGAGAGCGCATCATCTTTCCATGCTGTGCTCTGGTGCGGAGTTGCTGCACCTGTTCCCACAGGCTCCTGCTCTCCCTCTCGCTGGTGTCTGCACTGCCTGTAATGATGCCAAAGCTGAGGATATTCTGAAGCTCAGTGCAAAGCGTGGTGGCTATCCACACTCCTGACATGTGTTAAGCAGAGCTGGAAAGTGCTTAACAACACATTTTGAGTTTCCCAGAACTTCTGCCTCTGGCGAGGCCTGGAAATGTCGTGACTAATATTCTTTGGAAATCTCTGATCTGCAAAGGCAGGGCCCACCACAACCAGAAAGCAGAGCAGTGCTAACAGCCGTAGGACCAGAAAATACTTTTACAACTTTCCATGACACATCTAAGGGTCTGCGCATAGCCAAGGATGTAGCTAAGTCAGAATTACTGACCTGCCTAAAGTTGGGCACAAGTGGAAATTTTTGAAGGTTGAAATGCTCTGAAGTAAAAATGTTCAGGTGTCCCTGAACATATTGACCCGGGTGTCCACTTATTATTCAGCTTCTTCTACTCTATTGACTGTGATATTCACTTGAAAATAAAATTCTGAATAACATGTTCCATCCTGATTTTTGTTTTATGCTGGACCATAGTAGAATGGAATGGAATGGAATGGAATGGAATGGAACAGAACTAGACTATTTCAGTTGGAAGGGACCTACAATGATCATCTAGTCCAACTGCCTGACCACTTCAGGGCCAAAAGTTAAAGCATGCTGTTAAGGGCATTGTCCAAACGCCTCTTAAACACTGAGAGGCCTGGGGCATCAACCCGCAGGAAGCCCGTTCTAGTGTTTGACCACCCTCTCGGTAAAGAAATGCTTCCTAATGTCCAGTCGCAACTTCCCCTGGCGCAGCTTTGAACTGTTCCCACGTGTCCTATCTCTGGATCCCAGGGAGAAGAGATCAGCACCTCCCTCTCTACGTCCCCTCCTCAGGAAGCTGTAGAGAGCAATGAGGTCACCCCTCAGCCTCCTTGTCTCCAAACGGGACAAACTGGTAACTAGTAACTTTTGAACAATCCTTTTGATGAGTCATTTTAACACTAAAAATTAGCAGAACTGGCCCAATTGTTTTCTCAACAACTTTCCCTGGCAATTGGCACATTTTGTGAAGGATCTCATTGTTGATAAATCATTTTCAGATAGAAAATATTCAGGTAGTCAGTTAAGAGAACTGAAGGTAGAAAAGTTGTTCTTATTTTAATGATCTTACTCTACTTCAGAATCTCCCAGCCGAGTTTTCACATGCAAACTCACGATATTTATTTTGCTTTCCCTGAGCCCCATTCATTTAAAAAATAATCCCCAAACCACCACCAACATATACATCTGGACTGCAAAACCACAGCATTCCAGGCAAAGCCGAGCGAGCGCGCAGGCAGTGCGCCCAGGCAAGCCAGGGGCATAGTCCTGCCAAAGGTCCTCAGGAGCGCATGCCTATGCTGCGCAGTCAACATAAAATCACTTCAAAGTTCATGCAAAAGAAATCTGTTTGATTGTTGATGATCAGCTCAATCTAACACATGGTATATTTAGTAGTTTTGGTTACTAACCTATGAAAAAGATTGTTGGAAGGGTTGGGGTGTTTTTTTGTAATTCCAACACATATAAACAGCTTCGCTTTGCTGCTGCTGTGGTTAATCATTGTCAGATTGTGGGATTGCCTTGATTGGTTTATATGTATTACATTTCAGTTTTCTAATTCTAAAAGGGTGTTTTATTTATTTGCTTGCCACAAACTATAAACACCCATTAAAAGTGTAGATAAGGAGAACTGTACAAGACAATACCCTGCTATAAAACAGCAGTGAAATAAAAGTACATAGAGATGCTGTGCCTAGTAAACTAAGCTGATGCCCTAAAGTTTCAAGCACAGTAGCTGGGCCAGTTAGGCGAATTAATGCTTTAATCTGCTCAAGCTCCTGTCCAAAAGCTGTGTATTCAAACCCTGGCCGAGATGAAACAGGGTGTTTTCCCCAGGGACAGGCATGAGGCCTCTGGTATTGAAATGAGCCTGCCATTTACAGCATCCCATGCCAATGAAAGTTTTCCAGGAGACCTAAAAACCAGGGATGTCTGCAGGAGCAGGAGGCGTATGAAGACTTCTAGCTAGGCTGAGCAGCAGGGAAGGTTGAAACTAGTTAGCTCTCTCTTCACCCATTCACTGCCATGAATGGGAATTAAACGTTATTACTTGGCATTTCCTAGGATTAATTTAAATATCTCTTTATTTATTTTGAACATTGGGAAGGCATGGATCTTTAGAAGAGCGTGAAGAGCAAAACATAACAAGCTAAACATTGCAGGGCAGTCCCTTTCTGATGAAGGCTGCAGTTTCTTTTTCTGATTTCACATATGTTTTCTAGATCCAGCTTGTTTTCCAGCCTTGTTTGCTGAGCTTTGCAGAAGCTGGAATCCTTGTTAGGAGCTAGAGGCAAGTTAGCATTTCCAAAAGTGTAAAAGAGATCTAGGAACCTGAAGTCAGTGGTGTCTAGTTCCCAAACCAAATCTGACCATGTATTTCAGTGGCTTCCAGTGAAAACCTGATGATCTCCAGGAGGGAATCTGCAAGCTGGTTCTTGAGACAGGAGCATGGCAGGGACATGCCCACACTCTAAACCCAGTCCTCTGACAGTGCAACCTCCTTGCTGCTGATGCCATGTGCTGTAAGACCTCTTCATATCCTGACCAAGCTCCCTCTCTCAGGTGGTGGTGTTTCTTTGGCTTCAGATGTTCTCAGTCAACACCAGCTCTGCTCAGTGGAAATGCAGATGAGCTGAAATTATGGCATTAAAACACCCTATATGCATATAGCTTGTCAGGATCTTCCCTTTTTTCCTCACTATAACAATATTTATTTATCTACGCAGTCAATACCAGGGAGACTTTTATTGTCAAAGGCAAATACTGTGAATATACTCACAGACCCCAGTATCTAAAAAGGAACATTTTCACAAATGAGCAAATGAAAATATTGATCACTCATTCAGACTGTGTTATTGAACAGGAAATCAATTTGGATTTTGGAGCTTGAGTGTTTTCATTTGTTTCATTTATTTTTTAACTGTTCCTCCTCAGGCCAGAAAGGGCAATGTCAAGGTGCATGAAAGCTGTGTTGCTAGCCCAAGAGGTTAAGCTACTATATCTCACTGTCCTCTCCATGATCCTCCTTCTGCACAGACAAATGACACATTGTGTTGGCAACACCAACATGCTTCCTGTTAGGGCAAGAGTAGTTTGCTTTTCTACCTTCTACTCCAAGCGTCCAAAGATGAAAGGATCATGTACTTCTCAGTGCTCAGCATCCTAGATTAAATGAGGTGGAGTCCAAACTATGACAGAAAGCGTTTCAACAGCAAAGTATTAAAAACTGCAAGAGACCAAGTGGCAATGTGAACAGGAAGAATTTAGTTTTCAAGCGTGTAAATATTGTCCCAGGTACAACGCATGATTTAATAATTATGCCACTTTATCATATCTAATATTATGTTTGTGAGTTAGAACAGTAGTACCACATGCAGTTTAAAAGCACATGTCATGGGACATACCCTCCCATAACAGAGAAGAAAGTGCAATTGTCATGTAAGCAGTGTTTTGCAGTCAGAAACAAAATGCTACCACCTAGGCCAATGCTTTCTTATTTCGCTTCTTGACCACACATCACCTGGGTAACTGAACCTGTCAGAATTCAATTCTGCAAAATCTGAATATAATGAAATTAATTTTGATTCAAGTCAGAATGAGAATAAAAATATACTCTGTAAACCAAGCTGTTAAAAATGTATATAGGTCAAGGAAGCTGTAGATTTCAATTCCTTTTATTTCAGATATTAATCTTTATATTCCAATATATAAAGTGTAAAATCAAAGATGTTTTTTTTGTGGTGAAACTCAAAAGCACCTGTATCTTGTCATTCTTTTGGAAATGAAATGTTTTTAAAATCAGCACATTCCTCAGAAGATTTTGATCTTGACCGAGCAGCATATCTATTAAAAATTTTATAACCAGAATCAGTATGTAGCTATGCATAGCCAGAATACAAATTTGGTTGACTTTGCCTTTTTGCCATGTATATAGATATTTCTCCTTTCTGTAGCATATGTTTATACCACTTTCTTTAAATTTGCGAGTGTTCCATCCTGGTCCTGCCACTTGCTTTGTGTGAACAGGTTATTGCACCTATGTATCCTTTGTAGTCATGCCTGTTTAATAGATTAATCAAGCATATGTGACAGATTTTCTTTGAGAAATACGTTATCTAATAAATCTTTGATAGATGATAAAATCATTGGTGTATTTCTCATTGGCATCAGTCTTCCTCTGAGATGAGAAAAGGAATGTTTTGATAAAATAATCAATCAAATATATAATAACTTTTTCTATTAAACTTTATTGTTTAGAGTGTGTATTAACCACTACTACAGTAAGGGATAACAAAAAAATCTTTTCCTGGATTTTAAAAAATACTTTTAGCACCAAAGGACTGCATCCATTCAAAACCTTACAAGGCCATTTTTCATGGGCACTGAAAGTGTAATTTCTGCAACATCTACATATTTGGCAACTGCTATGGTGAGTTCTTAGAGCTCCAGAAAATGGATAATATAGAAGTTCTCAAACAGAACATAACTAGTCGTAGGATAAATTAAACTATAAAACTACTCTTAATTTGAAACATAGCAGTTGACTTTAAGGGAAAAAGAAAAAAGGAATTTTATTTTGTACATTATGACAATATTCGTATAGAGTAGGTTCTATATAGCTTCTATGAAATAGGTTCTTTCAATGCAGATATGTTCTCTATGTCCTTAATTAGATAAAATATTTGTTTCTTTGAGGGATTTTTTTTTTCTTTTTTGACTAAAATGTAGAGAGCTGTAAGGAACTTGGAGAGAGAAGTGCAGTATTCCCTCTGAGGCTCAAAAGGTTGAGTTTACAGGAGGCATCAGGAATGGGCAGATCCTTTACAATGCTAGAAACTGGGAAGTCCTTCCTTTTTCCCAGGTTTATTCAGTTCTACAAGTCCTGCCCCAAGCTTGTACCACAGTTGTGCGCGGGCTCCCAGGATGAGACCCTGAGCATACGTCCCCCTGAGGGTCACGTCCCCTCCTGCCACGTAGGGCTGCAGCATAGCTCCTTCTGTGCTCCACATGCAAGTGGTCTGCAGCTGATTCTTCACCTATTGCTGACTATATCTAGAATTGTGCATGTGGGATGGGGATTGACTGTCTTCACTCAGGACACCAAAGTTCACTGTCTACATGTAAGCTGGTTGTCCTTGCCATTTATCTTGTCCTGAGATACCTGTCTCAGATAAGGAAGATGATTTGCCTCTGCTTATTCATTTCTACTGCCCATAAAGAAGGATTGATGTGGCCAGCCGAGAGTTAGGCTGTGCCAACACTAGCAAGTATCTCAATGCAATAGGAAGAGACCAGGAGACCAAAGCAGCTTTGGTGCTCAGGCCCCAGCATCAGCACCGCATGCAGTTCAGGGGGATTACTTGAGCTCGGGCTTGTGTTTCAGAGCTGTCCAAAGGACCTGTCCAGGGTTAGCACCCTTATGTCCCTGCTAGGGGTTGGAAAGTGTTTTGGTCTTGGAAGTAGAGCTTCTGGTCTCATTTCCCTCTAGAGGAATCCAGCTTCAGCTCACTGAAACTGCTCTGCAAACCAAACCAATGTGCAGTAAGGGGCTATGATTCACTTCAAAACCATGCTGCTGCCTGCAACCAAAATGCTGATGTAGGCATAGCCTTAGTCAATCAGCCTTCACATGTCTAAAGCTATGTGAGGTAAATGCTGACCAATGAATATAAGTTTGAACCTTACCTAAATGTCTATCTTCTCATAGATGCATTTTGAGACAATCAGAACTAAAGTGAAAGAGCACCATCTTTTTTTAGGTTTGGGTTCACCAGTTACTGTCACCTGTGCTTGCCACGATCAACTGAGGGGATCTAGAAGCAGATACTTTTTGGGGACCTTCAAGACCAGCAATATTTCTGAGGGTGAAAGAAAAGGAACCAGAAATTGAACAGACCATGCAAAATAGGGATCTATTAAAAAAGCCCCATTATACTTTAAAGTACCTGTTCTCACAAATCATCTGAGGGGAGGGGAAAATTTACATTTATAAATATGTATGGAACATGGGCACTTAATCTAAGGCACAGAGGACTCTCTGAGTAAAACATGGATTTGAGCTGAAATTGCATAAACCCTTAAGTAGCAGTTTTAATTTCTCATTTTTCCTTCTCCACCAGATAAAACATCTTAATGTAATTACAGCAAAGCTGTGAAAATACTTTGCTGGAAGAGATAGACAGTTAAGGTACTGATCTGCAGCCTTTATCTAGCCAAACTGTACTTTCTAAGCCTACACCACCAGAGACTTTCTCGGAAACTGTGCATACATTTGTGTGTATGCATGCATAGCTGTGTGTAACAGAGCCCTCGATATTGGATTACATCTGCATATCCTTATCTATCTGTTATGCTCTCTGCATCTTTCGAGTAGGAAGATGTATTCTTGTATCTCTTTGTAGTATAATTTGCAGGGCTGCTCAGGCATAAAAGAAGGAATTTGGTTCCGTTTGAATCATAATTTGAATTAGAAAAGAAATCTCTGAGCATGATTTCATCTTCTCTAGCAGGCAGATCAGCTATTTATACACGCACACATACATTTTCCTTTATCTAACAAGTATGCCATGTTGTGGTCACTGGCTACATGGCCCAGCCCATGATTCTCTGAAGCCAAGAAAAAGACATTCTTTCATTTGGCAGCAGCGGGATCAGGCTAAGACATAAAAAGTAGTGAAAAAAGGCCTTTCCTGTAGAATTTCTGGTCTTGCCTAAAAAAAGTAGCGCTAAATATTTCACAAGAAAGCCTGATCCTTCAATCTAATTTTAGGCATGATGTAATAGGAGCATGTACTAAACAACAGGAGAGAAGGGGGGGAATTAAGGACAAGGATAAAGTAATAAGAGCATGCATTTCTCCAGCCTTGTTATTTGTGCATATTGGTAGCTCTGCTGAATGTGAAGACGTAGTAATTTATTTATTTATTTAGTACTTATTTTGCCATATGTACTAATAACCCATAGAGGCTATGTCTGCTGTTGTGAAGCTTTCTCCTTTCCTAAAGGACCATTTCTTTTCTTTACAGGTATAATGAAGTAGGTGATAGGTACAATACATAAGGTTTACTGGACCTTAGTGCTGACTTCCTCGGCCAGGTCCTGTCCAATGCCCACCGTCCAAAAACATCTCCTACGTGTACGTGGCAGACGGGAAGCAGGAGGCAGAGTGGGGCCAAGCCCTTAGAAGAGCCTTTTTCTCCTCTCATTTGCTAGGTTATGGAGCACAGCCTTCACCACAGTCCTGGAGATGGGTACTGGGAGCAGTGGTTGCAGAGGACTTCACAGTGGGTTTGGCTACCACGGGCTGGCCAGGAAGAGGACAGGGAGCGGAGACTGCAGGCATTTGGGGTGCAACAGCACAGCGGCGCGAGCACCCTTAGTGACCAGTAAGAGCACTATTCTCGTGGCAGCTCCAAACCTCTGCTTCCACTCCTTGGGGTGAATAATGCCAGTTTCCACTTGCAAAATAAACCAGTTCTCTCTTCAAATGAGCCTGCGTTCCCTGCCCGCACCTACAGCAAGTGTGCGTGCTGGATTAAGGGCTCAGTGTGGCTCTTGTAATGTGGGAGATGCTGCTTTGCACAGAAATCCATGAAACGGCATTCTTTCTTCAAGTGGATTTTGCAGTTCTCTGCAAGCCAAATCAAACATTAATAACATTCAATCAACATTTCCATATGTAGATATTTTTATCAAACCACATTCTCTTTCATTATTATTTTTCAGTACCTCTTTGGTCTCTTGCACGTATACATATTGAGCAAAGTAAATAGCAGTGTAGCTTTATGAAATGTTACTTAACATTTATGAGTGTTTTTTAAAGTTTCTGATTTTGTTGCTCTTGCCAGTACCAGTAAATGTGTTTGAAGTCCTTCACATGTTGCTTTGTTTATAGTAGAAACACCAGATTTTGCTGAGGAGCACATCTCCGTATTGAAAAAAAGAAGCTGAAGTTTTATTAAATAAAAGCCTTCAGAAGAGTCAGTTGCTCCATAACAGTTGTGTGCAAGAAAAAAAGTTCGTGTCCATTTTCGTTAATGACCTCATGAGTTTTGCTAGTTAAAACTGAAAGCAAAGAAACCAGGACTGATGCTTAACTGGCAAGAAGCCAGCACAATGAAATTAATAACATATGTTGAAGAACCCATTTGTAACAATTTTTCCATTTAAAAAAAAAAAGTGGCAGCTTAAAACCACTGACAGAACTGTCTTTTCTTTTTTCCTTTCTTTCTCTTCTTCCCTCCCCCCTTCCCCTTTACTACATGGGACACTTTGGCTTATGTTCAACTGTGCGGTACCAAACTTGTCTCAGAGTTCAGATTAATGCTTTATGCAATTTTAAGTGACCCTCTTGCAGCTGCTGCTTAGGGGAATATTGTGGTGAATGTGTTTGCTCTGAGGAGCTGGTGGCAAAACTAAGGATGCAGCAGCCTTCCCTTGGCAAGTAACAGATGTGGCATACGCTGTGTTCAGCCCATCCTCAGCACTTACCTTACTCCTGAGCAATGTGTGGGGCACTGCCCAAGCTTGCTGCCATCCAAACACAAATTCAGCTGTAAAG
Organism: Haliaeetus leucocephalus; assembly: GCF_000737465.1. Taxonomy (NCBI): domain Eukaryota; kingdom Metazoa; phylum Chordata; class Aves; order Accipitriformes; family Accipitridae; genus Haliaeetus; species Haliaeetus leucocephalus. Next base: position 4,827,148 of record NW_010972886.1, on the reverse strand, counting down.
CACTTGGCTTGTGAGTTTTTCGGCTTGGTTGTTCTCTGATCACATGCAAGTGAATCTTATTTATTGATACCTGCAGTTCAGGTGGAGAAGCGAGGACCTTGGTCCCAGGAAAGTTGCCTCTGTTATTACCCTCTGGGATATGTCACCTCCCTGTATTTTGACCTTCCTTCTCAGCCATCATCTTGTTTTCATTGTGGTTGGGTTTGGGTTTTTTTACCACCCCCTCTGGAGACTGTACTGGACGTCCTTCAGTGCAAAGCACTCTCCTTGCTAAGTTCCCCTTCAGATTTTCTGTGTGAAACTCCAGGCACACTGGGACTTCCTGGCACTGCTGGGATTCTCCCACTGAGAGGGTTAAGTACCTACAATGGGTTACACAAGCCAGAAATGGCTTTGGTCATTAAAGCTGATGGGAGGAGAGCATTGCGTTTTGAGAAGTTGCTGCTTGGGATACAGGAGACACCTTGGGTTTTCAGAGTGGCCAGTGAGTTGGAGAGGTACTTTAAGGATACCCTGGCAGTTTTCAGCTGGGCACAGGGAATGACAGAAGAGGAGGATTCCCAGCTGTGGGAGTGCAGTGAGATGCCCAGGGGGGAGACATTGCCTGGAGGTAACTAGGTTATGTATGGGGAAGTGAATGAGTGGACTGATAAGAGAAGAGAAGGGAATGAATGAAGCTGCGGGTGTCCGACAGGATGCAGGTATTGAATGATGCTGAAGACGATTCAGGAAGCGAAGCAGCACTGCACAGCGGGTGGAGACACGAAACAGGCAAAATAAGGAAGAAGAGTTAAAGTTGCCAGATACTACAAATGAAATGGAAGTTTTCTAGGCAATTAGGGCTCACAGTGAGCTGGGAAAACAAGTTAAAGCCTTTGTAATAGTGGACTGAATTCCTCTTTGTGTAATCTCACTGACTTCAGTGGGTTATACAGGGTGGTACTGTGCTGAGTTTGGCTCCAAAATCAAAATACAGTTAAGTGTGGCTATCGTGCTGTGCCCTGACTTGGAAAGAAATTGCAAGGATTGTGGATAGGAAAATCTTCAGTCATCAGTTCATTGTATGACTTCAGTAGAAAAGGAAAACAGGTGGAGCAGAGTGGGGGGAGAAGACTGAGTGTATGAATGAGGAGAGAAATCCAAATTAGTTCCAGTGTTCGGAGACTGTATGAGGTGCTAGTTCCATTTCCTCTGCAAAACTGGACACTTTGGGTCTCCTCACAGAAAGTATACCATTGCTCTGGAGATGGGACAATGTTCGGGAAACATTTGAGAGACTAAAGCTGTTTTCCACCAGAGAAGGAAAAACAAGATAACACTGTGCAGTATTTTTATAACTGGTGGCCTGCACGGGCTTCGTTGACACCTACAAATATAATTTCTGATAGAAGGTAATAGGCACAGCAGGTGTTTAAGATATACTTAGCACCAAGAAGAATGGAAACTTTGTAAAAAGGTTTGGACAGTGAGAAAGTGTCTAGATCACAGGGTAATCACAGCAATGGCTAACCCAGCCATCTAATATTGTTTAATATTTGCATTGCACCCTGGCCGAGGTGCCAGTCAGTTACAGGAATGCTGCTGTGCTGAGCCCTGCACGTGGAATTACAGAATGTGTCTGTATAGGCTGTACACTACATTTTATTAAAAAGTAGCTGAAAATTATGTGCAAAAATGACAATACAGGGAAAAAAAGTGCTTACAGAAATGTTTAAAGCACAAAGTAGAGGCTAGGTTGAGGAAATTTTTAAAAGGTATTGCTTTTCAAAAGGTGTAGGTAAGCCAGCTCTAGGTTTTTAGGTATGATGTATTTACAAGGGCACCTAGTGTCTAGGTATAGAAGGTCACCTTCTCTTCACTGTGACTTACTGTGCATATTCAGGTTTAAGCCACATACCTATTAATTTTGAACCTCCTTCTTATTGTAATTTCATGGGTTTATTACTGAATATCTGTTATTCTGTCTTAATTAAAAGTCTGACTTCAGGAGCCAGTTTTTGAAATTTTCAGCAGTAAGCTGAAAAAATGTATTTCTAGGTGCATATGCATTATCATATATGAGGCTTCTCAGCGTTGCCATCAAAAAGAAAAGGAGGTAACCAATTTGTGTCAAACTGAAACAGAAATTTGGGGGTAAAATGACAAACAAGGAAATGAAATAAATGATCATTTGTGTAAACACAAAGGTTTCACAAACCACAGTGAAACATCTTCAGATGGGTAAGTCCATTGTTTGATTTCAGTTTAACCTTCATTCATTCTGACATGAAAATAGTGGGGTTTGAAACAAATTCAATACTTTTACAATTATTTAACAAATCTCTATTTTTCAGCAAAACTATTAATAGAACTAAACCTTGATTTGCAAATAAACTCAGCCCCCCAAAACTTCATTTTTTTCTGACAATTACCTAGATTCCTTTTCTCTCACATTTGACTGACTTAGTTTTTTAAGAGAAACATGATTGAAAGCCTGATCTCATTCAAGTCAATAGCCAAAACTCCATTGACTGCAACATAGTCAAATTTTGTGTACACGCTGAATTACTCGGGAGAGTTCTGCTCAATCATTGTCTGTTCTCGTCTCCTTCAGCTGGTCATGGAAAGTGCAGGCACAGCACCTGATTCCCAGTACTCGACTTCCAAAGTTAAATTAATCCAACTTTTAAAAGGAACTCTGCAGAACAGCCTTTTCATTTTCAAGGTAGTTAATTGGATGAAAACGAAACTGAGACTCCATTATTCTGCATTTTACTTTGGCAATTTTTAGCCCCTCTTTTTTTCCCTTTACTTGAAAATGCATAACATTAACTTATATTCACAGATTTGCAAATCTCTCTTTTATATAACCATTAAAACAGTTTTTCTTAGACTTCTGCACATTACATAAAACTGTTTTTATAACAGTAATTTATTAGGTTAAGTTGGAGAGCTTTTACTGCTCTTTATGTAAAAAGACTGGACTGATTTTGGATCTCTTTAATGTGGCCCTTTAGATGTAGTAGCTCTGATATTCAAACTTTCTTGGAATGTATGCCCAGTAGCTTGGTAACGTGCAAAATATGCCAAAGAAGCACCATTCCTTTCAGAAAAAAAGGGCATTGTGCTCTCCTACATTCTTGCACTATGCATAGCCCAAGGAGTAAAAATGCCGTGTGAGTCTCCATGGAAAAAGGGTCTGATGACCCAAAAGATTGTTTTTGTGGCCTTCTGTGCTGAGTAGATCTGTAGGCCACAGTAAAAAGGCTGGGTCAAATTGGGAAATTTTGTGCTAAGAAGAAACACTGAATTATGTTTTACTCTTAAAAAGGCTAAAATGCAAAAATGCAGAGATCTAGTGTAATGTAATGTAATTAGAGATCTAGTGGCAGGAGGAAAGTTCATCCCATAGGAATCCCCTATGCAAGGTCATGTCCTTTCCACCTCACCTATAGGATATCCTGCAAGAGACAGCTCTATGTCTGTCACCATGTAATTAATCTAACTAGACCTGTAAGAAACTACACACTGATCAGGTTAGGAAAGTAATTTAGGTCTAACCAGTCATTGGCAAGCACACTGTGCAATGATCCAGTCTTCCTTTCTTTCATACATAATTTTAAGGACAGAATCCTCTCTTTGACTCAAATAATTTAGCCTGGTTCCATAATGACTTTGTAAATCCAGAGTGAGGAGGCATGTCCAAATCTTCTTTTATTTTTATTGTTAATTGAAGAAAAGCAGCAATGCAATATGGAATTTTTTCCCACGGCCAAGTCTGAAATGAAATGTTGAGGTGATGAAACATAACTATATCCATTTTTTAACTATATCCAAGACAGCAAAACTCTTACTTTGTGTCTCCAGGCAGGTGGTTTGGCATATAAGGTGTTCCTTCCTTTCTTCATTTCCTTCCTTTCAGGCTGGGAGAGCACTGAGGAGACTGTTACTCATTCAGCATCTCTGTGGTGAAGCCCAGCACAAGACTGCCACAGGAATTAGAGGTCATCCTCTGGCTGAATGAAAATCCTAATATGATTAGAGCTGACTACATTCCCTTTAACACTGAAGCTGGCATAAAACTTTTCCCCTTCAGGGATTTCTATAGTTTTCCAGTTTCCAACTTTCCTTGTCCTCTTTCAGTTGTTTGTGGGGCTGTGCTTTAAAGTTGGATCAGTGAGGTGATATTAGTTAAAAAGAAGCCCTTAATTTTAATGTTTACTGAGCATTATTTGACTCTAGTCATCCCCTGCTTTTACACTTTCGGGGGATCTATTTGACCTGGATAGCAAAGACACAATGTGCTATCATGTCCTGTGATAGAAAACCATTTCAGAGCTAAAATTGTCCAGGGAGCTGGAAAATGCAAGCACGTAGCCATATTTTCAGCTTTTGATATTGTGTGTTGAATGTTTTAATGAGATGTTTGTGGGTTACTTTAACTGGGGCTGAATTCTGGCTTGCACTTTGTGGTCTGTGTTGTAAATATGGAACCAAGCTCTCCAGAAGCGAAAGTCAGCTCTGTATAGCATGTGTGATCTAACATTAGGCTTAAGTCATTTTAACTTTTGCTGAACTCTGCTAACTAGCCATTTTAGGGCAAAACTGCTATAAATAATACAATTTGCAAGATGTAAATCAAAGTTGCAAATACTCACTTTAACCATTCAGCCTAACAAGGAATCAACGCTGCATACTGTAGCTGAGATGAATATCTAAATTAATAGGAATGCCCCTACAGTTCAGCCTTACAGATCAAGTTGCCTGGCAGGAACTGTAAAGCAAAGTGAAAGATTGAGATAAAATATAAGTATATTCATTCTCTCTGGCTTTTGAAATTGCTGAAAATATGAAAAGTGATAATGAACTTTATAAGCACTTCCCGCAGTATTTCACAGTCTGTATTTCATTTTTGTGTTGTAGTAAGTCTTTTCAGTACCAAATACTTGATTGCTTTTCACTGGTGATTTATTTGTTTTTAACGTGAAATTCAGGACTTGAGTAATACACCTCACCACTTCTTTTTAAAAAGTGAGCTACCTTTTAAAGAAGCACAGAAAGATTTATCATAGAAGTTGTGAGTTGTGAGTTTTGTCGCCTTTTAAAAGTGAAGACATGGGGTGAGGGGTTTTTTAATAGACTGAAATTAAATAAATGCTGTATAAATATATGGCTACTAAAGTGGAAAAAACACAACACATACATACTGAAAAGGGAGGCCTGATATTTTTTTTTCTTTTTAGATCAGGAAATCCTTACATTAAATATAATTTTTCATCCTCTGAATTCCTTCTGAACTGAAACAATGAAGAACCAACCTGTGTAATGAGGATATTATAACACTATCACTTCATGCTTGAAATGCTAACTACGGTTTCTGATGGAAAAGTCCTCTACAATCACGGCATGTAGCATCAATTTGATTTGATTCAATCATCTCTTACAGTTTACACTAATAAAAGTTGTTAATACTGTGTTCAAGTAGGTAGGCAGAGCTAATCACATCCCCTAAAGCAGTATCTTACCTCCCAGAAGGTGAGTCTCTTTCCACCATCACAGAAACGGCCCCTAATTTACCTGGGATGACTTCTGCTGATTCATGTAGGATTCAGGCTTGTCCTTAAATCCTAGAGCAGGAAAACAGGCCAGGAAAAGGCAGTGCCTTTGGCAGCTCTGTTGCACAGTACATAATGATTTACGCGAGAGGAAAAGAAAATTATAAGCAAAAGAGTAGCTTCTGAACTCAAAACTAAGAAAAAAACAAATGCGAAGGATTTTCTCATTTGCACCTTTGATGACTTACAAAGACTTGTGGCATTATTTCAGCAAAGCATTTTGGCATGTGGTCAGTTGTAAGAGGGCAAGTTCCCCTCTACTCAGCAAAGCACTTGAGCACATGCTTAACTTCAACCATGTTAAATGGCTCCGCTGAAGTCAAATGAATGTAAAATGATTTAGAGTAAGACTTAAAGTTAAGTCCATGTTTCATAGATTGATAGCATTTCAGTCCAGGAAGAATGATAATAATCATGTAGCCTGACCTCCTTCATAACACAGGACCAAAGAATTTTGCCAAGTGTTCCCAATATGAAATCCACTGCTGCTGCCTGAACTGTAACTGCGCTTTCAGAGAGACAGCCAGCTTTGATTTAGAGACTTCACAAGAGAGAGAATCCATTGTATTCCTAGATAAGATGGTTTTTCAGCAGTTAAGATCCTTCATTGAAAAGAGCTGTGTGCTTGAATGCTAATCTGAATTTGTTGAGATTCAGCTTCCATCCATAATGAGCTTTTCTGTTAAGTTAAAAAGTCAGATTCTCCAGTTTTCTTTCTTAAGAAGTATCCTCAGGCAATCATTATGTCAGTTCTTAATCTGCACTTTTTAGTGGATAAATTAAGATGCTTTTTTTCTCTCACTTCTGTTACTGAAGTTGTGTTTGTAGCTCTTTCCTGAACATGTTCCAAATTGCCAACATCCTACTTAAATGTGTACATCAGAAGTGGACAGAGACATCCCAGTAATAATCTTACTAGCTGTCAGTAATCCATAGTAGTAAAACTCCTTTCTTTCTATCTGGTAGTCTTCTCCTGTACATACATTCAGGACAGCATTTGCTGGCTCAGCCTCTGTGTTGCCCTGAGACCTCTTGCTCTTCTGTTTGCACAGCAAAACCACTAAATCCTTTTCTGAGTCACTTTGTGCCTAAAGACTGTTGACCATGCTGTAAAACTAATCTGTATTTTTCATTCTTAATGAAAGGTCTTAATTAACCATCTCATGTAGCATTTAGCAGCGATACAGGTGAGGTCAACCTACTAATCAGCCCAGATTTCTGTGCAGTACTGGTATGTCTTCCTCATTACTCATAACTACCAACTTTGGTGTCATTTGCAATGATTTTTTATCTTCTTCTATACCCTTTTAAAGAACTGAATCCTATTGAGCAACAAATCTATGCTAGAAATGTGCCTATTTAATAATTATTTATTATGTATATTCCCTTTTTTGAGATGCATTGCCTGCCAGAGGAGAGGAAGAGAGAATAACATATACTATGCTGTTTTGCATAGAAATAAAATTGACTAGTCCCTAGTGTAAAAGAATAAGCCAACAAAATACACAATGAAAAGTAAAAGAGACCATAAAAACTCTTTCTTATTAATTAATAGTGTTGGTGGAAAATTTTTCATCCTGAAGTTAGTTATTCATGTGAATTGCTTTAACGGTAACTATTTCCTGTGGCTTTCATCACATGGTTTTCCATGAGAAAGTGAATTGTGTGATTGTGGGTGAGTTTTCCAGATTTAGGGGCTTTAGTTAATATCACGGAGAAAGGCTCTTAAAAATACATGGAGATTTGAGAATCGATTGATTTCACTACAGATCGCTGATTGAAAAGAGTCAATCTGACAATGTAACAGCGAGAGATTAATTTTAGCTTAAGAAATAACTATGTCACAAGTGGTTAGTTTTTAATTGCCATTCTTAGATGTGATTATTTCTCAGTTGGCTGCTTTCCCCTTTCACTTTCTTTCTAAATTAGAATTTTTAGCACAAGAAACAAAATGGACTTTTACATCATATGTGAAAAACAGGCTCAAGCCTGACTGACTCAAGCCTATTTATGCAGTCTTTCTTTAACTACTGAATCTCATCGGCTTCGATATATGAACAGTAAAAGCTCATTACTGGGTGAGATATTAAGAAGAGAGCCTCCTAAATACAACCCTGACACTTGAAAGAAAGGAGTTTTATAGTCCGCCAAGTCACTTGCCTCCTTGCACATTTTGCTTTTCCTCCTTGTGTCTGAGTTTTCAATTTATAAAACAGGAATAATAATCTTACCTTCTTTTATAAAGTGCTTTGAGCTCTGCCATGGAAAAGTGCTTTGTCAGAAGCAGAGTTATTAGGCAGGCCCTCTGTAGCTTCAGTCTTTTCAGAAGGTGGTTTTACTTTGGGTAAGGACACCTATGTGGTCGCTCCGTCCTCTGTTGGGCAACTTCTAGATGTTCCTGTGCATGTTCACAGCATCGCAGAGGAAAGCTGGTCTAGGAGACTGGCAGACCAGTCTGTAATCTAAAAGATGAATTTAAACGAGAAACAGCCATTTATTTCCCTTTCCATAAGGTCCAAAGGTGAGAGCGAGGGACTATGACACAGTTGGCTTAGTTTTTGTACAAAACCCCCTCCACCCCGAAGCAGCTCTGTTTTCAAATAGCAATTATTATTCACTGTAGGGGAAGGAAGGGGTGTGAAGTAGATGAACACCGGAGACTCACACAATGTCCAGAAAACTTTTATTGCTGGAGGAGTGCAGGGTGGAAAGCAATAAAGATCGAAATCCTCAACTCTTACACAAACTGCAGCTTACCAAGGAATAGCTCCATCGTAACCACATAACCCCAAACTCCCTCCCTGCTTCCTCCTGTTCCTACAGCCTCCAGGGCTTCAGTGTGCTTTGGGCTTGCTTTTTTTTTCCTTGCCTTTTTTTTTGTTTTAGAAACATATATCATAATGTGTTTTCTTTCTTTTTTAATAAAAATATCAAAGGAATACTTATCAATGACTGAGGAGGGAGAACTGCGGTGCAGTCTATTTTTTAACTGGAACATGCACCATGCTGTGACACACTCATCCAGGAGCAGGAGAAGATTGATGGCTAGACATGTGGAGAGAACTGCCACTGATTGAAATCAGACAACTGCAAGCTGTGAGGGAGATCCAGGGGAAACCATTTTAACCACAGTAGTCCAGTCTTAGCACGCTTGGACAGGGTCTTTCCTCTGTCTGAAGTCTGCACTGCGGGACACAAAGAAACTAGGCAGTACAGTGAGGCCAAAGGCAAAATATGAAACTATGACAACTTGGAAGATATATGTGTACGTCTCTATCTATCTCACCTCTGTAAATTATTTCCTTCACTAACAGATAATAGATCAGAAATTTCATTCCTCAAGTACCAGTCATCTTCTTACACCCTTCAGATTCTTTTGCAAAGACCAGAAGAAAGAAAGAAAGAAAAAAAAAGCTTTCAAGTAGGAAAAAAAAGAACTGGAGCACTACTAGAAACCTGATTTTCAGAAGTGCTGAGCACCTGGAGTGTCAATTACAGTTACTGGGAGCTGGAGCTGTTCACTACGTCTAAAGACATCAGACTTTCTGCAGCACAAGATCGTGAAATATTTACTTAATTCCAGTTTGGAAATGTATCTCTTATTTGCAGTAAAACAGGGAGAAATAAAAAAAGTGATGTGGAAGGGAGCGTTCCCCAGCACCCATCACTGGGGCTGCCGGGGTGGGTGTTGGTAGCAATTGCGCAGCCATGCACTTGCACCGAGACATTTTTATTTCATTACTGGTGTCAGTTTACAGCCATTAGCTAAGCAGATTGGCCTGGACCAAAATGCCTTCTTTTTGTGTGCGTGCTTGTGTCTTATCGCTAGATCTTGCTTCCATTATTTAAGTCTTTTTAAAACAAAAAAAAAAGGAAGGAAGGAGAGAAAAAGAAAAGAAAAGACAAGAAAAGAAAGGCTTTACGTGCATTATGTTTTGTGGCTTGTCTCTGTCCTCTAGCCAGAACAGTCTGAAATAGGTTTTATTGGAAATCATTACTTAAATTCCAGCACTGAGGAGAATATTGATCTCTTGTGCATAATGGTTACCAGACCGCGGAAAGTAGCAGAGAGGGCTCCAAGCGGGCCGACATAATGTCAGTGACAATTCATTTTTTTTACCAGTTAGGATGCTGGTTTAATATCCTGCAAGAGGCACTTAATGCCAGCCCTTTCATACCATCTGTCCGGCCCCGGCGGCGGGGGGCTGCTCCCGGGACGATGGGCTGGCAGGCGTGTTGGAGACCTGCTTGGCCAGAGGCTGCTGGCAGAGCCCCGGCATTCCCCCGGCACCCCGCACGCGCTCACCAGCTGTCCCAACTTTCCAAGGCGCTCCTCAATTTTCTAAATATGTGCCACATAAAAATAAAATTTCGAGCAGCGATGCACTGAGGAGCCCCATGCCTGCAGCACATAATTCATTCATAGTGTCCGTAGCCCATTATTCCCACATTCCTCCCGCAGAGCTATCAATTTCATCTCCGGCCAAACTGGAATCCAAATCTTGGGAGTGCAGCGAAGTGGCCGTGGTGTGGGTACGCTACTTTCCTTCCCCCCCCCGACTCTTTCTTGACTGTCCCTTTTTTTTCCCCACCCTGCAAGAAATGTTACATTCCTTTTATGTTTGCAGGCATGAGACTCTTGGAAAGAGCCACGTGAGTAACTCCAGCTTCCCAGATTTGGTAGATTTCAGGGGAATAAAAATTTGCAACTGTCCATCCGTTAGATGCTGAACCACACAGAGAAAACTACGATCTTCTTCCCAAAATAAAACTGCCAGTTGTTCCATGCATCTCTCACCCACCAACTCTCATGGGAATACATGGGAAATCAATGTTTTGCTAATGAGGTTTCTGCTCATCTCATAAATTGTGTGATGATTTCTATAAGTTGCCCTGTGTTTGTCATTTCAGTAACCAGAGGCACAAAAGTTTCCACAGATATCAGTGGCATTTAATTAACATAGCGACTTGGACACCTGCCCCAGTGCTGCAATAAGCTGTGGAGAATGGTTTGTACTGCATTTAATCAAGCCAGCAGCTAGCACGATGTGAGCACACTCAGAAGGGTACCAACAAACTACACCGTAAATTTGGCTCAAATCTCCTAGCTCTTTTTTCCCTCCTGAGCCATTTTGAAACTACTCTCAAAAAATTGTCAGAGAAATGCTAATCAATGTACTGCAACAACAAAACAACAACAAAAGGCTGCTCATGTGAAGCAAATTGCGACAGATAAAAAGAGGACTAATGAAGGAGCTGGCAAAGCAATGTCATCATGGACTTCAAGTCTGTTACCTGTATCCAGATCTACTATCTGTTTGCTATGTTTAGCAAACAAAATCCTTTTTTCCCTCAAAAAAAGAACATGATCAGCTAAAGTTTTTGTACCTTTTTTAAAAAAAAAAAAAAGTCTTGGTAACTTAAAATAAATACTAAGTGAACAACTGTGTTTAACCAGTAATAGGAAAATCAATAGCAGTGGATCTCAGATATCCAAAACCCATCTGGACACAGTGCTGGGTAACCAGCTGTAGGTGGCCCTGCTTGAGCAGGGGAGTTGGACCAGATGACTTTCAGATGTGCCTTCCAACCTCAACCATTCTATGATTCTGTGATTCAGATGAAAGACATGTAAAAATTTATTTAATTGGTATTAATGTGGTTGCACAGAACTACGCATTCCTAACACAGGAGCACTTAAAGGTCAGAGTCGAATGCTCATAATTTGAGACAGACAAAAGGTTATTGTTATTCCTATTTTACAGTGTGAGAAGAATGTAAAGACCCAGTGTTAGAATTCATCACATCTAATATTAGCTATCTCAAAGCTAGGCATTTAGTTTAAGAAAGAGGTCTAGGCTCTTCTGTAATCATGTGTCTATAAAAATAGCAGAGGTTGCTGGTGTGGCCCATACCTCTTGCGTGGAGTGGACCCTGAGGCAAAGATCTCTCTTCATTCATGCTCAGGGGTTGTCTTGGAAGGAGCCCGGGAGAAAATTAACTGCTATGCAGAATAGACTATCAGAGACATACAGCTAGAGGAGATTTAGTCCATGCAGAATCTAGAAAGGGGAGTGAAATATCTTCTGGCTGTAGTATGATGAAGGACAGAGCCTAAGCAACTAGCTTAGAGCAGAAATTCACCTTCTAGATGGTAAAGTTACGTGAGAGGGATCTGGGTCCTGATGACTTGCCTAAGAAAGTCAATCTCATAGAAAGTCCAGGGCAGAAATAGAAGTTGAATTATGTTTTCCAAATTCCAGTTTGGTAAGACAGACTTTTGCTAATGATGATCCTCCACTATGAATATTTATAGGTTCTTGCTTATCATTTTCCGAAGGAGAAATTCAGTAATTTAACACAGTCTTTCCTGGTTTTCCCTGGATTTTCTTTATTTTCTTTCTGAAATTGAGAGGCATATGGAACATGTAAATGATACAGTAATCTTGTGAGAATTCATATGCGGTTTCCAGAAACAGACATGTTACAGAATCATTACACTATTAGTGTCTATCTGTGGTCCTCTAAAAATCATTACGGCTTTTAAAGAATTCTAATTAGGCATGTCTGAAGCACCAAATCCAGGTGGATTTTCACCCACTTCCAATAATATGGCTGCTTTGAGCCCTCACTGAAATAGATCATATCTCTGGAATCTAGCTGCAACGGAGATCAGGTTCTGACTTATCCCATAACCTCCCAAAATAAAGTTAAGTTGTTCTGATGCAGCCTGTTTTAAAGCTCTGTGGGGCTTACAGCTGTGTGCCTGTTAACATACCCTCCAGTCGCTTTCATTCAGTAGTTACAAAACATAGCATTAAAACAAAGAGGAGAATGACGAGATGGGTCATTCTTCTCCTCTCTTTCCCCTGCAACTATTTTTTTAAGACTTTCTGGGTTTGTTTTGTACTAATATGGCAATTTCCTGCACACACCTATGGAATAACGCTGTATCATCAGCATCTGCTGCTCATCTCATGCAGTATGGTACCTCAAGACTAAGGGGGAAGGAAAACTTATTTCTATCCTTAATTTTGAACACAGTCATTCTTCTCTGAACAACTGTTCCAAGATATATATTTTAAGGTAGCAAAGTACCATGTCCATAAAAAAGGCCCTGTCATCAATTTTGTACCTGAATCTACATTATATCAACAAATCTCTGCTACTATTAAATCTTTCTGATGAGCTAAACTAAAGTAATCTTTAAATACCACTTCAGTGTGGCCAGGGGAAATTAATTCAATGAAACAAGCTCAGTGGTTTTGGTTTTCATACAGATCACATCTCTGCACTCAATGTAAAGAAGAAAAGATTTGGTGGAAATACATCATATAATATAGCTGCACCAACTTTAAACTTTCAAATTTATACCCCTACTCCCCAGTTTCAAGACTGGACTGTATGTTTATAGTAGCCTTAAATGACTTAACGGGAAGAATACAAGGGGCTTGTTTCACAGGCAGTTGGTATAAGGACGCATTGTATTGTATAGATCCATGTTAATGTATATCATCTACATAATAAGAAGACTCAGATTCTCCTTAGAAAGTGGTAAACAAAACCCCAAATAACATTGCAGTCAATGAGCGCTCTGGGACCGGGATTTCACACAATATATTCCTGATCCTCCCAGTTCAATAGATTTCAGACAAAGACAGTAGGATATTCTTATAGCTGAAGTCATCCCTTCATTATTTTTTTTTTAAGCTTGGGTCATTTCAAAACCAAAATCACTGCTCATGGTCTTAAAGCTAGGCAAAATCTAAATACCCTGCTGGTCAGTCACAGTCTGTAATGTTAAGCATGTCCTCCTTTAAAAAAATCTGTGAGTACAAATGGAGTCAATCAAGACTCAATTTGAAAGATGATGATGATTATTATTACTACTATTACTATTATTATTAAGAAAAAATAATGTGAAATCTGTGAAGTTTTGGGTTCTGCAACCAAGCATATCTTTATATAGAAGTCTTCTCAGGTAGATAACATGACATAGGAGACTTTTTTTAGAAGATCATTGTCTGATCTGATTCTGCTGTTGCTTTGCCACAAGAGCAACTGGGTGTAGGCAGAAACAACTTCAGTTTCCCAGTTCACCAAGAATTTTTCAGTTTAGAAGAAGCTGTAGTGGTTCTTCCAGACCCCCTCCCAAATCCCTTTCCTAGATTTAGAGGACACACATGTATTAAAACTGATGATAAATCTGTAAAGTTATTCTCAAAGGGGCAATGAAAATTCGTAGTATATTCATAGATATACTATGAACACACTCATCATTGCTTAATAAAAGCAATTTAGGGCCTGAAAAAAAAATTATATTCGTTCCAAATAGTTTTGGTCAGGCCATATAACCACAAATATGATCATACCTCGGGGTCTTTTTTTTTATAAACTTTCTATTATGTTGATATATGACACTCACTGGAGGTGAAACTTAAAAATGAAATCTTCACTGATGAAATCATTCAAAGGAATGAGAACTTACAAAAAGTTTCTTATCATAGCAGAACTGCCTAAAAAGTGGCAAAGGCTGCATGATTTTTCACATGTGCCATTCACAGTGCTTTAATGAGGAACTACAAGTGTTTGGTGGTTGTCAAAACTCCTGTTTGTGGGTCAGGAATAGACTGGCAAGTCTGGAGACATATGAGCCTTTCTCAAACAATGTTTGTAGGACAAAGGACAGTACAGGGAAATACGTCTGTTCTTACACTTACTGAGATATTAAACTGCAGGAAAAAAACCCAAACCATGGAACTCATACCCATCTGTATGCTCTTAAAATGGCTCTGTAATATACACAGCTTAACCAGGGATACATACTGAATCATATTGCGTTTGATTTTCAAAAAATGTAGTTATCATTAAAGGCAATAACAATGATGATGATCATCACCAGATCATCATATGCTAATGTTCTTGTTTCTATATTGTAGAAGAGATACATACTGAGCTAACCCCTGGTGCAGAGAGCATGAATGCTCTCATTTAGATCTGTGTGGTCAGCAGGGAAAATGGGCTTGCAAAGCTGTGGGTACAGCCTGTTTCACATGAAATATATTCCACACATCCCTGTGCAAACCAAGACTGGAAATAATTTCAAGGCTACACAGCGAACTGGTGTCCATGCTATAATCATTCTGTCAGGCTAAACTGTACAGCCTGCAGGACTTCACAGCATGTGGGCCACAGTTTTAGTCTCAGCTCTGTGACCATGCTACTAAAATCCAAAAAAACAGTAGGAATGACAGTAACTGCAGCAGGAGAAACAGTTCCCCAGTGATTCTACTAACAGGAAAGTCTATGTAAAGGAAAGTTAATTAGCATTTCCTGAAGATAAGGCTCAAGAAGTGAGAAAAAGATAGTGTCCAAAGGGTAAGTGCTTGAACAGGTAGAAACAACGCCGGTGACATATGACCTGTTTTTTTCAGCTGAAATCTGTAATGATTGTTATGGCTGTAATGCCATCACTCTCTGTTGCTCCAAATACTATTAACCATTTGATGCAAAGAGATCAAAGCAGCTGACAAAATATGATTTTTATGTCTCTAAATATCCAGCTTTATTATTGCTTTTTTTATTACCATGTGACAACTGTTAGCTGAACCTGCAGCATTGTCTGTATGAACCTTATGAGCAGAGCACCTCAGATTCCCTTTGCTGGGTATAAAAGTGGCTTAGCAATTTTTAGAAGATCCATTGGACAGGATCAGACTGTTGGATTTTGCTAATGAAGAGTATCAGGATGCAATAACCTATTGGATTTGCTGTGATTTAAAAGTGTTAGCCAATGAACTGTGCTGACATGGGAGCTCAGCATGGGAATTTTGCAACATGTTTCTAATGGTTTTGCAAACTAATGAAAAAGGACGTTGATGAAGGTTATGTTGATTGCCATTTGCACCTGTCTACCTCGTGGTTTCTCCTTTATACTTCGGATCCATTCAGGACCAACAGCTCCTTTAAACCAAGAGGAAAAAGGAAATAGTGATGAGAGGTTAAAAATTATACAGTTATGAAATTAATTTAAGAAAATGTTATGTCTTTTAGTCTTTCTAGACACTGTTCCCTCAGTATTAAGCACCTCGATGCTTATTTTGACTTGCATGTTTCCAGTGGCTTTTAGAAAACATATCATCCCTCTTAAAGTGCAGTGATAGTTCAACAGTGCAAAAGGAACGTTAATGTTATAATTCTCTTAAGTAAGTAAGTTGTGTGAGTAGTGTTCAAATTCCTACCACTAATATAATTTCAAGGATTATATATAAGTAATTAACATTGTTAAGGGCCTTATTTTCAAAAATACCTTTTACATTTGAACCAGTACAGCATGTGAATGCAACTGGTTTCTTGTCTCTGAAACAGTAAGTCCCGGATCCTGGAAAGCCATTTCATCCACCTGAGCTTCTCTTGGGGGGCACATCTCCAACTAACTCCTGCATCCTCCCATGTGTACAAGCTTCCACTCCTATAAATCTCACTGCAGTTCAGGCTTTCTCCTGGCAGAACAGCAGAGAACGCTGTGCAGAATGATCTGCTCTTTGGAGCCCATTTTGGTGGGGAAAAAAGAGAACAAAGAAAAAGCCCCAGCACAAAATTCTTGCTCAGAGATCTCAGCACAGAGAACTGCTAAAGATGACAGACATTAATCCAGCCTAAGGTGATCACCTAAGATGGAACTCAGTATTTGTCAGCTGTAAGAGTCTAGATGTATTCATCATCTCCCCATATAGAAAGGATGAGGGCCATCCTGGCAAAGATAACCAGCCATCTCAATGCAAGTCACTGTTCTCTCATCACCATGACACAAAGGAGACACAATGTGACAGAAAAGTGCCAACATTATTCTTCTGTTTGATTTCCTTCATAGTCCCAGATCTGAACAAATGCAAAAAAATGCCTATTCCGTACCCAAAATTGAGGTAGGCTTTTGCATATGTCATACTTGTCAATATAATGAAGTCCAAAGGATGTCACACAGGTATTGCATCCTTTTCCAATATTATGTTACACCATGAGAAAAATGTACCATGGCCAAGTATCATTAACCTGTTGTGTCCAAACGTTGCTTGTACAACAGCTCTTGGACCTCACTGACAAATGTATACAGGCCACAGAAATCAACTTCCCCATTTTGTTCATGGTATGCCAGCTGTATCCTTATATTCACGATAAGGAAGATGCTTCGTCAATAGAAAACATTTAGAAGGTGTTATAGTACCATTGAGGCTAATACCAACATACAAAAGCATGTGATACTCTGCCACTAACACATTGCCATAAGCACGCTTCCCAGCACAACACTTTTGACTACACTTTTAATACATGACACTTTTACACAGCTTGTGAGAAAACACAGAAGAAAACTGTTGCCCAGATTAGCCTTTTTGACCTTTGGCACAGTCATTAAAGTCCTAAAATCTAAAAGATCATGGTCAGTGCTGGGCATACCACTTCAAAAAGGATCTAACAAGTAGACAATGGTTATAAAGGCAAGCAAACATAAGTACAGATATGGAAACTGTTTTGCATAACAAGAGACTAAAAGTTTATGACTACTCGAGAAGAATCACACTAAAGATTTACAATGTAATGAATACGGAAGAGAAGTAAATCAGAAAAACCTATATATCTATTCTCAAGATGGTACAACACAAGGAGAAACACTGTGAAACTAAAAGGTGCCGAAGGAGAAAAGGGCTGATGCCTCCAGCACTAAAAAAGAAAGTTCTATCATTCTATTCTGTGGGAGTAGACCTGGTGCTGTATTTCCCCATAATGCTGAGGGATACCTCGTAAAACATTACTGTGCTTATGGTAAAAAAGCATGTGGTGAAACACACAGTCTTCACCCCTAACACTGCTTTCACTGGGAAGAATCAAGTGAAGAAATGACAAAGCACCAACTTTCAGATATTTTACTTTACAGTCTTTGCTTCTTAGAGAAAACTGGATTAATATATTTCAAAGGATTGGGTTTTCCAAAACATGACAAATGAAACATTGAGATAAAACAGTGAAAACAGTGTTTTCTCCCCCAGAATTGTCACAACAAGAGTTCTGCAGGGAAAAAAGTGTTAAGTGAAAGTGTGTTACCTTCGAAATGAAGACCTGAATGAAACAAAAGTTAATCAAAATGTTTTTTAATAGAACAAGTAAAAAATGAAATAGGTTTCAAAAGGGAAATATACGGTTGAGTGAGCAGAGCATACGTAATTCACACAGTTACATTAGATGAGATAAAACTTTTATAAAGAGGAAATCCTTTATGCTTCAGGGTATAATCTGGGTACTAACTTCTGCTCAAGGTTAGGGAGAAACATCTCCAGTGCATGGCTTATTTTACAGTTAGCATTACAAGATGCCTACCTCTTCCTCTGAAGTATTAATGCCGCATTTCTTGATCATTTGGAGTCAGAAATCCAAGGTGGTGTCATCTTAGCTATGGGTAGTCTCGAATCTGATGGGAATTAATCATCTGTAATGTGTTCAGGATTGCATACCCCAAAGCAGCTGGTCAGGTCCCAGCCACAATGTTTGGAAACCATTGTGTCAATTACTGCTTAATACTTTTGGAGACTAAATTCTTCTATGGTTGAATAAAAGGACAATCCTGATGTTCTTCCCATTGTTTCATATAATACTATTTCTAGTTAGGAAACTGGCCTACCTGGAAACTCCTTATGAAATTGATCTGTTTCACATTTTGAATGCAGAAAACAGATGCAGTAATTAAAAAGTAGTCCTGAATGAAATCTCTGTTCTACCTCTCTGTCTTGCTCTTTCTCTCCAAATATATATAAAGACATGTATATCCATATATACATATACACATATAGATATATGTATTTAGAGAGAGAGAGAGAGATAAAGAGATAGATCAAGCTGTGTTGTAGGAACAGATAGTAGGTGAGCACCAGCTATGTGTTCTGAAATCATGCAAATCCTTGTAAATTCCTCACACAAACAGATAAATGAAAGAAAGTGAGTCTCAAAGGCTACACACACACACCTGAAAGAGGAGGGTACGTACCATTCTGCTTGTGAAACATCTATAGGTTGATGTAAATTCTAAGGTTAGCCTTTTTTCTTTTCCAGATTTCCAGTACCTTGAACATGAGCTAACAAGTGGAGTTTCTGCTGACATGGACAGAGAGTTTTAATGCTGTCCAGCACAGCTCTCATTGCTGTCTTTGTAAGAAATCATTATGGGCTACTTCTCACAGGCTTAACCACAAACACTATGGCAGCTTCAAGTAAAGCCCCATGTTCTCCTAGCTTATGTCACTGCCTCTGCATTGTTAACTCTTTTATAGTATTTAATGGGGAGAAATAAGCCAAAATCTATATTTACAAGTCTTGTAAATGGTAGAACTGTATTTTATTGAAGAGAAGTTCTGACTCAAGACCATGTTGTTTAAAGAGTTTAATCTATTTGCCAAACAGCCATTTGACAAACATTATTTTTTATTCCCCCAAATGGTTTCTTCTGCAAGGAATGGAAATTATTAGGTTGGAAATTAGGTTGGAAAACAACCTTGACACTACTATCATAAATTGATACTTGAGTGCTTGATACAGATTCTAAAAAGCAACACCAATGAGTACAATAAATCTTACAAATCATGTTCTGAGCTACTTAAACAGGCATCAAAGTGACAAAAAGGAAAGAGGTTTTGTCCCAAATTAACTTTTGATGCAAAGTTGCCTAAGGAAATAAGTCATTAATTTTCTTCTCCCTGTCTACTGGTGGAAATAGGAAAATATGAGCTGTCACCAGAGCTGGAGGTGTCCAGAGGAACCAGCATGGGCATGTCATCTAGCACCACGAGATTAAGTAGTCAGGTCAAGATCCTGACCAACCATAAAAACATGCATGTATGAAAGGACCCTTTCTATCCAGTGAACAGGCTGATCCAAAGCCTGTGGAAATCCACGTGGCTTCAACAGGCTTGAGAGCAAGTTCTCATGAGCTTCCTAAGACATTGCGTTATAAAGCCTGTCTTGCAGGTGAGACTCTTAAGGGAAAGATACCAGGAGATCTAGTCAGCAACAGCTTTCATCAGACTTCCCAGCTGCCAAAACTTTCTCCTGTGTGAAGTGGAATACCAAGGATTACAGGTTTCAAGAGGTCCCATTGACATCCTTGTCTACTTCACTATACTCTATATACTTCCCATCACATGGGCTCTCAGGAGAGCAAATCACTGACCTTGGCAACAGCATCACATGGAAAGCCTGTTATAAAATGTGAATAGAACACAACCGGTGAATACTCTCAGAACTAAGATGGCACATGACGAATATTTCTCATTTCCTTGCTCTTACATAAGTCAGAATAGTTTACTCTAGTTTGCCTTTAAGATGCATTTTGTCTTCAAGTCAGAAAAAACACATCAGTTTCTAGCACTTCCCTTCTAGTGTTTTTTAATCATGTGGGTTTAAAACTTCTTTTTTGCTGTTTTTAAATGGAATTCCTTATGTCTAAGAGCACTACATTTGGAAGAGATTTTTTTAGACATCTGAATTGACATGCAAGTCAAAAAATAGCTCTGTCTGTTTTTAAATGGGCTCCAGGTTGGAGAAAGTACTCCATTGCCTGCCTATGAACAGAGCAGCAAAAGAATAAAAATAAAGTACTTTCTGGCTCAGCTTTGTAGCCGAATCTTGGGTGTCTCTCTGTTGCACACAGCACTGCAGCAGAAGAAGGAATAGAATGTCTCTGTGTATTAGAAAGCATTTTTTTATCTCATATATCACTGTCATTTTGGTGCTGTGATTCCAGGAAGTCAGCTAGTCTTCTACATTCACATCAACACAAATAATTTAAAATAATAATTTGAGGTGTCGTGTTCTTTTGTAATTTGTCTCCGCCACAAGTCCTTCTGCCTCTCCTTCTCTCCACAATAGATGGATAAAGCAGATGTGTCAGTAGTGAGCATTTTTAGCCAAATGCCTTGTTGAGTTCAGCCCAGGTGTCTGCCTAACGATGAGCAGAGCATTCCTTGTAGTGGCCTTGGTGTGTGAGAAAAGGATTTACTGTCACTACTTTCCAAGCTGCATAACAAATACTTATAAAATATTACAGCAAATAACGAAGGGACTGTTGTACAGACCTCAGCTCAAAAGCAGCCATACAAAAGTAAGCAGAATGGCTGAAAAAGGAAGAGCCGCTTCAGAGAATATTGTCTGAGACTTTTTTAAAACACCAATCAATGTCCACTTGTCACTGGCCATGAACAAACTACTTCTTGTGGGGATCGCTGGAAGAGGAAAGTTAAAATGAGAGCTGCTGGCAAGAATAGTAGAGAAACAACTGATGGCTACAGAAATCTGCTTAGGACTCTGAAAACAAAAGGCTGACATCTGTCAGACTCATGTAGTCAAATAGAGAGCAAAGAGGAAAGGGTGGGTCTGTGCAGATGGGGAAAGAGGGACTGAAGAGCTGGAAATAGGGGAGAGAAGAGTATCCCTGGGTAGTTTATAGCTGAGAGAGGAGCTGTATGCTTAGGGGTATGAGTAGCACCAGGTTTGACAGGCAGCCAAAGATGAATCTGTATGTTTGTAAGCAGAAGGCTAACAGAAGATTTTTGTAGCTGGTGAATGAATGATCTCAGCTGGGGAGGTTTAGGCAGTGAAGAGCTGGAGGAGGTGACGGAGGGATTCAGCAGTTCTGACAGTGGCAAATTTTTATCTGTGAAGACTATGGGAAGGTAAAACAAAGGGGTCTCAGATCAGGTGCTCATGGAATTATAGGAAGATGGGGAAAACATGAGTGGACTCCACTTAAGCAGAGTCCTCTGGGCTATTTGATGCCTAAACACTTACCATCTGATTTCCAGAACCCTGGCGTGTTTCGCTTCGAAAACTGCATGCATTTCTAAATGGCACAAATCAAAAATGAAAGCTGAAACTTGTAACTGAGCAGCTAATTTGAACCTTTCAGGTAAGGGGGACAAAACAAATAGGGATAAAGGGCCTCACCCTTGGAGATGCTGAGGCTCCATCACTGCTCTCCTAAAAGGCATGGTGTCTTTCAGGGTTAGCTTTCTGCCTCTGCTGTTGCAGAACAGCTTGGCTCTTTTGTACTTCAGAGCATGACGGGACTCCATCGTGTATCTAACGCAGGGACGCCCCATTCAGTCTGCGGCGGTGTGACCTGAACTGACACTGTGATGATTACTGAGATTCATATTATTGAACTCCTTAAGTGCACGCTGCGGACTGCAGGGGGTAGGGAGTGTTCGGACGGCACACATCTGTCTATGTGATTAGAATGACCAATCTACTTTTATGGGATTCTTTTAAAACAAAGAATGATCTTTGTTAGGCCCTGGGGGGGCCCTTACCAGCAGCGTGAAGAGTACTTATTAACCATAAAACCATGTTTAAACTGATAGTATTCAATACTGCTGCAGGGGAATAAAAATCACCAGGCTTGCTTGGGTAAAGGTAACTCAGCGATACACGACCAAGAGGCAGACACACAGCAGAGACTGTGGCCCCAGACTTTCCAGACATGACTGCTACTCCTATATTGCTAGGTTGGCTGCATGGGGAGTGGCCTCCCCATGCAATCTGGGCTAAATTTGGGTTCTGAATATTCAGTCAGTTAATTCCCTGACTTCATGTCTGCAGAACTTCACTAGAAGTATAGCTGATTTCAAAATCACTTCCATATTCCTATGCAGCCTCCACACAGATAATTAGAGTTATGTTGTATCACTAGGGCTGGCCACCTTACATTGGCTGCCCTGCATAAGAGGGGAGGAGGTTTGGTCCCCTTGAACAAATATTTTTTTTTTTTTTTTTTTTTTTTTTTTTATCCTTAGCTTTCAATTGTATCAACATTGAAAGAAAGGACTGAGACATTTTTGAAAGTTAAGAAAAATTCAGGCTTTCCTTCACCAGTTTGGGACACCACTCCCTTTGTTTCCATGTGATTTGAATATTCATCTTTAGCTTAGAAAGGAGTAATCTTCCAGAGCATAGTGGGACATTGGGGAAAATATGGAGAAGAAGAAATGTTGCATTTGGAGCAAAATGCAAACATGCTAAAAGGAAGCCAGAAAGGAAACAGGGAACAGGGAGTCAGATGGAATGATTTCTAAAACCTTTCTAAATGCTATTGTGTTGACACCGCCACCAGAACTGTCCCTCTGGGACTCAACATTTCACAAGGTGGTTAGGCTAGACATGCTGCAGCGGAGACACTTGTGTGTCTGTCTCACTGTGCATTTCCTTCCAAGAGTGATATGAACATGAAGGCCTAAACAGGTTGAGTTTAGAAGGAAGGAAGGTGAAGCAAGGTGCAAAAAATTATTTCACCCATCCCACCCCATTTCTGATTATCATTACTCTTATATACCTCAAGTTCTTGCTCTGCAGGAAGTCTCATTTTAGTCCTACTCAATACAAGTAGTCCCTGGAAGGTATTAAGGGCCAGACTCCAGAAAGAGCATATGATTTATCTGTATAAATAGGAACTAGAAAGAAGCCTCAGTAACCATCCTCCACAAATCTGCATGCAAAATGGTATAACTCTTCTTTTTCATAAGCTCAGAATCAGAAGCATCATGATATCATTTTACAGCATCTGGGAAAGTTTTGTTATAGACAGATCTGTGTAAAATGATTCCATTTAATCTGAACCAAACTTCACTGGTGGGTTGGCAGTCCCATAGTAGATTTCTCTGGGAGTTTGAGCTGAGTCTGACATTTTGAATTTTCTTTCTTCACTGAGGTCACATGCAGGCAGGCAGGAGATAACACATACAAACTCCCAGCGTGGGAATAGAAAGGATAGCAAAACTTCCTGTTGTATAACACTGAAGAAGTATAAATGCATGGATATCTGTGAGTCCTCCCTGACAAATAAAGAATTTAATCTGTACCACAATACCTAGCAGTTTACTTTTCTGTGAGACTGCAACACATGTCACAGTCAGAGTCGGAGGTGATACGTACAGGTTTCATAGCTTATCTGCATAGTTTAAAGGGCAATTGAAGATAGTTAACAGCCTACAGCACATTCTAAAATTTTATAGAAAGCTGAGTAGAGATGTAGAATAAAATAAAATAAAATTGTTAATACTTAAGCCACATGTTTGTGTATGTGGAAGAGTATGTACACAGTCTGATTATTTTAAACATTGCAGTGACTATCAAATATAAAAGAACCTATCATCATACAATCTAAGGTCAGATATTGAAAGGAAACCACAACAGAGGTCAGGAGCAAGTGCCTGAATCTTAAACTGGTAAGTCATTGATAGCTACAAAAAATTACTTAAATAACCCTAGGATATCTCATTTAGTTGTCTTTGTGCAACTAGGCGATACCCATTTCAATCTCTGAAATACTAGCTACTCTTATAGCCAATTTCTGCATCAGACATTCTTCAAAATGTGGACAATGGCTGCTATTGTGCGTTGATGACACAAAGCACAAAGGAGGTTGAAGTCGCACTTTTTATTTGTGTAATTGCCAAACCAAGCCAATAGCAGTGAAGCAGCATAAGTTAGAGCTACGATATACCAAGAGTGGCAAATAAAAAAACCTGGGTTTGCAAGTGAAATCATCTATTAGTAATCACCATAATTAAAAATAGATTTGTGATGTAGATTCCTTGGGGGGCTGCTGTGGTTAAAAAAAAAAGAAATCCCTTTACGCCTAGCTGTGAATGGAGTTCAGTTTGACAATGACTGACAACTGTCATGTCATTAGCCCTTTATAATCCTAACCACAGGCTTCCTCTCCTAGCTCCACCACAAAACTCACAACCAGGATAAGGGTTAGCTAGCTCCTTCCTTCATTCATGGTTGCTGCAAAGAATTCAGTCCAAAAGCAGCATCCACACTGCATTTGCCTTGAGCTGGAAACTGAAATGCATGAATAGGAGATGCCACCACTGTGGCATCTACTGTACTGCTCCAGGAAAGACAAGAAGGTTCCCTAAAGATTTGTGGGACTTATTTGGAAGTGGTTACTGCAACCCAAAGCCCCCCAGTGCATGGTGCGCCTAGCAGAAGCGTCACGTAGCAAGTGCTGGGCTGAGCTTCATCACGCTGAAGACCTGATTTTGGCTGGGGTCACGTGGCTGTGGTGCCCTCCGTGAAGCCACGAGTAGCGAGGTGGGACAGGGTGGCCCTGGAGGGGTGCTGGGGCAGCACCTGGCACCATGGGGAGCTCAAGCTGCCAGGAGGCAACCGTGGGCCAGGGTGTGGGTCACCTTGGCACAACACCACTCCTCATAGCTGTCATTTAGGAGAGAGAAAGGGAACTGGGGAAACGTGCACACCTCAGAAATAATGGAGAAGCCAAACGCACCTTTACCGCTGGGCTTCTTTTGCATTTCATTTCATTTCAATGAGACAGAATTTGTGTGAGTGCTCATCGTTCTGGGATGCTCCTAAAATTCTTTCCACAGACCTCTCCTTTCCCTCCAGAGTTAGTTCCACTTCTCTTGTATCCACATGACATAAAAACCCAGCTTCCCCAGTGCAGCATTTTCAGACACCCAAAAAGCACTTTCTCTGTGTAAATGTTTGGTGTTTGGGTTAAAAATAATAAGGATTAATAATTTTATTCCTAAAGCACTCCCCCTGCTGATAGACTCTGAGAGAACTGTACTATATATTTAAGTTTATGATAAAATGTAGGAAAATGTAAGAATGGTCACTGAACAGACCTTGATAATCAGTAAGAGGGATAAAACAAGATGAAGAAAAGGGACTGAATCCCAAGAAAAAAGAGCAAAGATCATAGTAGGATGTCATAAATACAGAACAATCCTATCAAGAATTTGCTAAGAGGTAAGAGAAGTCTCTCACATTCCTCAGGAGAAAAAGGGACCTGTGACTTCAGAGCAGAGCGACTTCTGCAGCTTAGGTGCACAGCAGCACACTGCTAGCTGCCAGAGTGGCATTCCCCAAAACGGCAGTGCTTGGTAGAGGTTGCTGCATGCAAAGGGCTCAGTGTGTGCTGCGGTAATTCAACGCGTACGAGGCTCAGGAAGGATACCTTGAACGCTGCCAGGGCTCGGACTGCTCCCAGCTCCTAAAAGCCCTTCCCTGCCTACTCAAATCAAGCTGCTTCTTCTTAGGCAGGCCATGTAAAACAATCCTGTAACGCACTAATGGCCAGAAATGGCTTGAGCAACCATGGATGTTGACAGCTCTGAAACGCAGAGAAAGGAGTGGAGAGCATGGGAGAGGTGCGGAAGGGGCCCTTACTGACAATCATGATAAATGTTTGTGGCTTTTCTTTCACACTTGGAAGTGTAACAAACACCAGGCTAAGCGTTCGCAGGTAGGAATTTGGGCAACCTTTATTTAATGTTAAACTCCATGTGTAATACTATTGTGTGGCTTTATTATTACAATCTGTTCCTACCTCTCCCTCTCCTTGCCCCTACTCCCCCCAACTCCCAGTGCACTAAGACATTGAAACCACGGATGCCCTGTTTCTACTGAAACGCTTCTCTCAAGTCTTTAGAAATAATCATGCATTTTCAAAGGATTGTAAAAATAGTCCTGGTAGTGTTCTACCCAGCTTTTATTTTCACAGGAACTATTTTTGATGATATCCCACAGTCCTTCCAGTTGGTAGCCTTGCCAAAAGATGGAAAAGTGTCATGATGGTAAGTCATCAGAAAAAAAAAAAAAAAAAATCAGAAAGCTTTTCCAGGGCATTACCCAGATAATCCATTCCACACATAGCTTTGCCCATGAGCAAGCAAACCCATGGACTGGAGCAGGTCTATGCACATGTGTAAATCGAGGCAGAATCATTCTGTTTTGCAAGATCTGAGCTCTGCTTCAATTCTGAAACAGAGTAAGATTCACATGGTTGTGATTCACATTGAATTTGAGCCTCAAATTTGAACATGCCAGCTTGTCATCAAGCTAGCTGCCTTTTCTTTATTTTATTTTTGGCTTTTCCTTTGTCAGTGCAAGCTTCTTATGTTTCAGACATATATATATTTTGTGAGGCAGCTCAGCCTGCTGAGCCAGGATCTTTCATCAAGGAAAGAAAAGTGCATTTAGAGAAAGAAGAAAACATTGCTTACTTTTTGGATTGCATCCAAACTGCCTGTGACACTTTTAAATACCATACAAGTAGTGCAATTGATCAGAAATTAAACTATAAATGGGCTTTAAAATACACACAGTCTGATTAGCATGTGACCAAGTATAGCAGTCAATAGCAGTCAATAACATATCCTTATATGATTCTACAGCTCTAGTGGTCTCTAAGGAATCTGTTCCTGAATCTTCTGTGTTTTAAAAAGTAATGGATTATGTTTTACAGCATAATTTACATTTTGAATGCAATATCCCTCCAAATTCTGTCCTCAAAACTCCTGGAAGCCAGGAAAGCATCCTGGTTTGATGCCTTTTCAGCTTTATTCCTCAGATCTTCAGAGGCAACAACCCCACCACCACCAAAAAAATCCCCAATCAAAAACTTGTACTTTGTCATTAAGATATTTTAAAAAAACCAAACCCAAGCAATCAATCCATATTTTCTCATAGTAAAGCCAAAACAGCTCAGGTATTCCCACAGTGATGGGTGAGTAAAAAGAAAGGCGGTTACCCTTTCCACTTCTGCATCACCTCTACACTTTAGGCTCTCACTATGGGCCAAATGCTGTGGCAGAGCTTATCAATTCAGGCACCATGCCACACTGTCATGACTGCATGGCTTGAGGACAAGAGTAGGATCATGTCTGGACAATCAGGATTGGAAGCTGAGAAACTCACTACCATCTGTGATGGCTGTGAAGACATGACCAGTAAAGGAAGCTATATTTCTACTTCTCTTCTCTATGACAGCTCTGTGGAAGTAAGTTTCAATTAAGGGATGTAACATAATGTGTGGCCTTGCTATATTCCAGAGCTCCAATCTTGGCTAGGAGAGCTGGCCCCTTTTCCCCCCGGGGGGCTTCCCCCCCCCCCCCCGATCCATACTGATCATGCAGGATTAGCCCTGGGGACCATTTCAGTGAATAGAAGTCATATATTAGGATTCAAACACACATTTTTCCTTTTAAAATCACTTAAAACTTGAGTGAGGAAAACTGAAAATTCCATCATGAAGTTGCAAACTGCTTTTCTACAGAACTGCTTCTATTAAATTTGTCCATTTCTCACAATTACAGTAGAAATAAAGAAAAGCTCGTGACCATTATGCTTTATTTTATCTTACTTGAAATTTCATGAACATTTTTCATTATCACTAGCACATAGAGAACTAAGACCTTCAGGATACACAATGCATTGACGACCATGGAAAGGCCGAATAGTCAAGACCAGAATCTGACCTCTGTGTCTCCTTGTCAACAAAAATAATGCAGTAGGTACACATTAAAACAATAGCACTTTGCTAATTTAATAATATTTATGTGAAATGTCATATGTGGTCAGCATACTCTGAACTATAAAATATTTTTATATGTTTAGAGGGTAGAACTGTACAAGGTATTTAATGTAGCATTTTATAGCATACCAATATATCTTTTAATACGTGCCAGAGAATCAAAGAGGTTTCTTGACTTCATTCTAAGTGATCTTTTCATTAGATGCTTTTATAATGTGGCAGTGATATTAGAACTTATCTCACTATAGTAGAGTTCATCGCCTGGCTCTTTTTCTCAACAGCTTCCTTCTGGCTAGGTAATGGTTTGAAAACTTGGGATTACTTCCAAAAAACATGAGCGCAAGAGAGTTGTTCTAACTGAAAACAATTTTGCTAAATAGAAAAGAATGTTTCTATAAATATATATTAAGTGCAGAGTTCCATAATTTATTTGTGTGTAGATTAGTTCTGCTTGTGTGTACTGGATACTGTAGTATACTGGATGAAGTTCAGCCCCTTCATACGACTGTATTGAAGTCAACACAATGGGATAACTGAGAAGAATTTTCAGCAAATGATACCAGCTTAAATTTAATAAAAATAACACTAGGATAAATCCAGCCCCCAATTAGATAATCCAAACTTTCTTTTGCCTTTTTTGTCTTTTTTCTTACTTTTTATTCCCTTCTTCCCTTCCCTTCCCTTCCCTTCCCTTCCCTTCCCTTCCCTTCCCTTCCCTTTTTCCTGTGACTTTATGGTAAATGGCTCACCAGCTCTGCAGTCCTAGAAAGCATGACTTTTGGTCTGCCTGATGACACGCAGCTCTGTGTAGAGCATGACGATGAAACCTAACCAGTACTTGAGCCCTATGCAGACAGAAGCACTGTCAACTATGGCCGAGTTATTTGACTACGTCCAATTTAAAAACAATAATGTAAACAAGAGCAGGATTTGAACAGAGGAAGAGTCAGCAAAAACATAAACATGTCACAACTTCTAACCACAGCCACCAGAGAGAACCCAAACAGCAAGTCTGTCCTTGGTTTGCTCTGTGTTTTGCTTTGGGAGCTTCTCAGACACCAGACTTTGATTTTTCCTAAGTAGGAGTATGTATATGTTCTTTTTTTAAGTGTATACTAAGGATATTTATGGATACCATTCCTATATCAAGTCATAACAACACAGATCTTTCTCTGGTATGAAATGCCTCTTTCAGTGAAGAAATGCCAAGTAACACTGGTGATTTAAAAGTCAGATTTGGGACCTCTGCCGTAGGTCAAACAGCTTTCCCATTTATTGGTACTCCAAATCAACAAAGTCCACATTTGCACATCTGTTTAAATCACCAAAATGATTGTTTTGTCTTATTTTGCTTGCAGACTAAGGCTTAAGATGCAGTTAAGGCTCTGTGCTTGAACAGTGTCCAAACCTATAAGAGTTAAAAGCATATCTGATGGTAAACTGAGGAAAAGTTTATAGAGACGAAAAAATGGGACACCATTTCGGTCAAGCTTGTGCTTCAGGAAGCAGAAATCTATGATATACGACCTGGCATATGGGCATAAATTATTGTTATTCAGTTACAAGGTTCACAGTTTTGGCATCTCCGTCTTTCATTGTTCCTTATGAGTTTATAATGTATAGGTTACAGCCTTTCCTGGTAGGCTCTGGAAGACTTTTGCTATAAGGAGAGCGTTCATTGTATCTCTGGGCAGCTTGGGGTCTCTAACTTTGGTACATAGAGTTGCCCTTTGAGCAAAACAGAGCACGTGCTGTTAACTATTTCACTGTTACCCAAATGAAACTCATATATTACAGTCTTAGAGTAAAAATAAAACAGAACAACACAGTTTTAATTGCTATTTCTACAATAAAATTGTGGCTTATTTATAAGTTGGGATTTTATTACCTACTGCAATTTATACCCACTTTATCTGGAAGTTCATGGTGGGCAACAAATGACTGTTCACAATTTTTTTGGTGATTTTTCCATGAAAACATAACTGCATCTTAAAATGTGGAAAAGCAATTTATAAGTGAAATGAAAAAAGCTTACATGGAAGATTACATAAAATACATCTGTCTTTTCAAACCATTGAGATATATAAACAACTCATTAAAATGTGAAAAAGCCAAAGAAAAAGACAAAAGACCTTTTAATGAGAAGACGTTTTGAACAGATATTTTTCTGCTCTTAAAAAGACAGGATGTTACTTCATTCCTAGGAAGAACATCCCAAATGAACAGGGAAAATACCAGAAATTTCAGCGAGCACTGTCCCTGAGAGGGCTTATGTTAAAGCTTAAAAAAAAAAAAAAAAAAAGTTGCAAGTGGAGATGTCATTTTAAATGGAATCCAGGCTCTTATTTTTCCATTGCAAAGAGTTTTCTTTTATGTCAAATGAAATTTTAAGATCACCTATGAATTTGCAACTGAACCCTTTACTGCCAAATCTGATTCCAATCCTTAAAAAATCTGTTCCTGTAATATGGCCAGCAATGCACTAACTTCTAAAAGGTAGCCAGACATATTGGCAAAAAATATATGTGGTTAATCAACTAGAACTATGTAGTAGTTTGGGAACAATCAATCAACTTCCAGAACCTTTAAGGCATGCAGTTGCTGTGAGGATATCCATGAGCAATGGTAATACTAACGGCTAATGTACACAGATGTTTTTGAGATGGTCTTGTCTTTATTTTTTATTTTCAAGATACTTCTACACAAGTATAGGCTTCACTGTTAAACAAAAATAAACCCACCACAAATAAATTCCAGATATAATACAAATATAGAGGGACAGTAGGTGTCACTTTGCACCAAGTTAAAATAAGCACTGTCAAAAACGAGGTTTGTGTTCAACCAGTGGTGTTGTCTTGATCTGTGCTCATCCACACAAGGACTTGGGGACTTAAAGAGGGACTTAGGCAAAAATGTAGGTAACTGCATGCAACACTGGGATTCTGAAAACTCCCTCTGAGGGATCATAGCTGGTAACTTGAAAGATGCCTAAGCCCTTGAATACATTCCTTCTGTCTATATGCAGAAAATGTCTTATTCTTAATAAGCAAAGCTGAGCTGCTCACTTCCACCTTCACACTTAGGTCTGCTCGGCATCCAGGAACCCTCTGCTAAATTCCTTGAGGGGCTCATTACAATACATTTCATAAAGTCACCCCTAAAGCACAGCAGTAACGAACAGTCACCCGTAAAACATAGTAGCACTTTCTGTACTTCTTTAGAATAGCTGGAGGAGGACTCCCACCACTCTCATGTTCCCTTTGTACCGTAACACTGTGGTCTGAGCGCTGACCGAAGAAACCTGTGACCAAGATTCAGTTCCTGGCTTTATTTCACAGGATTTTAACCCCTGTTTAACACTTCCTAACTTGACTTTATCCATCAGGTTGCTGGCTTCCACCCTGAGAGCAGTTTATGTACATATATTACATTAAACTCTTGGATAAATTAGCAGTCTGAGCACAGGAACCAAGAGAAACACAACAGCAGTACCCATGTGGGGACAATATCTAATTCATTGTGTGTTCTACTGAAAATTATGGAATTGCCTTTAATCTCCTTAAAAATGCTTTCAGAAATCTGTGATCAAAGCAGACGTAATAGCCCTGTCACATGAAATAGAAGCCCATGTTTTTGTACTTAAGTCCTGTTTAGGTCATCTGAGAATGAAAAAGTGATTGGGTTTTACAGTTTTGCTGCCCAGATGAAACTAGCTTTTCAAATCTTGAATCCTGATTCTGATGGGGGCTACTTGCTCCACTGGTGACAAGCAGAGATGGTCTTGTCTTGAACTGGCATCATCTAGTTATTTTGGGTTTGGTTTTTTTATTGGGATCAATGGGTACTAGATCGTGCCCTGCAGGCAGATGAACTGAAGATGAACTAAGTATTTTTGTAAAAAATCTGTAAAGAAAATGTGCCAAATAAATAGCTTTAATTTAGTCCATAAATCTGACAAGTTAGCATCATTGTTAATATGAAGATTTTTTAAATCATTTTAGGACTTTTCCAAAGCTATTATGGTCACTTAGATCAAGGTGGGAGGCTGGGTTAAGCTTAAGCTAAGTGTGTTTTGGAAACACAACTCTCAGGAGATAGAATCCAATTGTTCTTTTTCATGTATTTTGTTTTGCTGTAGCTCCACTTGTTTCAGAGGCCACAGTTATAAATTTTAAAGATTTTTCAGGTGATTTTACTTCATATTTCCTTGATAAACTTGAATAAAGCAAATTGGATTAGTCTGCCCTATGAGGCAGTTAGTTAGCATTTTCTATAACCAACTACACTCCTATTTACTTAAGGAGCAGTTCTTGTTTTCAGGTACGTAAAAGTATTTTATAACCTCGAATATTTTTTTTTCTTTTCTCTTAAAGGTTAACAGCAATCCTCCTGTACACAGAACATTCATGATCCCAAATCATTAACAGAATCTGTGTCTAGACTAAATATTACATTTTAAAGCAAAATATTTCAAAAACCAGCTACTCCTCAATTTACATACCCAGGCTTAGATTTTAGGGGTTTGTTTCCACTGCAGCAGATGGTGATGTCATTGACACCTAAACCAGGGCAGAAAAATGACCATTTTTAGGTGTCAGTGACATCATAACTAATTCAGGGAGCACATTGCACCCAGAACTCCTAGGCCTGGCAAGAGAAAGAACTGATGTCAAAACACACTTACTTGTGTAAAATGTACTCATCTCTAAGATAAAAAGCACCCAAGATCTCACCCTGAGGATCTTAAAAACTTAACAGAAGAGGGAAGAAAAAAAAAAGCAAAAGAAGATTTTGCTGTTCACACAGAAGAGAGTTGAAAATATGTGTAAAACGTATGTTTTGGTATTTTGAAGTGGTTTGCTTCTAACAATAGAACTGCACACTCATCACTGGTCATGGGATAAGTGTGGTTTGGGGATCTGTGTTATGCCAAGACTCAAAGCATTTAATATGAGATTTGTTTTGGAGGAATGGCAACAGCAAAAGGGAGCTGACATGCAGACGGTAGTGACTTCAGGCTTCTGAAAGTTACATGATCACTTAGGATCCGACGCTTCCAAAAGTCCCGCGTGACATGAAAACATCTGACCCGCTAACCAGCTGCGAGACTTCCCCAGATTCTCATCAGCAGATGTACCTTCACAAGCTCTGGTCGAGCCTGGAGGATAGAAACTCCCTTCCTGCACAAGTCTCTTGCAGCTCTCATTGGGCTGTGCTTCATCTCTTTGTATACTGACTGACTGGTTTATGTCCATTACTAGCTTTGTACAGTGTCTCCTGAGAGGAAGAAACTCAAGGGCTGCCGGTGCATACAATGGTTAGCTGGGATAGCGTGCCAAGAGGCAAACCAGCAATAGCATAAAGCAAAGACACTGTTTTTTTACCACTTTTACATTAATGCATCAGTAGGTCTCAACTTTGCTACCATATTGTTATTTAAGATGCTTCCTGATTTGGAATCCAAATTTCTCACATCTTAAGGCTCTGTATGGGTTTAGGCATTCACTATGCACGGCCCTTGCAGCTCACCATGGCAAGATCCTATCTTCCCAGCTGGGAGGTAGCATAATAGTTAAAAACTAAGGATAGTAGGCAATTATTTTCCAAGTGCAATGTACATTTTACACAGACTTAAATATTGCGTGGTTATGGATATAAATCCAAACATTTAAGGATGCATATTATATATCTTCTATCCATTAATTAATATATATATTCTCCATTTTGTGTGCCCATGCATACATTCACAGGCTTGCAGAGCACATATGTGTTACATGCATATGAGTGGCTACTGCTTTCCCTGTTCAGTTTTAACCTGTCAGGCCCCAATTCCTATTTGTAATGGGAGATGATCTTCTACACAGACACAGAGCCCTCAAGAGTGCTTGACATCTCTTAATCCAGCTGCATCTTTTGCTCTTTAAGACTCCCTGCCCCTCACCTTTATGCCTCACAACACTGGAAAATCCTACAGTCACAGCTACAAAGGCCAGAATAGACAAAGGAGAAGAAATTTAGGGTCACCTGAGAAAATGAAATTAAGAGATCTAAGAGCCTTTGAGTGGCTCTACTACTACTGTCTTGTGTCACCCCTTAAATGTAAGGAAAGGAGCCAATGTCATCTTGTTTTTCATGAGACTCATACTTTGCTTTACATGAAATTCAGATGAAAATGGTAGGACTGACAAGACCAGCAAAAGCAGGTTATCAGCACAGTGTCTACTTGCTTGCCTTACCCAGGCAAGTAGATACCACGATGTTAACACACATTAAACCCCCATATTTCACATACACGGTATGCGCGTGAGGCTGTTGGCTTTCACCCTGAGAGAGGTGAGACCCAACTGCTTCACAAGAAGTAAATAGTGAGAAGAGACAGGGAAGGAGAGGAAAAGTTCTGATGAAGCATGAATGGAAAAAGAGTGGCAATAACATCAATTGTTGAAGTACCAGTTATATTCATGATGTAAGGTCTCACCCATCTGTCATTTCATTTAATGGCAGAATGTGGGGGCAGCCCCTTCACGTCCAGTTCTCTAGTCTGCATATTTCTGTAACCTTTAAAACCACTTCCGCAATTTCTTATAAACATGGATTACCAAACTTGCAATGAACTATAAAAGCAAATGCATTTACAATATGCCCTCTAGATAGCTTTACTGCCACGGAAATAGTTTTGCTGTGACCGTGGGATGTAGGAGCATAAGGCTGGGGAAACTACATGCTTTGTAATGACAAAATCCAGCAGGTTTTTGCAGAACATTTTGCTTCTAACCTACAGCCATCTCACCTGTGAAGTGTGCTTATTAAGTTCCTTTCATGACCACAGGACCTGCAATTTATAAATGCTGCAGGTGTGAAGGCATTGTGTGGCACTTTTAGGTTAGTGAAAGAACATTGTTATTCATGGGTGAAATATTCCATTTATTCAGTGGAAGAGGAGTAATGTGTGTGGGGGTGGAGAGTGTGAAGCTGATGATAGAATGACATAAATAGAAACAGACATCTACAGAGCACCTCAGCCATTCCATTGTACTGCTGCTTCAAGCATTTAAATCTCCCAGTAATGGCTGGGTGCTGGGATTTTTCCTCTAATGATGCAGGCTTGCTATATCTCCTGTCACTAAACTATGTTTAAAAGTTTACCTAATCTTACTTAATTTTTATGGAGTAACAGTGATGGTGCCAGACCATACTGAACCAGTGGCTGCTTTTAGTTACAGACCCAAGCTCCTGTTGATGCAGATCTGTCCCTGTATCACCTAGCCTTTTGCTGTGTTTGCATGCAGTGCCTTGCTTTGGTCATCATAGATGTCTACCCCAGAAACAAATGTCCTTCAGACGTGGGACACTGGGATGCCTTGACGTTAAAGGCAGGGCTTAAACTACTTAGTCACTTCTTTTTTTAGGATTTAGAACAATTGCTGTACATTATTATTACTGGAGAATACTATGTCTTACTTTGTCTCCATTCTCTGGACTGTTTTCCATTAGCTATCCCCATTTTAGTTTTAAAGGGCTGACAAGGAACAATTTGAACACAATGTTATTTTAATGCAATTAACAGACTTCAGAATTTTGTGATAGTTAAAGAATTTTTTAAAGGATACACTTAGTTAATGATTTTCACTTTGAAGAAAGTTGGATAAACATTTAAATCTAAGCTAATGTGTTAGTGTGACTAACATTTTATAACTAAACCCACCATGATCAGATAACACAGACGTTAAGGTAACTATCTGGCAGGAATTATGATTTCATCCTGTGTTCTAGCAACATCTACAACATCATCTTTTGTCCTTGTTCCCCCCATTACAGATGCACTGGTTTCCTTGCATTTCTGTATCTTCTATAGATTTTAGTATGATTAGACCATCAGCTGCTCTTATTCACATAGGAATAGATCCCCAGAAAATTGTTATACAAGTGACTGAGAGTAGGCTTTGTAAATCAATTATCATTTTAGAGCTATATACTTGGAGGTTGGTGGACGACTTTTGATGGACAAACGTGTTGCTCCTCTTTCAATGAGATACTGACAGTCTCTCTGATGCATCAATACTACACTATTAAGATAGAATATACAAATGTTTGCTGCATATTTTGTCATACCAGCAATGTAAAAAATATATTACATGTAGCAAAGAATATAGACTCTGTACCAGCAAGAACAGTGAAATGTGATTTTTAAAAAATTATCCTTAACCCCTCATTTTTCTATTTTCTTTTCTAATTTGGCTACAGGCCCTTGGGGGGTCTCAGTTTGTTAAGTCAATTTTTTTTGGAAAAAAAAAAGGCAAACAGCTGTCCTTGCCCCTTGGTAGCTGTAATAATGGCTGACAGGCTGGAGTATTGACACCCTACCCCCACCCCCCCCAATAAAGCCTGCCAAAGTAGATATAGACAAACATCTAGCATGATTTAAGTTCTAAGACAATTTTTTCTTTAAAGAAAAGTTCATAGAAGTTATGGGTTAGCACAGAAACTGCTTACAAACAGTGAATAACTGTAACACAGAAGATTCCCTTGCTTACATCTCTTGTACATTACTGGCAGCTGCTGAGTAGACAGTAATATTGCTTTCTCATTAAGAACCTTTAATGGAGAATATTTTATCCATGTGAACCTAAGAGAAACTTGAGCAACACCTGAATTCACCTAGAACTGAAACTAAAGGGAGCCTTGAGTTGGCCAGGGCACCAGCATACTTTCTGCTAGATCATGAAATCTTTACAATTGTCAGAGCCTCAACACCTCATTCACAAGACAGGGACATGATTAAGCACCGACTCAGGGAGACTAATACCAGTTACCAGCATACCCCCCAGCAGCATTTGCAAGATCCTTAGCATTAGTGGAAGCAAATACTTATCAGCTTGCAAGTTTTCAGCAAATCATCCGCAGTAGAGTTGAAGTTGGAAGAGAATAGTTATAATAACAGCAACATACATCTGATTTTTAACAAAGTTCTTCTGAGCATTTCAACATACTACAGTACGTTACAAGCCTGAATCAAAAGACAAGTGGAAGAGAATTTTGAACCCGAGTTTCTTTCAGACACATATTACTTCAGGCATTTGAAGAAAGTGTTGAACTGCTTCCCCACCCACTTTCTCAAAGTGGAGGAGAAATTGCTCTCAAATGTTGGTTATAAACGTGTAATCTGAACTCCAGCCACTCGGCAGGGCTGCAGAAGAATTTACGATGTGCTAAATATTTCCTTTGTTCTTCCCAGTGGTAGCCTGCTGTAGCAATTAGAAAGCAACTGGCTGCACATGTAAACTGTGGCTGTTTTCTAAAGAATTGTTGATAACTGTTAAAAGCCTTCCTAAGCAGGACTTGCTTTGCTAATACTGCAATACTTTATTTTTAAATATATGTCTATATTAATTCTCCATATTTATTCTCTCATCTTCTAATCTTAGTCGTGTCCTCTAGGTACCTTACTACTGAGATAGAAAGCAGACACAACTGTCGAGCATTGCTGTAATTTAGCCGTTACTAACCTTAAAATACAGCCTCCTGAAACACACTCTCTTTATTGGGCAGCTGTGTAGCTTCCATAGGAACGATGTGTTCATGTAAATGCTCCAAGTCGCCACAACAACATTTATTTCTGTTTCTGCATGCAAATAATAGAAAATACAATCCAATGTCAGTCCAGCTCTTCTTGCTTCCAACAAAGAAAGCAGCGTCCTAAGCCGTCCTGCAGCACGCTGAAAGCACAAAGCATCAGACCCCACGGTGGCAAATTTGAAGTAAGCCCGCCATGAAGGAAATTGCAATGAAATGTGCCTCAGGAAGACTGCAGGTTTTGCAAAAGGGAAAGATGGCTTTAGGAGATGTGTCCATCCCCCCCCAACGTCCATGGCCTTAGGCATGGCTCCAGAGAAGGCAACAAGCAGGGCAAAGTAGACAACTTGGTATAGCTACCATATGCAGGCGCCTGGGCCGTGCTGAAGAAGAAGCCCACTAGTGAGAGGAGGCGTCAATAAACAAATGCACTAAGCAGCCAGACCACCACTCTTAGGGGAATGAAAGTTCAGAGTGAATAATGTTAGTTATGCTGGGAGCAGCTTTAGCAAGCCTTTCGTGGTCCATTACCTCTAGTCCAGGGCTCAGTGTGCAGGTGCTGGCCCGGAGCCAAGGGCACACCAACAACCTTGCTGCCTGCCCTGCCTCTGCAAAAAGTGGTTGAGATCAGCGAGGAAGCCAGAGGGAAAGCTTCCTCCGCATGCAAGCCCCAGGGTCCATGGGATTTGGCCTTGGAATTCCTGCGCAGTCCTAACCAATACATCAAAGTCAGCTCCTTGGCACTTGTGTGCTATTGCTTAGCCCCCTGGCTTCCTTAATCCTTGGGATGGTATGTCATTATTTCCCTCCGAAGCCTGAGGGAAACACAGTTCGCGGTCAAAAAACAGCCAGCGTCCATTGGCACATCAGCAAAACACCACGTCTGGCAGGTGGCCTTCAAGGTAAACCACTGGCCGTACAAGTTGGAAGCAAGCTTTCAGATACAGGCTTTGAGAAGGACGTGCTCTCCTCTGTGGTGGCCTTCACCCTGTTGCAACACCTGGCAATGTCTGGAATGAAATTATTTATAGTCTAAACAATGAGAAGTCAAGTGAGTTGGACAGTTCAGGGGTTTGGTAATGGGATACAGAGCTTTCTGCCTTGGGCTTGCTGGGTCAGCCCCAGGCCAGGCTGGTGCTAATGAGTAGAAGTCACTGCCATCCAGCTGCTTCTCAGCAACCTGTGTGAAATGGGCTTGGGTTGGACACCTTTCCTTTGAAGGCTCTGCAGACAAACCAAGGAGGAGGGCAGACTGAACAGTCTCTTTCTTCCTAGTTTTGAGCCTCACCAGGCAGAGTGGAGATACTCTATGGTCAGTGCTTTAATGCCTTCCCAAGTCTTTGGTGAAACGTTTTCCAGAGCAGCCTCAAACTGTGCCGAAGTTGGTGGAATGAATCCCAACTTATGCTACTGCCTCCTATGCTACTACATTTTAAATGTAAGCATGGATGAAGGGACTCTCCAGACTGATATTTGCATTCACAGCTATATCCATCTGCCACAAAAACAAGTCATGTTTTTACTGTGTGCTATAGCATTGGCTCTGGTATTTCAAACACAGCCCTACCATCCATTCTTTCATTCAGGACAACCACCAGTTTACTTCTTCATCTGGCCAGCTTCTCATCACTGTTATGAATTTGCATTTCCTTGGATTTTTAGGGCAAATGAATAACCTCTGAGACCCGATCACCACTCATGCCTGTGTGAATGCTGAATATTTTTGTGGTTAGTCCCTCACAGGACTAAATGATTCATCATCCTCAGACACCAATCTCTGTAAGATGCCTTAAAACACAACCCATCCCCAGCTGCCGTGTCACATGGAGAATCCTGATGATCCCATCTCTTTGCAATTTTAGTAGTGAAATGAACAAGAACTAACTATTTGCCTCCTTTTGTGTCATCAGGCAAATATTGGTAAGTGTGTCCTGGATTAATCTTAATATTCAGCAACATTGCTTACTCTTAAATATATAAAAAGAAAGATACAACAAGTAACATGATAGGAAGGAATGAGAACAGGGAGCAAAATTCAATGGGAATTGAAGAGAAAGGTAGCACTTAGTGGTTACGCTCACAAAGAGTACAATCAACACAGGGATCCAATGGGATCTACTTCGATGTTCTCAGTGTTCATTTATTACTTGTTTCTTGGAGATGTATACTTCTGTCATAGCTTTCTATTGCAGCAGCACTGACATCACACACATTCTGTCACTTTTTTTTCTTGCTTTGACCTACTGAGTGGAACACTTTTCTGCAGGCTCTGCCAGTGTAAAAGGATATCGTTTGTCTCTCAGACTGTAAGTTTCCATCAGACTGTAGTTGTAAATCTAAACACTAAATTGATTAATTTTTAGCACTATGTGTTATGGCAGAGCCAACAGGGCCAAAATGCGATTGACTCATTAAGTACCACAGACACCTTACAATAGTCCTTGCTGCTAAGAGTTTCCAATCCAAATAGACTAGACAGACCACAGATGCAGGGAAGAACAGAAGCAAAGTGAACAAAGTTAACTCATCTAAATTCTGAAGAGAGCTCAGACTAACATAACATCTGACGAACCATATTTATAACCAAAAATCTAAACAAGATCCTACATGTGGGCTTTTTTAGCAGGACTGCATGAAGATTTTTGAAAGACATCGAGAATGAAAGAAAATAAGAAAATAAAATTACTATATTTCATGTTATGTATTCCCTCTTATAAATGGACTGTCTATGTCTTAGCATTTATAAAAGCACTTTCTTACCCAAGGATTTCAAACAACTACCATTTAGCAAAGCCTCACCATTCTCCAATGATAGACATAAATACTGTTTTCAATTTACAGACTGAAGCACAGAAAGTCGAGGGACTCGCTTAGCATTTCCTCATGAATCCAACCTGAGGCAAGACTCCAGGAGCAAAGACAGGCAGTCTTGACTGTTAGCTAGATGACATTTGCCTTGCATTCTACTGACCTATTTTGCAGTTAGACACTTTTAGGGTCATCACGCTCAAGACTT
This sequence comes from Haliaeetus leucocephalus, assembly GCF_000737465.1. Taxonomy (NCBI): domain Eukaryota; kingdom Metazoa; phylum Chordata; class Aves; order Accipitriformes; family Accipitridae; genus Haliaeetus; species Haliaeetus leucocephalus. The sequence goes on along the minus strand of NW_010972886.1, from coordinate 4,786,581 downwards.
AAAGCACATTGCTCTAGGCTCAGAGGAGCAGGAAGGGTGGATGGAGACAGGAATAAGTCACTGTCTCTCAGATAAAAGATAGAGCAGCAGGGAGATGGCACAAGTTAATGTGACGGCAGTGATTTAACAGTTTGTGCAATGGAAGAAATTAGCATTTTGAGGTAGCTCTGATCAAACACGGACGTATCGTACAGTTTTAACTCACTGATCACTGCATTTAGAACATTGCAAGAAGCAGTGCAACAATGAAATTAAAGTTAGCACAGTGCTGTTAAATTTCACCCACTTGTACATCAGCTAGAGTGTCAGTAACTTGTGCCATCAGTCCCTGATTATTTTTATACTTTGTTTGACAGACACTTCTGGAAATGTCTTCTTGTTTTACGTCGTCAGCAGAGCTCCCAGGCTAAGTTCCTTACGTATCTTTAAATGCTGCTAAGCTGATTGGCATTTACTTTTACCCCCCTCACCATAAGAATCATGGGGTCTGACTTGGCAAGAATTACCTCCTTTTTTTTTCTTTTTTTTTGTTTTTGAACAGAACAACTGCCCTCCAAACTTAAGCCCATCTGGTCTTATTTGAAAAATGAAGGGAGAAAAATTAAAATCAGTTCTCGCTAATTAGAGGAAAATTGTATGTAAACAATTGAAAGGTCTTTTCATACTTATGGCCTGACATTTCCACAAAGAGCTTAATTGCTTGCATGGGCCTAAAGGGTTATGTTCTTTTTTTAAGTTGCATATGCTCTCTGCCAAATACTAGCTTGGACATGCTGTGAGTGATTTTTGGATCACCAGCAGCTCTTGCTATTTTAGGCTCTGTCACAGCTTGAAGTTGTAATTAATTTTGAGGATCCTGACAATCATAATTATGACAGTCCTGGTTTCTGATAAGGCTCACTTAGCTTTTTTTTTTTTTTTAAGGGAAACTTTTGGGTTTAGTATTAGGAAAAGAATGTCATACTGCAGACTATCACACTGCAAAAAATTCCCAATTTAAAGAATAAACACCTGCTGTAGAGTTGGGCAGGAAACATATTTCTTCTCCCATGAAACTTGTCAAGTTTTCATAAATGTTCCCACCATGAAATCAAGATTCTTTGAGGCTCTATTCATAAAATCAGGCAAAGAAAAAGCCAGTCAAAAGCGACCCATCATAGCAGTATACTGTTTTGGATGCTCAAGATGCGAATGAGAGACAATTTCAGTTCCTTTTATGCCATCCTTTTTATCTGAAAGTGAACAGCTGTAAAGAATAAGCCACTCCTTATTTCATAAGAAGCCTTTCTATCTGGAACTTTCTAAGTTTATGTAATAGGTAAATAAGAAATAGAGGGGAGCCTTTAGTCTGCATCTTTCTCTGCCTGAGTTAGTGTCTGATTCGTGTCTGATTCAGTTGGTCTTTGCCAGTCTGAGGTTTCTATCACTTTCTCTTCCCATCATTTCCTCTAGTTTCTCTCTAGTTTTGATTAAGGAATCAAGTTTTGGACTAGAGAGAGCCCCAAAATACTATACTGAACTGGTGTGTTCCTGTGGGAAGTTTCCATTCCCCTGAATATTCTTCTGTGGGATGAAAAAATTAAAATTTTTGAAAATTTCTCATTTGGTCCCTGAAACTTAAAAAACATTGAATTCTTTTTTCATAGGTGAAAAAGTGTGATGCTTACAACTTCCAGTATGGCTTACCTTCCACCATCACATCACTGGTAATTTGTAGTAGCAACTATGGCAGAAGTATTTTCCCTTTCAGGTTTTTAGAGACATTGAACTAAAAACTCACTGGAGTTGGTAGTAAGACAAGTATACAGTGAAAAGAAAATGTTTTCTGGGCCTTTGAATTCACTTCTGATAGCCCTGGGAAATAAAAACATCCCCCTCAACTGTTTTATGGCCCCTGAAGAGAGAAAAAGCACACTGCACTCGCCTCACACCCCAAACTAAGTACATGCGTCATGCTGCAGTCACTGTTTTCTGAGATTTATCCTCTCTCTTTAGCAGCTCCCATTAATAGCAGAAGGAATTACGCAGTTACAGAAAGGAGGATGTCCCTTCTGAAAGAATATTGTTGTGCATTATTTGTAATACAACACTCAAGGCCAGCTGGTATCTTACAGGTTTTGGCTGATTTAGGATAGTGCAGGGCCTCAGTATAAGTAAGGAAGCAGCTCAAGGAGTTTCCTAGGGCACGTATTCTTAACCCAAGGAGCAATCTGGTTAACTAAGAGAAGACACACAGTTCTGTGCCATTCCGTGCCCTGGGAAAGCACGCTGCCTGTGTACACAGACAGCTCAGCTGGCCCAGTGTCCAAGAAAGGAAGAAAAGCGATGCCTGTCTTCTCGTCTGCTCCAGGGGGATTTCTTCTGTCACTGGGATAAGGAGAAAGCCTTCTCTGTGCTTCCACAGCAATGGCAATGTTACCTGCATTCATAGCATCCTTTTGCTTTCCCTTGATAAAGAAGTGCTAGCCTTAAACCGTAGGAGATAAAATACAGGTTTATATCATTATTTGTATCGTATTCAGAGTTCTTCTGAGGACCCTAAGCCCTATACCCATGCAAGTTTGAGAGGATCTCTCTTTTTTAATCAGTAATGTGAATTTCTAGCTCCTATTTCTTTGCCAAGAAGAGTCTGACAGTGTAAACGAAGTAGGCATTAAATGCTGGGGGAAAAAAACCTCAAAAGCAAAGGGGCAATGAAAAGATCCCATTACGTGTTATAATTTTTCTTAATTAAGGGTTTCTAAAGGAACTTTGTGATTTTGGTTGTTTGAATCCAGGTTTTTCAATGCCCAGAACTGGTAATCCTGTCTAAATATTTACTAAATCAGAATTAACACTTTTAAACCTATCGTGTTTTATTTGGAATGGGTAGGGCACAGCTTGGAACTTACTCTCTTTATTCAGTGAAAAACTCAGTTCTAAACATGTCCAGCTTTCGGATCTAAGCATGGATGTGAGAAATTCACAGGTAGTGCCACAGAGCCACTTTAGAGCTACAGCCGCATCCATGAAGGGATAGATGACTACCTGTGCCCTCCAGGACCTCAGTCCACCACAGAGATTCTCAACTCCCTTCTCAGTTTTTGCCTAATCCCATTTAAGTGTTTTATTTTAAAATTTCTAAACAGCCAAAAATCTGCTGTAGATATGCCCAGAACCTTTTCTGGTAATTTACTCATTCTTGGAGCTCAATGGGATTTTCAAATTAGTCATTGCCTCACTGTGCTCTCAAATGAGCTTTGCTCTGGTAGCCAGTTTTTTAATACCCTTAAATATTCAAGCCCTGCACAATTATGGCCACTAAAGAGGTTAGTAGTGGTTAAAATATTTATGCAACTTCAGTTCTATCCTTTATCTGCCTATCTCAGATGACAAGGCTATTGGCTATCCCAGAATATCTAATTCCCTCCTGTTGAAACAGCTCCAGTCTTCATACTAAGCCGTCACTAGGAGTGAGACTGGAATCCAGGGCTTCCTTCCTTATCTCAAGTGGCCTGCCATCACCTCTGATGTACTCACACTTTCCCTTTCTTTAGGCCAGTAAATTAAAGTATCTATTTTTCTCTCCAGTATAGCCTCTGGTCTGGCTGTTGTAAAATTTTCCTGAGGAGGCAAAGGAAGATGCTGAACCCAGAGTGTAGAGTGCTCAAACCATTGAGTGACTAATAACAAAGCAGGAATGAGATGCACGATACCCATCAGCTCTAAGCCTGTACTTGCTGAAATGCCTCTTCAGTTATTCCAGTTCATGTCACCTGTAATTTTTACAGTGTGCACTTGGTTAAGGAGCAAGATAGTGCAGTTTTGCAGAGGTGTTCCTGGGTCAAGTTCTGAGTACCTGTCCTCTTCTGCTCTCCCTCCCCACTGCTGCCCTGGTCCACTTAGTATAAATGTGGTACTAGTGACCCCTGCTTCGCTCTGTTGTATTTTGATTTCAGCCTCAAACTTTTCCACTTCAGAAAGCCTGATATGCATTCTTAAATCTCGGAGCAGTTTCTAGTCACTAAATATCACACACTGTGGATCTTCCTTGCATATGTATTTTCTCAAGTCTGCAGATCCTGCCACACACAGCCTCTGAAAGCGACTGTGCAAAGCCTTTGGGGGCACCTCACCAGTAACAGCGACGGATGTAAGAAAGAAGCCCCTACACAAAGATGGCTCTGAGGGCAAATATCTTGCTCCTCCCAGCATATTGCCAGGTTTGGGGATTCCTGAAACACAGGGAGTACCACCAGCTCCTTCTGTGAAGTCTTCAGGAAGGATGAAACAACTGATCCTTGATTGTCAAAAAAGAAAAAAGAAGAGATACGTAAGTACCTCACTCTGGGCAGGGAAGCTGTGAATCCCGCTGCCCTGCAGCTAGTGTAAGGCATCTGTGCCCTAGAAAGTACTGACACCTAAGCTACACCATGTCCTCAAGGCTTGCCCGGTCCCTGCTTAGCGTGCCGGCTGCTGTGAATTCCTCCGGGCGCTGGGGCAGGCGGGCGCCTTGCGCTGCTGGAGCGAGGTGCCTGCCTTGCAGGCACTGCCATGGAAAGAATTACAAGGCCAAAGTTTCTTTTTTGGCTTTGGCCCTAGGATGCTTGAGATTAGGCAGAGCTACACCCAGCGTTGCCAAAGAGCCCTTTGCAGGCTTAGCCTTTAGAGTACAATTTCCCTCCAGATGTGAAAGTATAACAGGCAACTTAGGAGGTAACGGCTTAATTGTTCTTTAGCTAGTAACCCTCTGCCCTTACAATTAAAACATTTTATGTAGTGTTCAGAGCTCGTACGTTGTAGTAGCAATTATACTGAAATAGATAAAATAAAACAGACTGATAAACTTGATTGTTTGTTTTCCCTTAGTTTTCTTTCCAGACCTGCTGTAATGGTTTGCAATAACAGAAAGAGTAACACTAATGCTGGTTAATAGGGTTGTCGTTAAGGCATGGAGTGGATTCTGCTCACAGCTTACTACTGAATTCCCACGTGTTTTGGGGCAAGGCTCCCGGTACTTCTGCTCCCATTTTGTAAAGGGAGAAGAACACTCCATTTTCTACCTATTTTATACATGTCTTGTCCTTTGAGAGGTATTGTGTTAGGGATTAATCTTCAGACCTGCCATGGAAATCTTCCTTAGAACATTATCTGGTCATTGCAAGGTCTTTTTGGGCTCAAAACTTCGTTTTACACTGAAAACCCCACCAGTACTCCACTGCGGTTGCATTGCATGTCCAAAACCCAGGTGGTACAGACCCAGGCATAAAGCCTTCCCTCCTCTTTAGAAAGATTCTGCTAGGTACATCCTGCAGCCAGTAATTGGTTATCATTTCTGTCTAAATTATGTTCATGCTACTTGCAGAGTTGTGGAGAGATGCTTGCTAGGTAAATAACATAAAAGCATTAAAAACAACACCTATCTATGTTATTTAAATAAATTAAAGATGAGTAAGTGGTGCCTCCAATAAAACAAAACAAAACAAAGCAAAACCAAACCAAATCCAGAACCTCAGTTGTATTAAAATCTTCATTCTTACAGAAATCTAACCAGTCAGTAAACCACCAAATTATTATTACCCACATTATCACAACTGTGCAAGACTTATAGACTTTAAATCTAAAAGGGACGATGAAGGCTGATGACCCCCAAAAGGACATAAGTTATATAACTCCATGTAGTTATAATTCATAAACAAAATAATGTTTTTGACTACAGCATCCAGACTTGTTTAGAAAGATATGAGGAGATGGTGCAAGTATTATTTCCTGTGGGATTTTGTTCCATTGACAAGCATCCCTTACATTTGAAAATATGTGGGTTTCAGCTTGAATGGCTTTAAGTTCTACCCATTTGTTCTTCTTACTTTTTTTTCCCACTAGATGCAGTAGGTATCTAGTAGTTCTTATTTCTCCCTGTAAAAGTGCCCAGGCACTGAACATTGACGGTATGAAGCACACTATCAGCGGTCTCCACGAATGCTAAAAACCAGTTGGATTTTCTGCTGTGTACCTGGAAGGAGATCTGTTTCCAACTAGTTCAGACTATGCCAAAGTCCAAGGCTCTTACAGAAAATGCCTTGCATGCAGTGTAGGATAACAACACAGGTGTAAGATTTGAAAAGCTAGCAATTGGGAGGACCAAAAGCCACAACTGAATAGGAATTCATATCTTGAATTTTATGAATAAGAAAAAATGAAGAGTAAAAGTATTGCAAAAGAGCCTGTGAAGTCATTATTAAGCTCCATTCTCCATTTATTCCTAAAGAAATAAATGATGTTGCCCAAACTAATTAAAATTGGTCAAGTATCTTTGAATATTTGGGAAGAAAATAAAAAACTTATTCCTAACATAAAGCTGACACCAGAAGGCATCCAGTTTGTTCTGTGAAGAGGGATCAATTACATGTTTATTTATAGCTTGTGAACTGGGATTACAAAATGTGGGCCCATGACTCGCATGGGCTCCCAATGCTTGCTGTTGGAGTATTGCGCAACGCTCACGCATAGAGCATGTGGTCGCTACGCTTTCAGGGTAAGACTGCAGCTCCTCCTCTGTGGCTGCCTCAAACAGTAAAGGTGTCCAAGCAAGCCCGGCATAATGGTGCACTTCAACTTCTCTCATCTTCTGAGAGCTAAAGTTAAAGATCTAACTCGGCAGTTATTTTATCTATTTATTCAACTAGCTTTTTTAAGTGACCCTGTTTTTCCTTCATCTCCCTTAGTTTCCTGCCGATATGCATTTTTCTTTTGTTGGGCCATATAACAGCTTCTTCTCTGAATTACCTGTATATCACGTAGTCACAGAGCAGCACGGGAGAACCCCTCCGGCTCCGAGACCCATGTTCCTGACACTCCTGGCTGGCTTTCAGCTATCATTTGTTTCCTGTTTGTGCTTGGGGGATGGGGTCATGGAGAAGATGAAAGGCTGTGCTGCAGGAGGGATGCACTGATGAGACACTGTACTAAAAAGGGTCTCAATAAAGGCAAATTCCCAAACAGCATCATGGGCCCCCCCTTTCATGTCACTTGATGTGACAAGGAGTACCTGAAGAACCCCCGAGCGGAGTTTATTTCTCATGTCACCTGATGCTACCTTACTTGGTGCCTAGGCTTTTGTCATCTCTGTGGTCTTGGGACCACAGTCAGGGCTCAGCCGGCTAATGTTAAGCAATGGCCCTACTAAAGCTCCTGTTTTCCAGCAAGAAAAGCTTTGAGGTGTCACTGTGTGTTTATAGTAACACTGTTTTTCTGAGCCATGGTTTGTCTAACTGAATGAGGAACTAAACGAACCACTCATTGAGTAGTCCTCACATCAGCAAAAGCCACATACTGAGAATTACTGAAATATATTTAAATATCTACACAGCAGCAACTGAATATATAATAAAAATACAACTGTTAAATATCACAGAAAGGACATCTTCTTAAAAAAAAGTAAGAACTTGGAGTATGAACTTTGAATGAGCTTACACTGTTTTCTAACCCAGGCATGAAAAAAAGAAAAAAATAGTAATGAATGATCTTTGCATTCAGCCATGAAATCCTACACCATCATAGATCGTTTTTTAACTCCTTTAGTCAACTCAGACAATCCTTCTAGGGGGAAAAATGTGAAGGTCATAAAAAAGTGCATACCAGAATATTACATGTAGGTATTTAGAGCTAAATGAACTAAAGGCTTTCCCACTGGATTCATTTACTCTCCAAAGTAGCCCCTCCTAAAAGATGGGTCTATATGATTAAAATATGGCCAGCATTTTATAGTAAGTCTTTACCACTTTACAGTAGCTAGCTTTAGGGCATATTTCAACTCACATTCAAACGTCCTTCTATTGACTTTAAGGGGAGATGGATTGAGCCTTTGAACAGCAATCTCCTGGCCCCATGTGTACTTATGTAAATCTGCACTTATTGGATTAGATGATTTCATGGAGTCTCTTCTAGCATAATTTTTAAGTTTCTTTTGAATAAAAATGAGGTAGTTTAATTCTCATTGCAACCTTTGATTTCTCAAATCTGAAATGTCTGTTATGTAGAGCAAAATTTCATTTGGAAAGATTTTTACTGGGACAATTTATAAAATTTCAGTTCTTTATTAAAATAGTACTGCATGAAACAGAAATTTTATTTCGTGTTTGACTCCAGTGCTTATTTATATTTTGTTTTACAAGTGTATAGCAACTGAATAGTCTGAGCACCTATAATAACATTAGATTATCTTTCAATGCCCATAAATACTATCAGTAATGCACAATATTCAGTTTGAAGGTTGTATCAAATTCAAGGAAGAAAGGTGAATGCAGCCTTATGCTTGCTTGACTCTCATTTTGAAATTAATAAGGTGTTTGAGATAGTGCATTTTAGAGCAATAGCTTTTAAAAATAGAGATGCCAATTAATTCTTTATCTGCATGTTGATAGATTTTTAATCTGCTTTAGATATAATAATTAATTCCATTTTATTTCCTTTAAAAGTCAAATTGTATTATGCTGTATTATGCAGCACAAATTGTATACATCATAGACATCATCTCAAGAAAGAGATGATTGCACCTCACATGTCTTACACCTGGGGCCCGACTCTGTGACGTTTAGTGCCCTCAGGTATAATCTGCCATCTAAGACAGCCATATGATGTCATCAATGGATTTTAACTATACAAGCAATTCAGGCAGTGCTAAAGAGAGTTTAACTTTCGGTACAAACCAGAGTGAGCCATTTTCAACAATATATCAAAACCCGGTGTGGATGTGATTCTTTCCGTGAAACCTCTTCCGAGAGTACACTCCCGAAGTACCACGCGGAGAGGCCCCGAGTGCCCTGCAGAAGCCAGCGAAGCCACCCTCTCGGGAGCCCGTCCCATGTGCTTTGCAGCAGACAGCAGTCGTCGCTTGTTGTTTCAGGGGGCCGTCTCCTGACATACTGAGCTGGAGCTCAGAAGCTCCATCTGCGTGAAGCACTGGCAGAGTACAAGCCTAAGCATTGCCCAGCCATTGCCCAGTACTAGCAGGCTACTCGGCGTGGGTTTGACCCACGGTAGCTCACGCTTGGATTACGTCAGGGCATGCTTAGGGAGAACGTGGGCATGTTTGGGAAGAACATCACGGTATCGCGAGGACAGCTGATTTCCCAGCAGCTCCATGGAAACCTGTATTTTCAAAACCATCTGGCTGTACTGAAATGTTCGGTAGATGCAGATTAACCCCGGGAAGTGATGTCAAAGGGGTTTTACTCTTCTACTCCTGTTAGTGCCAGCTGCCTCTGCTTTGTGATGTACTTGCTGTAATATGTCTGTACCGCCCTCCAGTCAGACTGGACCATCGTGGTTGCTGTTCAATATTATTTTCCTTAACATTTCTGCTCCTATAAAAGTTGAAGAAGTTTCATGACAGGCTCTGGTTTTGTTGGTAAGAGGAACTGATTACAGTACTTAATTTTTAAAGACAGAGGGAAGGAAAGAGCACATAGATATTTCTTCTTAAATAAGAAGGGGGCAGAACATGTGATGGGTCCCAGCCAGGTCCTTAATAAAACGAATGATGTCTGTGTTCCCCAGAGGGCTCGTGACGCCACTTTGGAGTTTGCAGTCAGCAAGGAGCAGCTCATGTTGCACACCGCATGACACTGGAATATGACTAATAAACATCAGGAAGTCCCCAACGGCTGCAAATTTGGCAGCTCTGTCTGAATTGGCCCGTCATGATGCTTGTGAACCTTGTGAGCATACTTGGGCCCAGTTTCAAGTGGATAGTAGATCCCTGGGTTTTGATTTAAGGCACCTTGCTGTTTAAAAGAACCTGGCAACTGAAATAATAGAGGTGTTGCCTGTGAAGCCCGAGGTGCACCAGCTAAGCAACAGGGAGCTGAAACTTGTGCAACGCCTACCTGGTTTAAATAAGGCTATTAACATTCCTCACTAGCATTCATATACACACATTCGTATTTAAAATCTAATAAAAATATTCTAACCACATCTGGGAACTAGTATTCTAGGTCGGCACCGCTATTGTAAATTTTCACAGCTAAGTCACTGGCTTCTCAAAAAGAGTTTCTAATGGAAATGTTGATAGGCCATTAGCTAAGTACAGCGGTGAGAATGGCACTGCTATAGTAAGAATGACCATGAGTCAGTTTAACAAATAATAAAATACTAGTAAACAGATGAGGTTTTAAGCCTATTCATTAGGCTCACTTTCTGATGAGTTAAAACAGACTGCTTATTTCTTGTCCATAAACACCCCCAGGCAGTCGAAATCTGTCATGGATAAGGCTGGTGTGACAAAGTTTGTTTAGTTCTAGAATACAGTAGTCAGAAAAATGCAAGAAACCACATATGGTGACATAGTGCCCTTAAGTCTGTAAAGTCAGAGGGAAATTTTCTGGTTAAAAATTCTGATGTGTTATAATAATGTGTGTTATCTTACTAAAAATTAGATATCTGTGGGACCAGTTTAGAACAACGGGACTGTTAAGAATATCAGTACTAAAAAAGTGAAACCATTGTCTGAAATGGTCTCCGGCTGGAGGGTTGCGTGGTGGGAAAATATTTTAACGGGGTTTCCTATTAGCGTGATTGTTCTCGAGATGTAACACCGGTATTGAAATACAGTGGAATGTTCACCATGTGCATCTGTCTAAGAGATGGTAAGTACTTCATGGTGATTTTATTTTTAAAAACCCCTCTTTCTGATTTTTGCTCTGTATCACTATTTATAAATTCATGGGCTAGTACAGTGCATGCTTACATGATGCATTTACGCTAGAGTGGCAAATATGTTACAGACCTGGACAGGCAGATCTGGGGAAGAAGGAGGAAGCCATCAGAGCTTATGACACATACTGAGCCAGCAGCCTGCATGGTAGCCCATGGGATCCAAAGCCAAGCCTACCCGCTGCCAACAGTTCACAGCCCGCAAACCCTGATAATTTCTAACTACTCACACAGGAAAGTATCTGCAGTACTGCTCTGCAAGCAGATAAAATAGAGGCAAAATCTGGCAAAAGTAGGAGGTGAAAAGAAGTTAACTGGCACATTTTTGTTAGTTCCATTCTTCTGTCACTTGCCTATTGGCTGCAGTATATGAACTCAGAGCAAACATATTTCATTAATAGGTTTATTTATACAGCAGTGTGTTTAAACCCAGTTTTATATAGAGTGGATTTTTATATAGATAGTGGATTTCTGTGCAACATAACAAATACATGCTATGATTTAGTAGTTGGGGTGTTAATGAATGCTAAGATATTTGCATGTTACAATACTTTAATAGTCCACTACAATGAGATACCTACAATTTTATGCCTAAAGCTTTTTATACTTTTGTATTTTTTCCAGCCCTGTGTTAAATACTTTTTCCTTGAACGGGAATGGCAAAACTCACAGTTGCCTCAGTGGAGATCTTAGGTTAAGTTGTTGCCCACTTTTACCACTTCTTCTTACAAAACCAGTCATTATTGTGGGCTATCTTAAGTACACTTCCATGTCAGGCAAAGTGGAGGTACTTTTAGAGAAGAAGGTCTTCCTCAAAGTGGAGGTCCCCTTTGAGACGATGGAACTGAGGTGTTCCATCATCTTATCTGAATGTCGAGTTTGTAAGTGGTCCTCCTCCACTTCACTTGGTATGGAAATGTACTTAAAATAGCCCAAAACAATGATGGGCTTTGAGTTGCCTCTCGCTCTTTAGATTACAAACACGTCACTCAGATAAGAGGATGAAACTCCTCAGTTCAGCATTATGCAAATGCCACATGTATACTGCAGTTCTGCACTTCTTTGGAGAACACAGAATTTATGCTAAGCATTGTGTGAGTATAACCTGTTGCTGTCCTACAGAAACAAACCTAGACTGCAGAAATTATTCATTCAGATGTTTTGCTACAGCTCTGGCTTTAGTTACATTTGCCTTTGATTTCACTATTCATATAATTCATGGGAGGTTCTACAACTATCTCTGTTAACTAAAATACATATTGAATTTGCACTGTACATATGCTGATGCATCAATGGCATGGCACTTTCACAAGTGTAAATTACGATGTCTTGGCCTAGCTAGCATATAGATAATTTAGTTTTGCTTACTGAGAGCTCCTGCTGAGTGAAATTCTGATCCAACAGAAGTCAATGGGATTTCTGCCTTTAATTTTTATGTGGCCCAGGACTTCCTATCCTGTGTTTCTAAAGGCATAGGGTGGTGCATTTTTAATTTCTTTTTTTCAGAGCTACTATGTTACACTACTTCCTTTTCTCAGACAACTGCCGGTAAGCGGTTCTGGCTTTTGTTGTTTCATTTCTAAGTATTATGGATCGTATGTAGTGAGAAGAAAACCCACTGTTTAAGGTATTGGTTTCTTCTATAAACTCAGGTTTCACCAGTAGTAGGGAAACTTAAGAAATAAGTGTTCCCTGGAATGTATCTAAGATTCCCCTTCTGTGCCGGGACATCCTATTCTCCCTCTGCAAGCATATACTAATGAAACTGCCAAACATTGTCTCTAGCACTTGTCTTCATGGTTTCAGTGTTGTTTTCTAATGTGGAATCTATCTCCCTTTCCAACTCTAAGCAGTTTCAGACTTGCTTACTAGAAAGAGAGAAGAGCAATCCATCAGTGGTGAACATTTGCAGCACTAAGGATGTATCTGAAGTTTGTTTTCACAGTTCCATCATGGTATGAAGTTTCCCTTAATATAGATGTAGTCCTATGGTGTTAACATACTCCAAGAAGAAAAGAATTTAGGAATAAAGTGGAGATTTAAAAGAAATTCTCTCCTGTGCCAGATTCTGCTATGCTTCTCTAAGACAATCTAAGGAGACCCACTGAAATCTAGGGGACTGTTTTCAGAAAAGAGATAATGTAGCTAAAGCTATCAAACTGTCTGACCTGGGTTTTTGGTAGAAGATCAGGCTGTCTTACTGATGAGCATCTGCTCATCTTCCAAACGCACAGTGCACTGTCGCTTTGTAGGTCCTGAGTACCCTCTTCTCCAAATAGCTGGCAAAAGATGACTGGCCATCTCAGTATGGTCATCAGGGCAGTAGCTCTGTCCCTCACTCCAGAAAAGGTACCAGACCTTTTCAGACCTCCTGATCTCACCAAAGCTTCTGCCAGAAATATTCCTCCTGCATCCTGGGGCCTGGTTGTCGTGGTTTAACCCCAGCTGGCAACTAAGCCCCACGCAGCCGCTCACTCACCTCCCTCACAGTGGGATGGGGGGTGAATCAGAAGGGTAAAAGTGAAAAAACTCGGGGGCTGAGATAGAGACAGTTTAATAGGTAAAGCAAAAGCTGCACGTGCAAGCAAAGCAAAACAAAACAAGGGATTCATTGAGCACTTCCCATGGGCAGGCAGGTGTTCAGCCATCTCCAGGAAAGCAGGGCTCCATCACACATAATGGTGACCTGGGAAGAAAACCACCATCACTCCGAACGTCCCCCCTTCCCTCTTCTTCCCCCAGGTGTACATGCTGAGCATGACCTCATATGGCATGGAATATCCCTTTGGTCAGTCGGGGTCAGCTGTCCCAGCTGTGTCCCCTCCCAGCTTCTTGTGCCCCCCCCCAGCCTCCTCGCTGGTGGGGTGGGGCGAGAAGCAGAAAAGCCCTTGGCTCTGGGTAAGCACTGCTCAGCAGTAACGAAAACATTTCAGCATTACCAACACTGCTTCCAGCACAAATCCAGAACACAGCCCCATACTAGCTACTGTGAAGAAAATTACTCTATCCCAGCCAAACCCAGTGCAAAATCTGAGTTTAAATTATGCTGAAGACAATCTTCCAGTTAACCAAGGCAAACAGGTACCTTGTCAGTCAGGCTGAGGAGCCAATTCTCACCAGCTCCTTAAGTCTCTCATGCACTATTGACTATATAAGCTGTCTTGACCTTTTGAGCTTCTTCAGTAAGTTGGTAGTCCTTTGAAAAACTATCAAACAAACAAACCCTAGTCATAAATTAACCCAGGGCAATCATATTTTTACTCCCACTATTTTGTTTAATCGTCTACCCTCTTTCCTCCACAATTCCAACAGAAATACAAGACGAATGGAGCCAAGTGTCCTCAGTTTTGTGAGGCCTCTCTTATATATGGACAGTTTCTCATTTTACGAGCTATGCCATTGGTCTCCACTCAGGAAAGGTAGGTAGGTACCTCAAAGGAGGTATGTGAGAAGAATAAGGAAGAGGCCTTTTATAATTTGTGGTGTTTTCTTTAATTATATGCTTTCAGCAGAAATGGAGATCTATCACAGGAGCAATCTACCTCTCTCAACACTGAAGTGTACTGCAGCATGTGGCTCAAGCCATGAAGTGCTGGCTGGCTCATCTATGTAAATTACAATTTTTTTAGCTTTGTGATTTGTTAAATCAGTTAATACATATTTATACAAGGCTACAGTCACTACTTGTAGCAAAAAGGTACATGACTGTGTTAATCCATTTTGCTTGCTAACATGATGATAGTTTATTTATTTTAACAGAGCTGCGGTGCTTACATCACAAATGGTCCTTGTTTTCTTCTACCTTAAGTGCAGTCCCATCCAATGTATTTATACTAGTAGTTAATGGCAATTGTAACAGCAAGGAAGCATGGAAGGCCATGACACTTCAAGAAGAATACAGAACAGAAGATAATTCTGCAATTGGGAAGAGGGGGGATCCGGCTTATTCTGTAACTCTGAAAATTAGAAAAATAACCTAAAAATTTGAGAACAAAAGTTCCTACTTATTATACTTCCCATACTTTAGGTGCAGGATGTACCACAAAGTCAATATGGTTTGACAGGAGGCACAGGTTCTGTTCCAGCTACTGGTACTGAGGAATTGTTTCATCCTGGGGAAGTACTTAGACTAGTCTACGTTTGTCTTCCTACACCCTTAAAATTGAAGCTCTCAGGAAGGTTCTTTCCTTTCCATCAGATGGTTGTGTAACACCCAATATGACAGAACCCCACCCTGGACTGATAGGCATTTTATTTCCCAAAGCAAGAATAAATCTGGAAGTCTCTATTGTTTTCCCATAGCAGTGTTAATTTGAGTTGTATAAATCTCTGTGATACACGTGAAGCTTTGATATGGAAGCTAGGGAAAGACAGCATCATGTTTAGTGTCCCTTTAGCTGCCTCTGCAGGATCATCCCATTATCCCTGTGGAGACTTTACTTGCCTACCTCTGCTTCTTCTTTAAAAATCTTTCCTCAGGACTCATGTAATATGTCGCATTGTTCTAATTGATGGGGGCTGACAGGATTCTTTTCAGAGCTTGTCAGTGCTTCTCTTTAATTAGCCAGAAAGACCACTGCTGAGTGACAGCAGCGTATTCTTCCCACAAGCTCCCCAACCCCAGCTACTACAGGGCACGTCAGATGGGACATGGGGGTAGCAATCAATTTCTGGTTTCCAGAATAACATTGTCAGATGATAACCACCATGACGTCATGAAGCCAGTATTACAGTTGACGGGAGGTTTTCTTAAATTAGAGACTTCCAATGCTGCAAACTTACCCTCCTCTTACAGTAATTTTAGCATAACTATAATCAACATATAGAATGAAAAAACCACGAAACCTGTAGATGTTTGAAAGATTCCTTTCTTTTACATATCTGTGGTTCTCTTCTTCCTCTTTTCTTGACTTTTGTCATGTGTGTTTTTTCATATATTTAGTATTTATAACTAACTTGCCCAAGCACTAGGGCAAATAGTAGCTTATGATTCCTGTGGAGGTGGAAGAAGTCTCACTGACAACATTCACCACTAGCTTCTTCTGTAGACAGAGGATTTGTTTACAGCATTATAATACGAGGTACCTGGGTCACCAAATCCCTGGACCTCTGCAAGGTCTGTCAAACTCAGACTTCGTACGGTTCCCTGAAAAGAATCACTCATGCTTTATTTCCTTGTTTTCTGTAAAATAGTGCTAGAAATATTTATACACATTACAAGGAGTGAACTTTACATCACTGGTGTATGACTAAATGCCAGGAAAATCTCAAAAACTGTTAAGTATTCTTTTAATAAAATGCAGCTTCTACATTATGACAATACTAATGGAATTATTTTACAATGTGAGTGGAAGATGCCAGAATTAAAACTAAAAAAATCCAGAGAAACACAACAGAAAATGAATTGGCAGTTCTCAAGAGACTAAATTAAGGCACAAAGAACGATGCCTTAATCTTAAATGGAATTCTACTAAATGTGAAGTATTATTAAGCTATCTATTAATCTTACTAAACTGCCTGAAAATTCTAATTTAACTGTAAATATTTATATAATTTAGAGAATTAAATATAACATGGACAATAAATCTCTCAGGCATTTGTGTACAAACTACGATGTGGTATTTGCCATACAAATATGACACACATTGAGTCACTTCAAACAACATGATCACAAGGGGAAAAAATACAGGCCAGTGTCAACACCTTGTTATCTCAACATTGTAAATGTCGCCAAACTCAGCTGTTGCAAGCTGCTCCTTCCATGGCATTTCTTGCAGATAATAATACAGGCTGCAACTACTACAGAATCTGAGAAGAATTCAGACCAAGAACTCTCTCCCGCTGAAGAGTTCATTTAAGTCTGTTCTTTAGGCCTGTTTCTCCATCATTAAAATCTGTAAGAATTTTAATTGCCAAGTACTTCCCAGAATTAAAAGTACAAAGATTATTTTTCCTTACTCTAATTTTCATCAAAATATTAGTGACATTAGAGAAAAAAACCCACCACATTTCTACTTACACAGGCTGAGAAAATTCTTTTTGTGGTTCTCTTTTTCTGATGGAGGAAATCTACCTCCTCTATAGGGAACTAGCAGTGCTCATCCTTCCTGGCTGTCACTTGGCTGTACGTCAAGGCAATATTGCTTTGCTTTTCCAGATTGTTCCACTTGAGAATAATTGCTGAAATGAACCCCGACTCAAACCTTTCTGGAAGTACCTCTCCCTTCTAGAAATCCTGCTTCACGCTATGATTCATTTACAGCAGTGTGCATGATACCAAACAGGACAAGTAAGAAAGTTCCTGGATACCTGAGCAAACTACCTACCTACTTCACTTGCCCTCTGTTAATCTTTTCCTCCTGAAACTCTTTCATCATGACAAAACATTTTCTAAACTTTCAAATAGGTGAAAGCAAATCTGATACAAGAACATTCCTGCTTTTCTCCTGGCACTCTGATATAGATGCCATTGCCATTCATCTTCAGAAGTGAAGGTACCAGGAAGGAATGTGGGAAAACGTCTCTGCCACATCACCCAGAACCTGGCAGACCAAAGAAAGGGCTCCAGCGCTGGCGCCCCTCCTCTTTATCAAAGTCAATTCATCTCTCACTTTGCATATCTAACTGTGTATTTACAGAACTGACATAGCATCTCCTCTTGCTGCCAACTATGGTAATACCATGCCTTAACTACTAAACTGTTAGCGTAAAGACATGACACCACATATCTGAGCGTCATAACTGTGGTTTATACTACCTAAGGTATGGAAATATTTTTTTATTAATCTCCCCCCCCCCCCGTAGGTAATATTAAACTCCATCCATCATATAGTTAAGTTATTTTCAAAGTTGTTGCCTGTTTGCAAAACCAAAACCTAAGGAAAATTGATACGCTTTTAAAAAAAAATAATTAACAGGATACATGATGGTGAGGACTACTATAAGGATTTTACTACTTGTTTGCAAAGGTTGAGTAAATTGCCTGTATATTATGCAGCCTTCACAAGCTCTGAGCAGTAAAACTGTTATTACACTTTGCACACTATGTACCTCTAATACCCAATCTGAAGTTCATTTATCAACAACCACTCCTGTGTAAACAATCCACAGAGAAACCTGACTTTTTTCACTTGTTATTGATGATCTTTCAAAACTCAGAAATTGCCTCCTCTTCAATTTCCTACCACTGAATTCTTAGGTAATCACCTCATCAATAGTTCTCAGCAAAAATAATTGTTTCCAGAGCAAAACTCCCCCCAGATTTTAGGCCCTTTAAATTGGTCCCTCTCTGTGCCTCAAAAGTGTGAATAATAAAAATATATATATTAAAAAAAGCTCAGAATGTGTATATGCTTTTATTGAGTCAGAAGTGGAGAAAAGTTTTCCCAGAACAGGATATGGGGCAGGGAAAATGAAACACAGACTGCCACTTTTTAGGATATGTATATTTTTTTCTTTTGACATCAAGTTCAATCTTCAGTCTCATTTACACAGCAGTACAGGTCATTCAAATGCTAATAAGGTACTCACATTCACAGCCAATCCCAAGTGTAGTCGACTAAAGCAAAAGGTGAAGAGGAAGTGAACTTTGTATGTCTTTTAATGAGGAGGTGTACCATAGGGCAAGGAGTGGAGATTTACATTAACTGCTTTATCCTCACCTGTGGTCCACATCCCCTGTGTCCCTTTCCTTCACCCTCTCTTTTTCACTGTAATAGCAAAGATGCTCTGAAACCAGAGCTGAAGTAACCACTTGTAGGTCTCAGAACAACTTAGGAGCTGTGGCAAAACCTACACCATTTGGTTTTAAAAAAACGTAAAGTATTTGTTACTATGATGAGAAGAATATAACGGGA
Organism: Haliaeetus leucocephalus; assembly: GCF_000737465.1. Lineage (NCBI taxonomy): Eukaryota > Metazoa > Chordata > Aves > Accipitriformes > Accipitridae > Haliaeetus > Haliaeetus leucocephalus. The sequence continues at coordinate 4,768,033 of NW_010972886.1, read as the reverse complement.
GGAGGTGAGGAAGGATAAAGGTTCAAGAGAGCGCATTTACCTTGATGACCCTCTGCCTTCTGTTTTAACCTACTCAGGACTGCTTTGGAGGCTGTTGTCAGAAGTGCCCTCTTCCTGTCCCAGAACCGCTGTTGCCCAACTGCAAACTAATGGAGAGAAAGATGTGCACGCACCATTGCATCAATACTCAGTCACACATAGCAATCTGTCTGATGAGCTCTTCTCCCCCAAAAATGGAACTGAGAAGGCATGTAATCTCTACTTATCTGAATTGGGAAAATCAGCTGACTGCTGCCCAGGTAGCTCTCATAGCTTTTGATGTATCAACATTGTTCAGCTAGCTGAAACAAGGCTATATGGCCTTAAAAGTTTCACATTAACATCTCATCTTGCTTCTAAGTCGGAGCTGGTGGTTTCAGAAAGTACATCAAATGATTAGCTGCTTCTCTGCTGAAAGTCTGTTCCATCATATATGCAGTCCGGTGTAATTGCAGTAATAATGTCCACGTGAAAACTACAGATATGCATCAAGGTATGTTCCAGTTAATACTGAAACTGAAGTGCTTCTTTCTATTGACTTCAACCGGTGGATGACCATGCCAGAGGAAATTATATTAGTAATTTCTTTTGTGCGGTTTACACAGGGCTAGCTGGTAAGATCTCTGAGGAAGAGACCGTGCCTGCCTCTGCGCTTACAGAGTGCAATAAGACCTCCAAGCAGAATGTATAAATTATGAGTAAACGTTAATAAGTAACCAAATGTAAACATAATAACTACATTAATAACTAATAATATATTACATAAACAGGCTAGACCCATTGGAAGAATGCAGAAGCAATAACATTAATGATTCTTTCACAGTACGTTTATTATTTCACAGCCAGAATGGAACAAACTTACCTCTTGCTGGATGTCTTAAGATTTCAGTGCATAAAGAATGATTTAATAAGGACTTTGCCCTCAGGATTAACTCACAGCCACGTACAAAACAGATCTCTACAACCGCTGTTTAAATGTCCTTAAAGTAACCTAAACAGTTTATTTCTAATCATTATCGCTGAGATTCAGGATGAGGTCCTTACAGAAACTAACACCTGAAGAGTGTGGTCAGGAATATCCCAACACAAGACAACATTGCAATACTTCTGAAAATGCAGGATAAATGTCCCTAAATGCTATGCCCGGCTTTCTGCCTATTACCATACTTAGAGTGCTGCAACTAAACTAGCAGCTTAAATCTATATATACTTTTGGAGCTGTAATTTACAAGTTCAGAAATGTCTAAAGTCTTTGAATAGAACATTTTAACAGGAGAAAGGAACTTGTACTTTGAAATAAAACAGGTTTTCTGAAAACACTCTTTGACATAATTTTTTGGAATCTCTGCTTTTCATTTTATAGTTTTTCTGTGTTTCCTTCCTCTATTGCACACCACCTGCAAATAAATGAGTGAAATTGCCTGAGCTTCATTTAATCTTATACTACTAGGAGAATCGAATTCAATTGTGCTTCTGGAAGAAACAAAGTTATTTTTAGTGTAATGGTAATATATAATGTCATTTGTAGCGTCATTTGGCAATGACGTTTTTACTTCTATAAAAGATGTGAAAGAGTTCATGGCCAACTATTCTTTACTAAATATATGTTATTATATTATAATGCAATGTAGCATGAATCTGTATTTGAGTTTATTGCGTAATGAGCTCTATCCTGCTGACAACGACATTGATGAATGCTTTGCCATTGGTTTCACTGGAAACCTCAACATGCCTGATAGTTGACTAATAAACACAAATACTCTCTTACACAGACCATTTCTGATCAGTGACAGTAAAATGATTATATCATGCCTTTGGTTTATGCTACCTATATATGTAACCAAAAACTATTTTCAAAATGCTGGTGTTTATGTCTTACAGAACTTGAGGATGCTTTAAAGAGATTAACAGAAATAGTATGGTGGCCATCTCAAAGTTATTCTGTTGAAGAATGTTGTAAACAGATATAGATAAGCAGCGAGAAGTCTTAAAAGATGGCTGAAATTCCTAGAAGTAATCAGAAAGTGAGGAAACTACATTTAACATGAAACTGATTAAAAAGCAAATAGAAGGTAATTACACTAAGCAGCAGAACGAATGTTTAATGAAACAGATTAAAATGTTCACTTTTTTATAAATCATCCAAGGATTGCTCTTTATTTTATTTGTGATGAAATGAAACCTGAAACAAGGTTCTACGGCCAGAATAAACATGGATGGATGTGGGGCACACCCTCAGCCCTCCCCCAGTGCCAGAGGCTCTGGAGGTGAGGTAACGCCAGCCCTGACGTATCTCCCACCTCCCCAACAACCTGACCCAATGTTGTCTCTGAACAGGTCTAAGAGTGACTTTCAGGCTACATCTGCACTACGAAATGGTCTGGAGATTGCTCCTCTGCCCTGAGGCCATCTGCCAGAGCAGTGTTTCTGTAAGGCTAAAACCCTCATTATCAACTCTCTTATTCTCCAGCAAGGACGGCTGGACCAGAGAAAGCACCAGGAATGGTCCTTGGCCCATAGCACACCCTGAACTGCACCACGGCATTTTTGCAGGAGAACACAAACTGGGGAGAGCAAAACCGTGCCAAGAAGTAAGCTAACAGATCTGTGTGCTAGCCCTGATCAGTGCAGACATAGTTTTTGCATCCCACAGTGACAGGGAACACACGGTTCATCAAAAAAAAAAAGTATGGCCCAGCATTTCCTCTGCGTAGGCTCCATATATTACTTAAATGAAACTTCATGAAACTTCCACGAAACATGAAGGAATGGTATCTTGCTGGAAGCAGAGTGGGTCTCTCCCAGGAAGGAAAAAAAGATCCTAGTATAATTGCAGGATGCAAATTAAATTACCAAGCACACCTCACTCTGCCGGCACAGCTAGCCGAAAAATGCGGGTTTTCCTCTGCACTTAGCCAGCTTCATTTCCAGCAAGCTTTAAAGACAAAACTTGCACTAATTTCAGGGGGGCTTTTCCCTGTGTGTGGGATGCAGAACAGAGCCCTCTCCTGGTAAGCACTGAAGATAATTGAGGACACCCCTGGCACCGTATTTGGCACTGTCCGCAGCACATATCTATGTGATGAAGTATTGAATGTAGGCACTCAAAATAAAATATTAGAAAAGCTCAGCTATTTGGAGCCATGGAACCTTATGATTGAGGTCAGATTTGTTTGGATTAAAAAAATATATGGAAATCTAAATAACACTCAAATGATGGCATACTTGAAAACTGAAACCAAAAAATAGGTTATATAACATACTTAAAGGCACAGTTGGCACTTCAAGATCACAATGACTAGCCAGTTGTAACCTGCTTTTGAACCCACAGCTGAACCCTGCATGTCGAATTACTGAAAAGGGTGGGTCACCTTCTTTTTAAACCTGAAATCTGATAACCAGGGCAAAAGAACCCCCATTCATTCTTTCTTTTTATGACTATAAAGCCATGAAGCATCAATAATAACCTTAAGTATACAGATCAACAAACTTTGCCTAATTAACACACTTTTGGATTTCATACTTGAACCTGAAAATAAGAAACCATATTTCAAAGCCCTGCTTTTGTAAAACAAAATTTACATTAGGTACCTAAGCTGGATGCGGCACATGGTAGGCACTTCAATAAATCATACTAATGACACATTGCCAAAATAGTGGCTGTCTGTCATTAGATTTTCTCAGAATAACTAAGTATAATCCCTTTGCTTAAACAACAACAACAACAAAACCTTTTTGTCACTGACATGCAATGTAAAAGTATATTGATTTCATTTCAAAATTATTTGTAAAGATTCTAAAGCCCCTATTGTTAGTAGTAACATATGCAAACATGATTATCTGGAACCATACTACTTATGGCTGTAATCTCATTAGATTTCACAAGGTAAGTAGGGTTGGGTCTATAGTATTTGCATGGAAGACCTCCAAGGAAATTCCAAGTTACTTTTCGAACTGGTATTTGTGCAGGGCAACATTCTTCTGCTGACTCAGTACTGAACCAGCATAAAGTATACGATCACAAGTGTTGTCTTTATATAAGAGGTAAAACCAAGGATACCGAGCACTTGCGGTCATTAAACACCCTATGGCAGTTTTTGCAAGTGTAGGAGTGCCTGGCCAAATACCAATCTAGATAATTACATCCTGCCTACTTACATTCCCCTGTTGCTTTAAATGGATAAGGTATTATTCTTCTATTCTTGTGTAAAAGTGGATCCTACAGCCCTTCCTTGGGCTCTGTTAGGACTATTTCTAGCATGACCTTCTCCATGCGGGGCTCTATATGGTCACACAAAGTCATTTATATGACTCAGTATATTGTACTAGATTTTGGATTTGCCACCTTCTGAAGTCACTTCCCCTGAGCTCACTGGAATTTGCTTCAGCCCAAAGACACCGATGTAACCAAAGTCATCATTTACTTCCTACCTGTGAAAGTCATATTTACAATAAATCACTGTGAAAAATTTGTGTTTGGTTACGAGATCAGTTTCTGTAGGACTTCCTTCTGTACACGTGACCCAGGCCAAACGCTCATTAGTTCTGTGCATGACCCTGCCCACTCTCACCAAAATCAACAGCAAAATAGCAACGTGGTTCAATGACAGCAAGGCCAGGCCCCTTAATGGCAGACTTGCCCTGGGTCCATATCATGTAACAGCAGTGCGATTCTCCCATCCCTCCTCAATTTGAAATGTTACATCGAACAAAGATCATACATAACCTTTTCAAGTCAGCTGTATCTTACATTTTAAGAGAGGGTGTAACAGATGGTTAAACGCTTGCTTTAAAGTGGTATGTCTATTAAAACAACCCATGTTACTAAGGGACTGTTCCCCAGAACTGGAATTTGCTTCACTGAAGTAAAGTGGAAGGAAACCAGACTTCAGAAAACCTTCATTATCGTGTTCGAGTACCTCATGTTAGACCACTGCCGGTCACAAAAGTCCTCTCAAAAGGAAGGAGTTGTTAGCACATTTCCCTACAGAAGAAGCCCGTTACCAAGACGGGTGCTGGCATTAAGTCATGACAGTTACTCTACAGCAGGGTTGTCAATCGCAATTATTTCCTGCAAATCTCAGTTCCCCCCCCCGCCAGTTACTCTCTAAACTCTCAGTTTCAAAATTCACTTCATATTTCTGGCTTGTCCTACACTATGTCAATTTGAAGGCTGGCTTTCGGGGGCTTTTTTAGTTTAAATGTTTTTCTAGCTGTATTTGTGTAGGTCAAAAGAGTTTTCCAAGTCTGTTCTCTTTCGGAGTGGCGACTCTCCCAAGACAGCAAATACAGGGTTTTTATAGACTTGTTTTCATGAAGATTTAGCCATCTGAAGTCTGAAATTATTTAGGAGAAAGATGACCATGTTAGTACAATTTGTTGAATGCAAATTATGAAATTCCAAGGCAGACAGCTTGAGCAAACTTACGCTTCAAATAGCATCACTGGATGCAAAGTAAGCAAACAGAAGGCAGGTAGGAAAGAATCTTCAAATATCCATACTTTGTTTTCCTCATTTCATGTGACTTGCTGACCTCAAAAGCTTCTGACATTCAGTACTTCTGAAAACCAAGACTCTTCTCTCACATCCCTCTCCAGCTATGAGGCCTAACTTTTGCCTCCTCTTTTGAACTTCTGACTTACACCCTTTGGAGAGTGAAGTTAACTTGCTGGAAGGAGGGTGATGCAGCTGGTTGAACAAGGCCCACCCAATCCACTCAGTGAAATAATACTCAGGAGATAACACAAGGTGAAGGGTAAGAGTATGAAACGTGACTAAGCAACGACGGATTTTCTTCCGCTTCCCCACGCTAGGTAGCAAAGAGGACCAAACGCAGCTGCTGAATATCCAGCAGAAAGGAGCGTTCGGTTTCGAAGCGGGAAAGGACTTTGTCTCCATCCCCGCTGACCAGCTGGAGAGGAAGGAGACAAACGCATCCTACCAAAGGGTACAGCAGCAGGTCCCGTCGTCGTGCAGCGCCTGATCATTCATATGCTCCCAACCTTCCCCAAAAGCCAGGGTTCCCTTACAGTGTCGGCTGACTGTAGAAGAAACGAAAGGAAGAAGTGAAGCGCGGACCTCGGTACCCGTACTCGAGTGGCTTAGCGCCAGTCACCCGCGGGCCGCCCGCCCCGCGCCCTTCGGGGCCCTCTCCTCCTTCGCTCCCACCACTCCCGGCTGCAGCTGCCGGGGGTAGCGAGGGTGAAGGCTCCAGGCCTCGGGCCGCGAGGCCGGGGACAGCGGGACGGGCGGCGGGCGGGCAGGGACGCTTCGGAGCACCGGACGGCCG
>NW_010972886.1:4760523-4761556 GCF_000737465.1 Haliaeetus leucocephalus | reverse complement strand
GGCAGCCCGGCCCGCGGCGAGCAGGGGCCGGCACAGGGCGCAGCCCCGGCGGCACCTCCCGGCACAAGTGCCAAGCGGCGGCCCGGGGCCGCGCTGGCTCCTGCGCGCCTCGCCCCTTGCCTGCCCGCTCCCGGGACGACCTTTTTGGGAGGGAGGGGGTTACCTTTTCTTAGCAAAGTCCCGTCCCTTGCCAGGGCAACTTTCTACGTGCCTGTGCCTGAGAGGCAACTAGTTGCACTCGCTGAAGTGCGAGGAGTGTTGGGCTTCTCCCGTACCAGCCTCCTCCTCCATCTACCCCCCCCAACCCCCGCCCCGAGTCTCCCCTCCCGTTTTGCTCCGAGTTGCGCTTTATTTGTGTGTGGAGAAAGGGGGGCGGGGGGGGGGGGGGGGACACGACTTGTTGAGGGGATGTGCTGTTTTTGCCAGAGGAACAGTGCGAAAGGGGAACCTCGGCTCGCAGAAGGGACGAGAATAAATAAATAAGGAGCAGCCCTAAAATAAAGGTAGCGGCATATCCCGGCAGCGAGAAGGTGAGTGTCTCTGACTTCCCCGTCCCCGAGTCTCCCTCCCGCCCCTTCTGCTCAGAGGTGGAGGAAACCGGTTCCCTGTCGCATGTGCATGTGTCCGTGGAGATGGGTGTGTGTGCGTGCGCTTCTCTTTAGGGTGCATTTAGCACTGTTTTCCTGTTGGGCGGGTGACAAAAAGAAGTTGCTGCAGAACAGACGTGATGGGAAGGAGCAGCGGGGCCGTCCACCGCGGGGCACAGACGGGCTTTCGCCCCCGGCCCCGCGCGAGTTTAGCTGCAAAAAAAAGTGGTCTCCGGCGGGGACGCGGTGACTTTTTGCGCGCCTCTGCCCAGGTGACAGTCCCTGCCGTTTTGCCCTCAGCCCTGGCCGTTACCGTGGCTGCTGGGGTAAGCCCCGGCACGGCTGCCATCGCATTGTTCCCCGCTTGCGCCTCCCGCCCACCCCCGTAGCGGCGGAAACGGGGGGCCCGGGCTGCGCCCCGCGAGCAGCCGGGGCGATGCCGGCCC
>NW_010972886.1:4597255-4760304 GCF_000737465.1 Haliaeetus leucocephalus | reverse complement strand
CAGCGCGGGGGCCGAGGCAGCTCGGCCGGGACCACCCGGCGCAGGCGGCGGCGGCGGCAGCGGAGGTCGGTTCCGCCGCCCGCCCTCCGGCCCCGCTCTGCCCCAGCCGCCGGCAGCGCTCGGGGGTCTCCCCGGCCTTCCTTCCTTCCTTCCTTCTTCCTTCCTTCCTTTCTCCGGGCGGAGCGCCGCCGGCGTGCAGCCTTCGGGGTGCCGGCGGATGGGGCAGGCTGCCTGCCGGCCGGCAGCCGCCGCCGGTGGGGCTTCTGCAGCCGCTTTTCCCGCTGCCCGAGGGGAGCGGGGACAGAGCCGGCCGTTGTTTTCCTTCCTCGGCGTTTCCTCTCCCTGAGGGACCCCTCTTGCCTTCCCCCTCCCCCGCCCCGGCTTGTTTTTCTTGTGGTTTAAAGACAAACCGGTGCGTTTTCGGGCTGTCCCACCTCGCCCCCGCCCCCGGCGCGGGTCCCCGCTGCGCCGGAGGACGCAGGCACAGGAAAGCCCCGGCGCGGGGGTCCCGCCGCCCTTTCCGCCGCCGGTGCGGGGTCCCGTGTTTTGGTTTGAAGGCGTTTCCACGTGGGAAGCCTCTCCGCGACTGCGTGTGTGTGTGTGCGCGCGTACGTGTGTGCGTACTTGATCCGCAAGGAGGTAACAGGATTCTCCGTGTTCAAACCCAGCGGGCTGTTGGCCATTAATTCGCCTCCCGGGCTGTCATTACAGACACTTCCAAAATCCGATACCCGCGGAAAACCGCCGGCTGGGTTTCCCAGGGCTCCGGCGGCGGTTCTCCCCGAGCCGTGCCCGGGCGGCGTGGGGGGGTGGCCCGGGGCCGCCGCCCGGCACTCACCCGCGGGGGAGCAGCCCCACGGCGCCTGCCGCCGAGCAGCCGGAGCGGGATCCCACGGCCGCGCCGCTGCCAATCGGTAATTGGCATCTAAAGTTTCATTTACGTTTATGAAGCTGCCGCTAAGGGCCAAGTGGGTACGGTGCTGCCTTCCCGTTATCCCGCGGGCAGGATTTAAAGCGGAGCCCACGGAGGTACGCGTTTGCCTCGCGAGTGGCGGTGTGAAATAGCCGGCGTTTCCAGAAGTCCTGGGAGGGACGCTGTACCAGACGAGGGAGCGCCTCGGCCGGTTCGAGTTTAAGCATGAAGTCATGCTAGAACAGTAAGAAACCAGTATTTTCAGTTTTCTGAGCTTTGTTTTACGTGTTTCCCTTGCTGAGACTAGAAAGTCTGTCCAGGATAAACTAATCGACAGTTTCGAGTGAAGCGTACAAAGCAAGCGTCTTTTCTGTAGGGTAAATGTTTTGGGGGGTCTGACCTCAGTGTTTGTTTGTTACTTGAAGAGCGTACTTTGCCTTAAAGCTCAAGTTATATCATTGTTTCACTTCCTTAACGCTCAAAAGAGAAGTTTCGTGAAATTACTGTGGGTTTGACTTTTTCTCCTAGTATTTCTGAAAATGCTGCCGAATAACGCATGTTTGCGTACCTACAATATGTATCATACTGTAAAGTGGAAATACAGATTGACATTTCTCTCTCTTCCCCGTGAGTCTTCCTGTATGTTTGACATCTAGCATTAGCCGGGCTATGTCCAAAACAGCTCTTACTGCTTTCTTTTGAAAATTCTGATATTTATGTTACCGAATGTTCTTCAGTCAAATTTAATAAAAATGAAAGAGGAGTATGTTGACTAATCTTGTATGTATCTTTGTTCAGATAATTCATATGCACTTTTAAGTTGTTGTGTGTATGTGGTTGTACTGCTAATAAATTTAGTTGAAGGTTACCCTTGCTGGATTTGTATTTATTAATGGCTTCACAACACTTTGCAATAGAAATTTATTCTGCTGTATGGATAACGCCAGTGGAATAGATCAATTCTAAACAGGGAATTTAATGAGTAGGAGTCTGGTGGGTTCCCAGTTAGTTGCGGTTCCCAGTTAAAATGTTTCAAACAAGGCAACTAGAAATACAGCTATAGATAGTATCCCTTTGCATATTTTTAGCCTCTGATGCAAGCTTTGAGAGCTACTCTTTAAACTTTATACAACTTTTACCTTTCAGTCTTAGAATTAATCAATGTTAAGCACCGGCATTTGGTATGGGAAAGGAACCTGTGTGTTTCCTTGATGAGCTGGTGGTATTGCACCATGTTCAATCTTCCAGTGTTAAAATTTGAACTGATTTTTCCTCTATTAAATATGAAAGTGCATACAGAATGAAGAAAGAAATTCCTGGAATTTCTGTCAAATGCTCTAGGACTCAAGTACTAATTTTTTCTATGTTATCTTTTTCTTTCTTGAAAGTAGGGTTTTTATGAACTCAGGGTAAAACAGGTCTCCCTTTTTATAAGGAGAGTTTATTCAGCATACCCCTATATTGCAGCTGCTGATCATATTTCATAGAGCTGTTAAAGCACTTAAAACCTAAAATTAGGTACTGTCTGGTAGTAAATATTTCAAATCACTCCTTGAAGAAATAAATAGAGAAGTGGACTTTAAAAAAAAAAAAAAGACGTTTTGAAATATATCCTTGAACAAAAGTAATCTTGCTTTGCTTTTACTCAGAATAATGCAATTACAATCTAAATCACTGATTTCAATAGTGTGCTTTTTCCTTAGGTTTTCTTCATTTTCTGCACTTTTATTGTGATTTTATACTGACTTTATTTGATATCATAACCTGGTACTTTGTTCAAGCTATGTTTACTGCAGCAATGCTTGTATTAACAGGTATTGACTTAACTTCTAACATACCTGTACTTCCAGTGAGTGTTCTTCTGATACTAAGAACTGAAATGTAAGTTCCCTTGCTTCCTGGTGTGCATGTTTCTGTAGGGCTTTTAATTGCAGAAGGTGTACGCTTGCTTTTTTCCAGATTTAAGATGAGTTAATTTACAGATTAGTGTTTTTAATTTGTAGGGGTTTTTTTGTTGTATGGTAGTTTTCTATTTGTCTTTTAGTTGAACATAGGAATACGTTTATTTCCTCATTATAATTCATTGTTAGTATTGTCAGGGTTTGCAAGAAGAATGCAACCACAGGGGCATCAGACTAACAGACATCTGTCAAGTTGATCAGGTATTTTTAAAGCTTTTTGAAAGGTCAGCTCTAAACCAAGTCTGGTAGAAGAAACACTCAAATGTCTTTGGTTTTTACTTTGTACTTGAGAATCCAGTGTTATTTGTACATATCTATAATCTTCTTGCCATTTTGCATTAGAAAAGCAGTATTTATGTTGTGCAAGTGGAAGAAGAGTTTTGATATTTGGTCATCAACTGAGAGTTTTATAAGTAAACTTTTAATACGTGGTATTAACTTATTAGGTGCTATTTTTTCTTTTTTTGGATTTAAATATTGTGTAAATGTGTGTCCAACTTAACCTTTTCTGTCATTGAAAAGCGCTAATTGATCTTGCTGGCCCTGACATAATAGTATAGTTTGATATTTGAAACCTTTCAGCTTTGGCATGGCCCTTTAATCACCCCTGAGATTTCAGGGCATGGTTCTACTGAAGGCATAAACCGCTACTCTTTTTAAAATTAAATAAAAATGATTATTAAAAATAAATTATCTTTATGGTCTTTTAAAGTCAGTAGATGTTTTACTTATCAAAGCCCCAGGCTTTACGATATACATTAAAAACTTTCTGATTTACTCATATGTATTAGGTGACATTTTGAATATTGCTGTACAGAAATCAGATTTTTATGAAATAATTTTTTGGCCAAGTCCACACTTCTGTGTTGCAGCATTATTAGATCTGTCATTAAATCAGAAGTGCTTAAAGGAACTTGGATGCAATTTGCAGTGCGAAAGCTCAGATACGAAGAGTGTTTATCTGACAAGTAAACAATAAAATTTATTTGAAAAGGCAATAAAACCTAGATTTTTAGTCTACATTGTAGGTTGTTGTGCTGCCAGAAGGATTCCTTTTGGGATGCCTGTAGTACCGGACCTTGGTGAAAACTATTTTAAAGCAGTTTCTTCTTTTTATCTCTAAGCCTGAAAAATGTGTCGAATAGCCGACCCGCCTTTTGCTTTAATGTTAAACAGTAAAATTACTTTGATGATTGATTATCCTATATGAAAATGCATCCCTGGGCAGTCTCACTCACAGGATTGTATATAGGCTAGCTGTCAGACTTTTGAGCAAAATGTCAAATGCTGATGGCTGTCTGAGGTATACTAAAATTTAAGCATTTTCTTTTCAATTTGTTTAAAATTTCTTCATGATAAGGGAAGATTATAATGAGGAGTGATTATCTTCAGAACTTTCGGAGGTCCATATACCAGTGAGAGTAGTATGTATTTGGTTTTAAGCTACTAGGCTCAGGTACTGGACACTAAACTTTGATTTAGACTGCAATTACCATGGATTTGAAAAGAAGGATTTTGGAGGTTTTCTGTGCCTAAGTGCCTTTGGAGTTCTGTGTCCTTTTCCTAGAATTAAAAAAATAAATAAAATTGTGGTGATTTTTCATTAAGCAGCTGTCCACAGAAGTACAGTGTAGTAAGCAATGTTGCAGGACTGCGTAGGGCTGTTTAATTGGATGTAATTTAAGTGCTGTCTCTGAAGAACTCAAGTCTGTCTGGGCTGACTGAATACTGCGTCTTTACACCAGGGTTGCCTCCTATTGTGGCTGGACTATACAATTTGACTAATTTGGAGCAGCAAATTGCAAAAAGACCTCCCAAGGCAACCTGCAAAATACTCACATACAGAAGACTGATTTTCATATAGGTGATAACTTTTTAGTTACATATTTAAGTTAATATGCACTAGTTTTTTTGTCAACATTAAAATTTACTACTGTTGTGATGTGACGCAGTGTAAGTTGACATTGTCAGCAGTGTAAAGAATTACTGCTGCCTTTTTTTTTAATTGGGTAGACGCAGCAAGTAACTGTTCTGCTCTTGACACATATATAATTAAACCACAAAAACCTACATTAAAATACCATGAAGGGTCTGATTCAGACCACAAAAGTAAAAGAAATATAGAGCTGAGTTTGCAACTTTTCAAATAATTCTCCTCTATGACTATGTGTATATAACTATTGAAATCAATGCTGGTGCATGAGGTAATTGGAAACTTAACTTGATGTTTTGTGCCAGATCCTTAGCTGTTGCAAATTGGAGTAGGAATGTTGAAATTACTGGAGTGGTCTCACATTATGCCAGACGAGTATCTAGTCCTCTATTCTTAGTGCAGTCTATTTTTTGGGGGGGTATTGTAGTATACTTTATAGGTGTGAGATCACATGCACAGAGAAGTGATCCAGTAGTACTTAGAAAAAACAAAGGAGGGTTAAGTATAAATGTCCAAATCATATATTCATGTTTTCTTCCATTTTAAGACATTTTCATACTCTATGTCAGAATATATCTTTTTATTTTTTACAGCATTTTACAAATGACCACAGAAATGCCTTTCACAGTAATTGCATTCCTGAAAATGATGCAGTTAGTTAGAAATATTGTTAATCGACTGTATTCTTTTCAGTCCTTTCAGGCAACTTCATTGGTCATAGAAGTGAATAGTCAGGTTGTGTTTACTCAGGGACGTTTCGTGAATGCCAAGCCTATTCAATGAAGGGTGTGAAGTCCATTTATCCTGTTCAATCCCTCCTGGATGTTCCTTTTTATTTACTGTAGTATATTCCCAGAGGATCACAGAAAATAAAGTTCATCTTACTCCCAGGTGAGAGTTGTTAAACCAGCCTCTGTACATTCTGGTTTATGCATCCTGACATCACGCTGTATGTGAGGTCTTTCTCCCAGCTCTCCTGAGTGTCCCAGCATAGACATGGTTTCACAAAACCAGGCACAGCTCGGGCAGATTATGCACATTTCCTCTGCCGAGTTCTAGCAATGCAACTCAGACTCAACCTAATGTTCCTGTTCTGGTCTTCTTAACACAGAGAACTAGGGAGCTGGAAACTAATAGGGCTGAATGGTACAGAGGTTTTACAAATGGAATAATTATATTCTGGGAAAGGGTCTCCAAAATAAAATTTCCAGGTTACCCCAAGGCAAGATTTGGAACTGTGGTAGGTTTCCCAAGTGGAAAGATTAAAGTACTTTTCCACTTCGCCACGTATTTTTATGTTTATTCTAATCTGGTGTGATAGAAGGAGCTGTTGTAATGTTTGTATTAATTTGCTTCAGTTGATTGCCCCTTCGGAGAAGCAATTTTTTTGTTCAAAGCACCATCCGAGTGCTGAGCTCACTGCGCAGCAGTATGGCTGGGAGTCACCTGCAATAAGAGCTCTTTCAGCTAAAATGGCCAGCCGATGTGTTTCCTAGTCATTTCTGGTAGCTATTTAGCTATGATTCAGCTTGTTTTCCAACAACTTTCTGATTAAACTACAGTCTAATTTCTCCAAGGGCTAGCCAGATTTTTGGCTTAAGAAAAATGAAATGGAAGGAGTTACTCCTTGATAGTTGTGAAACTACCCAGCTTTTTGGGGTCTTGCTTAGGTCTGCATTGAAGGAAGTCCAAGATTAGGACTGCAGCTCGAGTGATGCTGTCAGATCAGGACTAAGTCTGCAGCAGTTTGACTGTACGGTCTGTAGGAAGAGGGCCATCGTTTTGCTCTGTTTTTACATAGTTTGCTAGGGGCATTGGTTCATATAAGCAGTTAATAGCAGTAATCTGCCTGTGACTAGTTGCTGTGTGTGACCACCTGAATCTGAAGTTCTTATATCCACCCGTTTTCTGTGGCAGAGGACGGAAGAGCACAAAGCTATGATTTCACGTTTGGTGGCAGTGCTTCTTAAGCAGCCCTCACCCCTCCTCTGCCGGCCACTCGTTTAAGCTGGATCCGTTCCTTGCTGTGGTTCACAAACAGCTGTGCTGGCACGAGGCAAAGGTCGGAATGAGTGGCAGCACCCGCGCTGCTGAGCCTGGCACCGGCGCCGCAGAAATAGCTGCGGAACCACAGTCTCCGTTACCTAATCTGCCACCTCTGTTAACTGAAGTGCAGGGTCAAGTCTGCGGGATAGGTGGAATTTTTCAGAAGGAAAACATTGTCTACAAAAACGACCCCTTGATCTTTAACCAGAAGGTTTTGTCGATGTGGGTTTTTTTAACTAAAACTAAAGTCGCTGCAAATAATTTGCCGATATACGTGCAGGTTAGAAAAATAGGGAAAGTTATGGTACCTTTGGAGGGGACAGCTGTGATGTTCTCAAAGGCGGGCGGGAGTTCAGATGCGATACCAGACGACAGAGCTTTTCCAGGTACGTGTACCGCTGTCCAAAAGAGGGGCTCCCCGGGGACGGGCAGAGCGTAACGGCACTAGGAGGAGAACATCATTGCTGAGGGCTGCAGCGCTCATGACGGGCTGCATTCCTTTACCGCTATTCCTGGGGAAAGAAGTGGAATAATTTCTCAGAAGTGGCCATTACTTAGCTGTCACTGTACACAAGTGCTTAATTTATGGCAACTATTTTTTATTGGTCTCCACTGTCACAAAGTATTAACTTACATGCTATCACATTCCAAATGCCTTTTTTATGTTCTTCCCATATAATACTGAAATATGCATGCTATACCACATCATGGGTTTATGAACACTTGAGCATGCCAAAGTAGCCATATTATTTTTGATGTGAGTACAAGTTTGATTTCTAGAGATAAGAGTAGTGATGTAATAAGGTTCTGTAAGGGGTTTGAGTTGACGTGACTATTTGATTAATAAACTTGAAGGATACAAAATCAACTTGGCACAAATGAAATGGATGAAACAGCAAACTAAAGCATAGATTTCAAAAATACTTACTTGTTAATGAGTCTTTAAAGAGGACACTATAACAAAGAGTTTTTCAGAGGCTAGTCATCAAATCAAAAGCTATTTATTATTTTACTTGTGACGCAAAGATTAGTGAGTTCTACAAGAAGTAATACCTTTGATTAGATCAATTGCCGACCTAATAAAAGAGATCTGTCTTCTTACAAACTTCCTTGTACTTCGGTTCTTAGACTCTAATGCCTACAGTACTGCTACTACAAAGACTGAGGGAAGAGTAAATAATGAAGAGAGCAGATTGCTAAGAGTAGTCTGGCTTGTTCACCAAACTGAGAGCAAGCAAACAGTATGTGCTTCACTACAAGCCAGCGGTTTATTTAAAAAAACAACTGGAGGCCATAGAAAATGATCAGGATGGTATCATAGCCAAAAAAGGAGTAGGAATTTAAACAAAGTACTAGGCAGAGTGTGAGAGGTGTCATTACCTGTGTAGGTAGTATGGGTGCAGCTACTATCGGAAGGCTGTGCCCTCTTTTAGCATTAGAAAGGATGCTTGAAAAATTGGAGATGTCCCAGATATAAGACCAGAGGAGGAATTAAACAATCGGAAAACATGTCTTCCAGGGGATGAGCAGATTTTAGTTTACCAAAGGAGAATGTAGCATAGTTTGATCACAGCTAATAAATATCTAAATGGAGGAAAGGAAATCTGGGAAAGGATCCATTGTCAAAGCAGTTGTCATAATTAAAATCTGGGAATAGCTGTTTTTCACAATTACTTTGTGTTGCACATTTAATACTGGCTCTCAGCAAAAGAGGCTCGCCTGTGGGATGGCGAGCTGTTCCATGGACTTCACGTCATTTCAGTTGTGTATGGGGACTGCTGATGGGCCAGGAACCAAAATGAGTGCAGACAGCTTGTGTGAGGTTCGGCAGCAGAAAAAATGTAGACTACGCAGCACTTGTAATACGGGTTTTAGCATTTTCTTTGTGCCGGACAAGGGTGGCACATAGGAATTTTGCTACTTTTCATTCATTGTGTTCTGAAGGTTTCAGGTTAACTTGACAGCCGCGGTGCAGCAGTGTTAGGTTTGGTGAGTAATAATTGTCCTTCCATTCTGTCAGAAGCCGCCTGAGCTGCGTGCTGGCACCAGCAGTATTTCCTTATTCTGGGACAGTTTTACATTCACATTTTTTGTTTCCCATTGTTCAGTAATTCCTTGAGAATGGAACACTTTCTCAAATGCAATATTTAGGGGTTACTGTCAACTTTAATTAAGAAAAAGGCTGTGTTTCTCCTACCAAGCCAGAACCAAAGTACCCATGTTTATTTTCAGTGGCTTTACTTTTATATTTCTTTCTGGCATTTCAAAATGTTCCATTGAAGAACTGTATGTGAAACACATGCAGTAACAGGAATGGCAGCTGCTGGCCAGGAGTGGGCAGTGACGCTGACAGCTGAAAAGGAAGGGCAGGCTGCGAGCTTCCGCCTTCATCAGGAGGTTTCTAGGAATCTTAGCGAGTATTTGAACTTCTTTGGTAACTGTCATTGCATACTCACGCTGCTGAATACGCTCTTGAAACTGGGGCATGGCTTTTTAAAACAAATAGGATGTAGAGATACTATGCTGTAACAGCTTTCATTTTACCATGTGATTGGATTCTTTGGGTTAATTTATCCAGCCTTGTAAAACTGCTTTTTGCTTTTACCTGGAGGATATGCTCATTTTTAGGTTCTCCTAAATTCCTAACTGATAAGTAGGGTTTCTGGTTTAGAAATAACCTTTGTTGTTATCTCATTTTTATGTCACAAAGTGATTTTTTTTTTTATGTGTGAAAGGTAAATTTGACATGTCTTTTGCGGAGAGGATATAATAAATAATTAATATTTTCAAGTTGACAGTGTCGCTTTAAATATTCTGGCTAACCAAGTATAGCCTTCTTCTTTCTGTTTTCAGTGGCTTGTTTATAAAGAACTGAAATGTTTTATTTGGTTTGTTTTCAGCTATTTTCTACCAAAAAAAGAGAAGGAAAATGTCTCAGAAATTAACCAAAATATGTTGTGTAGTAAAAACCAAAATCCTTCCCCCTAAAAAAATCTAGTTGTTCAAAACATTGAAATGGCCAGCTAGTAGGAAAATAAAATTTGTATTAAAATTCTAAAAGAGTATGCTTCTATCTGTGGCATCTTTGCATTACTTTTTTTTTTCCCCTGGGAACCCTCTTTCTTTTTGGTAAGGATTGTGTGGGTTTGATCAGTCATGAGTTTGAAAACACTATGTTAAATTTTTTCTCAAATCAATTTCCCTTAATTTTAGGGGAACACAATGGGATTCTAGATTGGATTTGTTTACAAATCCAGGCCAGAAGCAGTCTCAGCATTTGTTTTCTTTATTTCTGGCCAGAATAATCTGTAATTGATTAATCTGGAATGAGTCAGAAGAGGTCTGTGTAGCTGCATACCTTATCTAAGTGTGAGTGAAGAGGTCTCTCGCAGTTGGGAAGCCCCCGAGCATCAGTGGATTCGCGGCTCTGGTTTCAATCTTGGCAGTTTCACGGCGTATTGTGCAATGTTAGGATAAGGGAGGAATTGCTGAGTTTATAATTCTGTACTCTGAAATTCTTAACGCTAATCCTTTTTATTTGTTGCACAGGTATGGGATGGGAGTGGTAGGAAGAGTAGGGGAGTCAGTTTTAGCCATCGTTGGGTACCTGTAAAATTGGTACCCTGTTGTGCAAGAGAGAGAAATGCTGCACTGAGGTATTATTTCACCTAAAGTAAATGAGATACAGTGCTTGCAGTTGTTTACCATTTGCCAAGAAGTCTTTCTGTTTTCTTGGTTCCCCCCTTGTTTTGTTGTATGATGATAATGGGACAGCAGGCAGATCTCTTGTCTGAGACCCTCTCCGTTTCTTACCTGTTTTACGTACCTAACTGACACGGAGATCTCATGGTGTGTGTTGCTCTGCTTTTTTGTCTTGATGCCTGCTTTTTACTGGTAGCAAATGGTTTTGTGGTTTTGTGACTTGTTTCTAAGTTAGAAGTACCTGATGCAGAGTGGAAATATGATCTTAACTTTTCTTGAATAAAATGTCCACAAATGCCACATAAGCAATGCCACCCTTCAGGAAACTCAGTTCAAGGAAGCAAACTGCACTAAACTGACAATTATACAAGTGTTCACCAAAGACCACGCAGAATTTGCAAGACTGTGTGTAACAAATATATAGTGACTGGCATGAAAGCCAATTATTTGACTTGAATTTTGAGAAATTTTGAGTGTATTACGGTTTGTTTGGTGGCATGAATTGTGTCTGTTTTGATTGCTGTATTTAATGTCTGGCATGAATTAACGTGCTCAGAAAGGAAGATGGAAATAACAAATTATGTCCCAGTTATAGATGTGTAATTTTCCAGGGGAGGAAGAAAGCAAAAGGAAACTAGATGAGCACAGAACTATAAACGCGTGATGGGTGCTGAAGATTCTTTCCCTGTTCTTAACATACATCATAACCCAGTATGGATAATTCTGTTGTCTCAAGATGTGGAAATGGCTGAGCTGTGTTACCAGGAACAGGCACTCTTTCATCTCCAGCAGGGATCATAGCAAGACCCTAAATCTTCTGTGAATCTGAGCCTCAGGGTTATCAGTGTCCTGATGATAGAATACTAGGATTTTATTTTTCATTCCTGTTTTGGTTTTTGTGCTAATAATATCTGACATTGCACCTTGACACTTACTCATTTCAGAAGCGTAGTTTCTATATACATTAGAATATATACTTTCTACCCAGTTTAGACATGTGCATGTTCTTATGCACATCCATTCTGATGCGCATCAATGCTGGATACTGTGCTGGCCTGAGAATGCTGAGCAGGTCCTGAAGGGTGCCCTGTGCAGCCCCCTCCACCTAGCTAGTACGCTGTCACCTGTGTATTTGCTGTGAGAGCAAGGACTCTTCTTTATAGAGGAAGTGGCTGGGTCCGTTTGCTTTTCAGCATATCCTGGAAATTCCTCCTGTATTCCTTCCCTGTAAACGAGTAGCAGGACAGCGTGCGTGCTTGCAGTAGGCAGGAAATTCAGCAGTGCTCAGAAGCCTACGGAAGTTGTGTGAGTTGTTGTATGAACTCCTTGAGTAATTCTGCTAATTCAAAATAAGGAATAATGTTCTTCTCTATTTAAGCAATCCATGTGCAAATACAAGTCGATGTAGGCAGGTGCTCAGCAGGACACAAACCCCAGCCAAGATGATCTGCTTCCACCAGGGGCCACTGGACGTGCTCAGAGCTAAAATAAGCTGGGGATGGATGGATGGATGGATGCCACGGCATGTTCTCCTCTCAGCTGCAGGCCAAGGGCTCTGGGTGAGGATGGAGGTCAGCATTTTGGAGGTCACTCATAGATGGAGAAGATGGGTCCCAGTTGTGCTACCAAGGGTTCCAGAAAGCTCTAAAAGTTCTCTAAGGGTAAAATTCTCATCCTCAACAAAGCTAAAAGTGGGCTGAAACCAAACTGATCTGAAGAGAGCTGTATCTAACCCTGCAGAGATGAGGACCTGAGGAGAAAAAAAAGTATTAGAAAAGGAGGAAGGGAAAGATTAATATTCCATATTCCCCTTAATTCTCTAGTCTGTGGAGCAAGATTTGTTTCTGCAATGCAGTATGAGTTTTTTGGGAGGCTCATTTCGCTCATCTTGATACCGGGGGTAAACACCAGTTACCTCAGCTAAGCCTAAATACACATGCAAGATTCCCAAGCCACTTCTACTTCCTGCAAGAATCCTTCTGATTAAAAGGAATGTGAAAAGAAAAATTTGAGAGCTAAAAGAAATTTAGAAGTTCTGTATATTTCTCTCCACCTGCCAATTTTCCTCAGGAAAGCAGTACATGTCCCTGACTAGGTCATGCTGTCAGGATGGCTTTGCTTGCCTTTTTAACTGTTTATTATGTTTATGGTATTTAAAATTTGTTAGTCATTTGCTCTCTCTTGAAGTTAGATACAGATAATAATATTTCTTACTTTTTTTTCCACTAAAGAAGAGTTGTTTTTATTAGGGTTGACACTCCTTTCAAGAAAACACAGTACTTGTGTACGAGAAAACACAAAAGCCAACAAAGCTAAAAATTAGTTAATATAAATATATATAAATATAAATTAGTTCTAAAATCAGTTCAAAATACATCAAGCAATAGCTTTTCTGAGATTATATTGAGAGCTGAGTTTTCATTTTGCCTTACAACATAAGATAAGAAAGCTGATGTCTTCTTTTTTCTACCAAAGCATGGACAGACAGTTTCTAGAAAGCCCTATGATTATAATTTTGTTTATTTTAAAAGTGTCAGATTAGTATGTTTTTCTTATTGACTTGCCTGCTAATAGTTTCACTTGAGTTTTGAAGAAAGCTATGTTATAAAGCACATCAATCTCATTCCTCATCTGGGGCATGAATCTTTCTTCTTTTCCAAACGTGATACTATTAGGGACTGGGAAAGCAGTATGTTTTTGCCGTCCAAAATACAGTTTTGGACTGTAGATACAGGCTAAGTTGAAATTCTAATAAATCAGCATTTGGTTTCCTTTTCTTTTAATTTAGGTTATATTTTATCTTTTTCACATGAGACTACATGTGATGTGCATGCAGACAACTAGAAGAATGTTTTCCTAGGTAAGCACTGATTGAATGTTAGGTGGTGCCTCTTTGTTGCTTGTACCCTCTCTCCTGTTCCTTCAAACAAATGAGTTTCATGGGAAACAACTAGCATGAAATCATCTAATTTAGTGAGATTGTAGTGCATATGCACAAGTTCCTTGCACTGATTTTAGTGCAATTAATTTTCTCATTACCTGCCTTGCATAACCTTTCACAGTGCCTCAGATGTGCTCTTCACTCTCCTCAGATGTTCTGTAGGAACGGTGCAAACCCACAGCAGCTTGCCTGAGGCTGGGGGAGTTCAGACCCTGGAGCCTGTCCTCATTTGTTGGTACCTTACTGCTGCACGTCCTGCATACGTTCAGTTGCAGTTATAAGTGCTAAGTACTTCTACTATCACAGGTTGCTGAAGTAGAGCACTAGAAAATGAGAAATTGCTCTATTTGTGACCACTTCTCACTTAACTTTTTGACTCTCAATCTGTGGCTGCGATAAAAATGAGTTCTTCTTTGTGGCTATGAGTTAATCGTGTTAACCACAGCATCCTCCTTTCTGTTAATTCTTTAGGCTTCTTATCGACACATTTCAAAATGTAAAAAACAATATGGTAAATTTGACTGGGATTCTGCAGCTCCTGTACTATAATGCCTGAGCATCACCATGACACAACCTCAGTAGAAGTAGGTGTTCTTCAGATGAAACAGAATAAAAAGAACGTGACAATGTGCCCAAGGGGATCATTATGTGAAAAAAATTGTTGTGGTAGAAACTGAGGACCGCCCCCCCATAATTTCATTTAAGAAGACCAACTCCTAGTGGACCAAAAGAGGACTTTCTTCCTAAGTTTTTGGGTTGAAGTGAAAGGGAGGAAAATTTTTGTCTGTTGGCCAAACTCCTCCTCCAGATGATGGATTCTTCTTGGAGCTCCATCTCTCCGTCTGGCTGACTGGAGGGCCTGAAGCAGCCTCTGAAATAATCTTGGGAAACGCCAAGTGCTTTAAGGCTGTTTTTTATCTGTGGATCCTCAAGCTTCACATTCTGTCTGGAGCCTGTGAAAGTTGCAGCACAGGATATTATTAGACATCCCATAGAAAATGAAGCTACCTCAATCAGTTGTTTATTTGTTGCAATCCTAGTTTTCTGAAGAAATCATTGTGAGGGGAGAGATCACGTCCTTGCTGTCTTACATTTTCAGTCATTTACAAAGCAGTATGCAGCAGATCCTCAAGTAGTTTTTTATTTTTTTAACTTATGGGGGTATCTCTGGGAGGAAACACATGTTTCTCCTCATGGTCGAGTCCTGGAAGTTGCAGTTTAAATTTGATGAAGTGTTTTATTCCCCCAGATAAAAATAAATAAATAAAAAATTAGATTTAAATGCATTTGTTGATGAGGAAAGTCAGGAATCCTCCTAATTAAGACATTTCTTAGAAAGGTAAAATTTTTATCTGGGAGCATAAAACACTTCATCAGTTTTAAAGCCACATCTGCAAGGACTAGATCAAGAGCAGAAGCAGGCATTTTTCTTCATTCTGGCTTGTCTGTGAGTTTAAGACTTTTAACAACAGTTTTAAAAATAGTTAAACCCAGTTAGAAACACTTGAAATATAATAGGGATAAGAGTGCCCTCCCTCCCTCTGTTTTTAATCTGGTTCTCTTGATGGGATAAACTACAAGGTTGAATTGGTAACTGGATTATTGCCTCATAAAACAGCACGAGGTTACTATTATCCTTTAATTTTATATCTTTATTAGGGAGTAATGTTGGTCTTATTTAAATCACTGACTTCTCTAATGGTTTTTCTCCTCTTTTACAAATTTATAAAACTAAACCCTAAAGGATTTGGTCTAAGTGCAATTGGCATAACTGCCATTATAAAAATCATTGTGTTAGCAGTTGGTTATAATCAGCCGCTTTAACTGGGCTCAAAATGTAGCAAGATTTAGCTGTTGATAGGTAGAATACTGATAAAATATTAATTCTGAATTTTATTTTTAAAAGCTCCATTTCCAGTAACAGTATTCAAATTTTGAGGCAGTGTGAAGATGAACAACAGAGCCTTAGAAACTAATATAGCAAGTTTGTGCAAAGGATATATTTAACACATTGTCTATTTCTGCAAAGATTAAACAAGCTTGTCTTTGTCTTCAGTTCACTAAAGTAAGTTCAAAAACTTGTGAATGTCAGTCTTTTTTAGAAGGTGACTAATACAAGTGGCTTATTTAATGATGAGTTCCAGTGGATACATCCACCTGAATTTTTGGGACACAACACACATATTGTGGGTGAGTCATAGGCAGTTCTTAACAGTAAAACTCCTGTTGGACTTACATGCTCAGGATGTATTTAAAATATTGATACATTTTATTTTTTAAGGAAAAATGTGACATCCATCTGTTGATTTCAGTGTGCTTTGGTTAAGATCGTGATCGATATGGAAAGAAACACGAATATGGGTCTATCTGTTATGGTATGGCTTCGTAGTTGAGTTGTAGTTGAGTTTCACATGGAAAGTGAGGGATCTGTCACCTTCAGTGACCGACAGACAGAATAGAGCATTTAATGTTTGAATGCAAGCCAGGTACTGACTTTCAGTCAGTAAACTTAGAAACTAGTCAAACAATTTGTTCTGAATCTTGTATTTTACTACTGAGTGCTTGACCGTTTCTTTCTGCAGGCAATCATACTAATGCAATAACATGCATGCGCTTCAAACTCTTAATTAAATTAAAGCAGATTTTGTGTTTAAGTTATTCATGGAATATTTTAAGATTGGTTATGAAAATTTGCCTTCATGTTTCGAATTGCCTCCTTTGGCAGGGGCTGCCCCAGGAAGTGCCATGTAGAGCTGCTTTCTCTCAAAATACCCACTGTTCTTGGTAGGGTCCTCTCTGAAATTTGCCTACAGTGGGTATTTTACAGAAGCCTTTCACTTCCCCTTTTGTCTCCATTGGACAAAGACTGCAGAAGATTTTTACAAATACAAGGATGTGGGCTCCACATTGACCGAAAAGCAATGAGAGGTGGTTACTGTTTTAGTGAAGGCATCATGGGTGAAGACGTCAGTGTCTTGGATCCCTCTGAAATCGAGAGGAGACTGAAGCCATTTTGAAAAAAAGGAATTATTTTCAGCTTTCTGATAAGGCGAAATACATGCAATATGATTTGCTTGCAATTGGTCTTTTCCTTATGTAACATCATGGCAAAAAAATAATGAAATGCAAATGCCAATCTTTTTGAAACTTAGAGAAGAGGAGAGGAAAACAGGAGTGTGTAATCTGGTGGCAGGAAAAGGGGGATATTAAGGTGAGACTGGAAAGAAAGTAGGCTGGGGCTGTAAATGTGCGTGTGCATATGTTCTAGGAAATACCTAATGCAAAACACAAGGAAATTTTGGGAGTTACGTTTTGGGGGAGTAAAGGGAGGTATGGCAAGTAAGTGGCACTTCAGCCTAAGGGAGGAGGTATTCACAGGGCAGCATAGGGCGGTGGGGGGGAGTATGTGGGTGCAATGGCTTGTAGCTCCTGTTCAAATGTTCTGCAGGTGCCAACAGAGCTACACATTGTTTAACCTCAGATGAGTAATGGTTACAGTTATGCAGGGTGGAGGTAGCATGACGTGTAAGTGCTTGCTGGTCAGAATTCAAAACAATCCCTAATATGTTTATGCTATTTGGCACACTCCCAGGTAATGGTTTCTTGGGGTGCCTTGTTGATAAACAAATCCAGGTAATATTGATAAATAAATCCAGGTTGTTTGCGTTCCTTAATTTATGTGTTTACATACTGTTATATATTTTGTTTTCTTTTAAATGTAACACAAGCTTTGATTAATAGTATTATGATTATTGCATATATGAAATATTGCTGGCACTTGTTTTGTTCTAAATTATGCAAATTTGCATAACTCCAAAGTGGGTCTTTTCTGAGAATGGACATTGTAATATAATTGTGTGGCTTTATAGTTAAGGTTACCATAATCATTCATATGCAGAACTTCTAGAAAATACAATTTTCCTGTTGAAGATCTCAATATTTGATGAAAGTGATTCACCTTATGAGAGAAGGCATAGCCATAGCAGGTAATTAGGGTAATGTCTCTCATTTAGCACTTTGTAGGAAGCTGCTTGTTATAAACCACTTCGTGTAAAGGAATTTAATGGACCTTAGAGAGGGGACTTCATGATGATAATTGCATAATAACCTTTCTCTGCCAGACACTTAATGAGTAAGAGGTTATCATTAAATGTGTATTAAGCAGTTTTGTTCGACATTCCATAACTGTCTTTCTAATATGTTCTCCCAAGGGTTATCCTTTGTTGTCTACTTAAACAGCTGCCAGTATTAAACATTTTAGCTTTTTTATTGGTTTGTTTTCATAACTATTTTTTCTTGCAGGAGTTGAAGAATTATTACTTAAGTGTATTGCTGTTTCTGTTGGTGTATTTTAGATAGCTTCCCAAAGTAATACTGGAGGTGTTGAAACATTTTGTATGAAATTAGGCTTCATAGAAGTCAGTGGGAACTTTGCTGCAGATTTTAGTGAAACCACAGCCCCAGGGTGGTTGTTTATTGCAGATCTGCCTTAGAAGTGAGGACCACAAACTAACATTAATTTTTTTCTCTTCATTTTAATTTAGACTACTGAGCTGTAAATTGAAGGGAAGATAATTTCTGCTTGTGGGGGAAAAGAAAGGTGAATAACCTCCATGGAAGACTCTCAGGATCTAAGTGAACAGTCAGTAAGTACAAATGTTGCTAAACTGAATGGAATAGATTGAACTCTGTTCAAGTTGTCTTTGAAGGGATCTTACTTTGGATTTGAGAATTATAGTAAGATCTGGGAAATGCTTCTGAGCTTCTAGATCCAAACCTTTTCTTAGTTCATACAGGAAATGAGTGGTTTTAATCTTTTTTACCCATTGAAAGGTAAAATATCATAGTTACATAGGATTTTGCAGAACTAGAATTGTTGGAGGGCTGATAGATATTATTAAGGTATACTGGAAGAACAAAATGTTAAAAACTTGCACAGTGGTATGCCTTGTTCAAATAATTGTATCAAAATGTATATCCATAGTGGTCTGTCAGTTTTGCCAAAGCAAGAGTTACCCAAAACACAAATAAGAAATTTCACATGGTCAGACTGTGGCAGTTGACGTACATGAATTGTTTCAGGACTCTCTTGGATTTCAAGGGGATGGTGAGAAATGGCAGCATATCTCCCTGTCCCATGTCAGAGAGAGATTCCCCTTGTCATTGATGAAATAGTTGGGAAAAATGGGGTGGACATTTCTTCTCCTTTTTCCCTTTCTAATGTTTCCTTCCTTTAAGGATGTGGTCTTCAGACTTCCTTATCACCAGGCTGCAGTTCTGAGGAGGCAGCATGCTCCGATCAAATTTAAAGTTGGCTGGGTTTGCCATCCAAAGTATTGGCTTTGTTTTTAACATCAATTTCTAGTGATCACAGTACTGGCAGGTTTTGCGAGTACCATGATCCCCACAAGTCTCAGCTTGGGCTCAGTGTACTAAAGATCAATAAAGGGATTTCATATTTCTATTTCTGACAAGCTGAAAGAGGTTATCCATGTAATAAACTAGTTTTAATATATTTTTTTATAGCAGAAACTTTTATAGGTAACACAAGTGCAAGGAACTGAGAAGAGTTGCATGTTTTTTTTTAAAATGACATTAATTGTCTTTAATAAGCAGTACTTTGCTTCTGACTGGATAGCTCCTATCTGAGACTTTGTCTTGGGCTGGAGTTTTACTGCTGATTTGAAATATAAAGAACTGGAAAGTCTTAACAGTGTCTTAAGTCACCATGGTGGCAGTAGTTGGGACAGCTGCACGTATTTATGTATTTAAACTGTCCCCAACCAAAACTTTAGAGCATGTACAAGCTACATGGCTTCATAATTTAATAAAGTCTTATAAAGGTCATAAAAGATTAAGCAGAAGTTCTTCTCTCATAGTCTGTGAAACAATTATTCTGTGCAGTATACATAGTACAGTTATTAATAGGAAGTAGATGAGCCAGGTTAGCTTAGTGCAAAAATGTGTTTTCATAGTAGTTAAAATGTTTTTGCACCACTGGATGCCTGGTAAATGCATACTCTAGTAGCCATTTTACTAGCTTATTGTAGTCTAATTTCTGTAGTATTTTTCATAGTTACTACATAGCTTTATGCTAATATGTGAGAACAGTCTTGCAGATTACAAACTGAGGTTAAATCTGTGCCATGTTGCATATGGAGATAGGATTTGCTGTCCTTACGCTACTGTTAGTGTCACAGAAAACTGTGATTCAAGACAAGCGTTTATTCTTCTTAATCTTTGCTGAACAGTGGCAGAATTTCAACGTAATGGGTGCGAAGAGTCCCCTTTCATTACTCCCTTCATCCAGGTGTGCACCCAGACCAAGACCTCACCAAGGTGTTGGGCACTGTCCTGGGAAAAGGAATTGTGTGAGGCCCGTCTGCCTCCAGCAGATACTGAACCTTCCTTTCCCCACTTCAGAAGCCTTTTCACTATTATATCATGGTTAAACTTCTCCCACAGCCAAGTTTTAAAAAAGAAAACAGTGCTTCTGGCTTAGTTCTTTAAAAGCTGCAGGGCAGGACTGTGGGCTAGACATCCCAGGTAGAAGGAGGCGTTCTGTAGCCGGAGCTTTGGTGATTTAAGCTCTAGGGAAGTATCAGATGTATATCCTACGGCCCTTCTGCTTGTACTGTCCTGGTGTTTTGTGTGGTTAATGTGTTTTGTACTGGTTAGCTCTAGGCAGTTTCTGCTCGTCATGCGGGATTTCTGGTTCTTGACATGTTCAGGGAGCCTAGGTGCTTCATTCTGGCTTCAGGATTCCTCTCTGGGAGCTGGGTGCTTGGGATTTAGATCATGGAAATTCAAGGAGCCTAAGGATCTAGCCACTGCTGTGAGAGTATTAGATTGTGTGAATAAGCATGAATGCAAGACCTGTGCTCAAACTTGTGCTGGCACCTCGCCCCGAATACCGAATATTCTAGCCCTTGGTGACTTGAAAGACTGCCTGTCTCTGCAACTGAGATGGGTTAGAAGGTGCTTGCTGTTGGATGGTATGTTTGATGGACAGTTGAGTTTTCTGAACGGAGAGATTCCTTTATTGAATTCATTTCCCTGGGCAGTCTGTTAAGAGCCTTGGGCAAGGAGGCCAGGCACAGTTACTTGGGACAGTGAACAAGGTTAATTTTCAAGTTTTATTTTAAAGAAAAGAAATTATGCTAATTTCTGCAAGTAGGTCATCCTCCTGAATATGATGGACTGTAGTGTGGCTCTTATTCTGACAGTCTCCTCCATAATTCTGAGATCACTATTATGGTTCTAACTCACGTTTTTGTTGTTTACTCTGTCTTCTATTCTTTTAAAAGACACTAATAAGAAAGAATTGGTTCTGTGATTCCTATCCTTAAACTGTATCACAGTCAGGTGAAACTCATATGATCATAGCTATGAGCAATTCCACAGCGTCCCTGTTGCCATATAAGAAATAAACTCTTCCACTTTGTCTCAGAGCAGTGACTGCATGACCACATGCTGCTTCAGAAATCTAAGTGCACCCCTGTTCTCTGAGCCTCTAAAGAATTGCATTTGACTGAATTGAGCAGCTGCTGTGTTTTCTGAGATGCCAGCTTGATTAGATGTAATATATACACCATTTATTGCATTATGTTAGTAATTTATTTATTTTTCCTATTTTTATTTCTAGTAAATTACTTGCCCCTGCTACATTTTAAATCCTTATGCACTGACTGACCAGAAGTCAGTCTCCTTGCCTACTTGTCATACTGTAGAGGCTCTGTACTGAGAAATCTGTTGTGCTCCCTTTCCTTTGCCTTCTCACTCTCAGTCCCATGTGGCAGAAGTGGGGGAATCGAGTCTTAACCTAGATCATACAGCGATGAAAAGAGTCAGAATCAGAGTAGAGTTTATTGTACTTTGGTTTTCCTGTCTTTACACACAACTCCATAAGTAAATAGCTATATTTTGAAGATCGCCAGGAAAATGATGTAAGTTACTACCTGACACAGAGGAGAGAGAGCTGGGATCCCTCAGGTGCAGCTGAGATCCAGCAGGTTCCTGCATCTGGCATGGAGCGGGCTGGGGCTTATCATGGTACTGTACTGCTGGGGCGGGTGTGTGTCCTAAAGAGCTCACGACTTTCTTTTTCTTTCCAGTTCAGATGCAGAATATGCTCACACATCCATGCATAGGAAGGAAACTTTCTGTTCATTGATAGAAAGGTTCAGTTTATAGTATTCTCAAAGAAAAGGAAGAAAATAGTAAGACATTTATTTCACAGAAGAATAAAATAACCGAACGGTCCTTTTAATGTTCTGGTGTGATGTCTGTCACCATGTGCAGGCTGCTACTTATCAAGTAAAAGAATACTTAAAGCCACATAAATTGGCTTTACATGGACAGATGTGGCTAGGTAAAAATGTAGTTTTAATAACTGTGATTTCCATAGAGTTTATGTGCACTAAATAAAAAAAATGTAGAAGATATAATAAAACACATTAGATTTTATGTTATTCTTATTGCTATCCTTCAAAATAAATATGCTAGTTTTCATTTTTCTAACTAGAAATCCTTTTTTTCAAAAGATGCATGGTAAAAATTCTTCTATTTAGTTTTGAAATGGGAGAGAAGGAAACTTTACAGATCTTGTATTTATAAAGAATCTAGCAGTTGAGAGACAAAAGGTTTTCAAGATTGGTCTTGGAGATGGTTAATAAAATGATAAATGTTTCGCACCTCAATAGTCCTCTGTTGTGCCTTGGTATAGCAGACACACATAGGATTTTGAGAACTACAGTTTTACATTCTGTATCTTCTAGTCATTATTTGCTGTTCAGTCTGTCTTAGTAGAAGAAAAATAATTTGGCCACTAACTTGCTAGTTTAGGGTTTCAAAGGGCCTTATTAGAAACTGGTGTAATTTCATCCCCTGGCCCTTTTATATAACAGCGTGCATATTTAGATTACTTCATTTTGACCTAGAATTAAACAATAGGTTGCGGTGCTGTAGGACAGGACGCTAGCAGATGTGAGGCTAAACTTGAATGAACAGGTTTTCATTTTTCTGACATTTGGACAATCGTCCCCATTGTGCCCCGGGTAAGTTATTCGTTTTTCATCAGATTATACAGACAGTCATATCTGTTACTTGCGTTTATGCCCTACTTGCAGCTGGACAATCCCTGGCAACCTTTTTGGACAGTGTTGTTTCCCCGTTTTTGTTTTGTTTTATCCTGTGAAGGTGTCAGATGTGATCCCCTTGCAGATCAGTTTTTGGCTGTATCTATTTCTCTGCCGCACGAGCCCTGTGCCTGCAGCATTTAGTCTTCCCCCCTCTGGGGTGGGCAGCCTGCTCGCGCCCTGGGAACTTGGGCTGAAGTTCATTTCAATGAAATGAAAAAGAGTTTAAACTCTTCTACTGAGTTTTAAATGTCAGTCATACTTTAGAAGACTGTTCTGTATCGCAGCATAGCACGTTGTGGTTCTTACCTCTGTGATATCAATATTTGTAGGACTTGGAATATTACAGGCAATTCATCTTGTCAAATTAGCAATGTTGCTTGAAAGAGACCTCTGGAAGTTATCTAGTCTAGCTTCTAGTCATGAAATGCTAGCAGTATGCACAACTATTTCACTGTTATGAAAGCAATGAACTATGTTAAATATCAGTAAGCGAGTACCTTCTGAAGAAATTACGGGTTTAGCAAGCAAAAAATAGTTGCCTTAACGAGTCATTATTTGCTTTTAACTAAAAGCAATCATTGAAGAAAAATGCTGTAACTTGAAGTCAGCTGAAGTAAATGAAAACCAGCGTGTCTTTTCCAAGGTGTATTTCAGAGCATTTTTGAGAGTTGCTTAGGCATTTTATTACCCCTTTTCTATAGACACAGTAACTGGCACAGAGAGATGGCTTGCTGTAGATGGTCCAAAATTATCACCCACTTTGAATTACACTGGATCAAGAATAAAGTGTAATACCATAATTCCTTCTCTGTAATCTAATAGGAAATTGAGGTAGAAACATCACTGGTGTTCCCTCCCTGCTGCAAGACCTTTACATAGGGCATAACAACCTCTGACTGTTTTTCTTATTGCTTTGCCATCTACCACTTCAGCATTCTGTCATTTCTGTACCGTAATTCACCAGTGCTAAATTTGAAGGTGCTTTTTCCAAACTGCATTAGTGGTTTTGTATGTGTTTTATTTTTCCCATTTACCAAATGGGACAGACCAAATGAGACAACACTCAGAAGCAGATAATGCATTTTGACACGTGGAATAAACTGAACTGATTTGTGTTTCGTATGAAGTGCATATCATTGGAGAAATACAGTTTGGCATTGGTCAAAGATACAAATGTTCACAGTTGACACACATGTAACAGAAATGTGCATTTCTTTCTGAGTTAATTAGAATTATGATTTGAAAGCACTTTTCTTTAAAAGCTAAATAGACAATCTATCTCTTCAAAAAATATCCAAGAGAGTGCGACAGAATAACGTCCATGGC
Source organism: Haliaeetus leucocephalus (assembly GCF_000737465.1). Classification (NCBI taxonomy): domain Eukaryota; kingdom Metazoa; phylum Chordata; class Aves; order Accipitriformes; family Accipitridae; genus Haliaeetus; species Haliaeetus leucocephalus. Next base: position 4,736,342 of record NW_010972886.1, on the reverse strand, counting down.
TTGTAACCTTGCAAGATGGGCTGAGAAGAGGTGTTGGCAAACAAATGGAAATGTTCCTCATCAGCATTGTCACATCTCCTCTGGTTCAGCTCTCTACCTGTCTCCTGGAAGATGGAGATAAGATGGATCAGATGGATACAGATGGATACTAAGTCAGTATCAGAGGTTTAAATGGAAAGGCATTATATGGGCTGTATTTAATAACAAGGGAAACCAATAAAAGAAATATGTTCTGTTCTCACATACTGTCCTTGGAGCACGGACAAGGACTGACACATAGCTACTTTATAGTTTGTTGTGACTGGTATTCCTTGCTCCAGAGAGGCCCCAGACTGGAATTTTAGGGATAAAACTACTTGGGAAAATTGCTACTTCGATAAACTATGTGAACTTCCCTCAAGGTAAATAACGTCTTCTGCACAGAGTGCTCTAGGGTTCCTGGAGCATGGAATTCTGTATTAATAGTGATATAGATCTGATGCTATAGGGATATCAAAGGTGACCTTTATTACATTATGGCAGATAATACCACTAGTGAAAAAATGGAAAAAACTTGCAAGTACAAAAACTTCTTTTCAAGGCCTGAAAACTGGGCCAACTTAGACCTTCTTTGGAGCTTCAACAAGGGTTTATTCACTTAAGAAAAGGTTTGTATACATGCATGTATACATAAGATTTGGAACATATGAGCCAATCTAGTAAAAGTATTGCCTCTCCCTATAAATGGTGCTTCTTTATATTAAATCATCAGAATCTGACAGACACATTTCAAGCTCTGCAGATGGATTTTGCTTGTAAGATATGATATTTGTTCAAGCATTTAAAATGCTGAATTTATAAATGCTATATTTTTAATTGATTTTAATACCATATTTTAACTTAGAATTACTCACAAAATTTCCATGGATGTCCATGTCAGTCCTATTTGTGAATGCAAAATGAAAATATAATAATTACCTTAGGACAGTGATTGTACATCAGCTTAGGCTTCTGATTTTGACAGTGTCCAGATGATGTTAACATGTCCAGAAATACTTTCTTCTTCAGTAAAAAGGGATCAGAGTTTTGTAATGCACACAAATATTTGACAATATGACAGTGAATCAATCTTCCCTAGCCTTTTCATGTTGTAAGGCTAAAAGCCAAGTGCTTTCATGTCTATTAAATTACTATGTCTACTTTTTCACGTGAAAAGTATGGATTACACCGAACATATATTTGGTTTATTCTCATTTGATTACTGTAAAAATTCCAGATGCAGCAGTGTGCTGAAGAATGTGTGGGACTTAAGGGATGTGATTAAGCCCACTGAAATCAATGGGACTTCTCATGTGCTTTAAGTTAGGCACGTGCTTAAATAATTTTCTGGAAAAGACTTGGAAATACAGTACAAAATAAAAGCAATAATTTCAAAATATTTTATTAGCAAAGACTTCTGAATGATTTGTGGCTATGGCTAATATTTGTTCAGCATTATAGAACAGTCATGGTTTCTCCTCCCTCTAGTAACTTTTTTTTGAGCTCTACCTCAGTAGCTGAGTGGTTGACTTGCAAGTCAACTCATATTAAAAAACAGAAGAATGACAGGGAGAAGTGTTACATTTTTAAGTAATAAAATGACACTAGATGAAGAATCTCATTTTATATTTTATAAAGGATGTCTTAAATATATTGAGCACATGCAGACTCATTAAACCACAGTCACATCCTTGCCCTCTTTCATATTAGGTTAAATCTCTAGCAACTGAAAAGGAAGAAAAGTTCGAAGTGTTGAAATGTTATGGCTACAGTGAATGGGAATAGTTTTGCATAATATAACTTAAGGCAGAACTTGTCTCTGGGGATCCCATTGAAGAAATGATGCAAACCTTGTGTTGCTTATTTTATTATTTATTAATTAATAAAATAGTTTGTTTTAAGATTGGTTCATCCTCCACGCTCTGGAAAGCAACACCTGATGACAGATGAGAACATTGTTGCTGTAGCATGCTTTGCAGTGTGCCAGCACTTGTACTTCAGCAGTGATCGTGCTTTAGTGCAAGAAGTCCCCTGACCCAAATACAAAGCAGCATTGCAGCTGAGAGACCAGAGTTTTGTGTCGGAGTGTTACTTTTATAAAGGCAACTTCTAGGTGAGAAACTAAGTTTATTTCAGCCAAGACCAGAGCTGACTGAACAAGCCTTTTCTTAAATGTGGCAACAGAACGAGTTTATCATAGCTCTCTCTTTCTTTGTCTATAGATGTTAACTGCATCCTGACACTGTTTTCATTATATTTAAGGCAAAACCAGACCAGAATGTTGTTCAACAGAGCCACTAATAAGCTGAGTGTTTGTCATTTGTCAGCTGACAACAGGGCTGAGAAATACTCTGAAAAGATCTATAGTTCTGTAGTATTTAAGAACCTGTACCTGAAATTGAAGGCTTTTTTACAGAAAATTTACTTACCCTGGAAAACCGAGGCCACCTATAGTAAAGTTTTTGTGTTTCAGTGGAGTGAAGAGGTTTTCCCATTTTCCAGGTGCATTGCCTAAAGCAAAAAAAAAAAAAGAGAAAATAAAAAGGAGGAAAAATAAGTCTAGTGGTTTGCACAGGTGCCTTTGGATAAGCCTGAGTCTCAAATGCGGTAGGACTTGCTGGCTGACCCAAGTGTGTTCTTTTGCTGACACCAGTAGATGATAGAGCTGTATCTGGGCAATAGGCAGAGAAAACATTTCTTTCTGTGCTTGAGACTGATATAAATTCTAATCTGAAAAGTTTAATGTGCGTTCCTGTAGCAAAAGAAAAAGCTGTATACAGAGATCTGAACAATCTTGTGGTCAGATGTTCTTTATAACATGATGAATTGTCTCTGGTACGCACTGGGAAAAACAAATCTATGCAGTAAATAGCAACATTACAATATTATTTTTTTTTATTTTTTTTAACAGGAATAAAAATAGCAGTGTAACAAGGCCCGACATATTATGGTATTATGTATGTATTACCAATGTAATACTTTTAGTGTGCTCACTATGCTGCGTGGCTTTCCTGACCAATTTCTGAAAGTTTATAAGATACTACTTTCCAGTGCCAAGTGACACTGTGGGGGGTTTACTTTTTTCCTTGTGGAAATACCTGCTGAAGTTAGAATTTTGTAGCATCAAAAGGAGGAGAATCTGCTGTGAAACAGATTTCAGAGTGGGGACTAAACACAGTGGTTTTATCCTTGGGATCCTTCAGGCATCCTGCTCAGACTCATTGCTAAGCTCAGGTGTATCCAGGTTGGCATTCTCATCTGTATTTTCAGTATGCTCTTTGCTCTACATCTGACTAGCAGGGAAGGTACTTGGGAGAGTGTCTCTGATTCAGAGGACCTGGGAGACAGGTGCATTTTGATCCCTGATGCTTCTTTGGTTCCTTCTCTTGCTCTGCCTCCCATCCTTAGCCCCCACAGGCTCCAGTCTGGAAAATACTGGACATAGACTTTTCAAGGCATATATGATATAATTTGGTAAGGTAATACGGAGCTGTAATGTTAAATCTGAATCTTAGGTTAAATAGAGAGGAATGAATTTTAACTGACCCTGATTTTTGCCCCCCCCCCCTTTTATTTTTTTAGAGGAAGCAGTGACTAACAGGATTTATGTCATGAAAAAAATCTTTTATAGTGCAAATCTTTAGTCCTTCCTGATTCTGTGAAACCATGTTTGGCTTTAAATTTTTAGTCTTTGGTTCTGGGCCACAAGAAATTTTTGTTTATGTGATTCAGTCAAAGTATACAAGTGAAGGAGCTACAGCAAACCTCAGTTATTTCTGAAATGAAAAAGAATGGTTTTCTTACTTCAGTTAACAATGCTGTTAAAAAATTAACACAAGTTTTCAAGTTTCAGTTTGTCACGCAGTCACCTTCCCTGTGGGACTGCTCATGGCTTTGTAGTGAAATGTGTTGGGGTGTCTGTCACCTGAGCATATTTGAGATTTACATGGTAAACACTCACAGCTTGGGAGCCTCATGTCGCTGCACACAGCGGTGTAGATACTAAATTCCTTCTTTAAAAAAGTCAAACTATGATTGTAGTTCAGAAACCATCAGTGAGTAATGTGTGCTTAAACCATTTTTAGGAATTCTTTTTACTGACTCTGAATAAATAGGATTTGTGCATTTATCAGCCCAGGTACGATTAAGTGTGAGAAAGAGCTTGTCCACTAAATGGTGATCCTCATAGTGGCTCTCGAGCAGTTATAAAAACCTCTACTTGCTCTTTTTTCCATTGAAAGATTCTTACTCTACTGTTAAAATTCTTCCAATAGCCTGTGCCTTGAGTGCAGCACGTTGCTTGCCAGCAGCTCAAGTGTTTGCTTGAGTGGAACGGCCTGTCATTTCCTCTCCTCCTTTTTAGCTTGTTTTATTTCAGATATGAAGTAAATTTGATACTATGACACTTTTTGAAGCAATGAAATTAAAATAATTCTGCAGTGAAATCTGTGGCGTATTTCTGTCCTTTCAGTGGGTTTTACCATCAGAGGGAGCAATGTGTTCTGTACTTAACAGAGGTAGTTATCTTGTTACCCTGTGTTTTACATCAACCACTATTAATTGCATTTATTTAAACAGCCTGACAGGTATTGGCCTTGCGGGACCCTGACCCATTATGGGCATCTGAACCTCACTTGCTTACCTGCTGGTCACCGTGGGCCGTTCCAGGATGCTTTTAAGCTCACTTATTTCAGGAACCAGATTCACTCAGCCTTCACTGCACTGGACACAGGAGTCTCTGTTCTCACAAAGTACAGCAGAGAGCAAGAGTGAACGCTGTGTACTGTCAGTCAGATTCTATATGCAGGGGTCTAACTGTTCAGGAGCTTGACTCCAACCACAGTTTCCCTTTATTTAATCAGTTTCTTGTACCCTGAGTCATACATTGAGCTACTGGTTATCATCTTCCTTTATCTACTTTTCAAGTGATTAATTACTCAGACTAAGCTTAAGCACCAGTCATTAGCACATTCTCATGTTCGGTTTATGCTAAATAATCTTAAGAGCTCTATTTTGTTTATTTCTTTCTCTGTACATTCTCTTCCATGTAGTTGTAGTGGTTCTTGTAGTGGTGCTAGAGCTTTGACGGGCTATAGACATACAGACATCCTGCTCTTTATCCTGTTATCTAACTGCTTGTCTATCGTTCTCAAATTAATTGCCTAAGTTAAATAGCTTTGATAATGAGTTTTCATGGTTTTTTAGTACTTCATTATAAAAGTAAGGATTAACCTGTAGGCTCTGTAATGTGGCATCTGTATCTAGAAGATTCATAATAATGAAACTAGTTTTGTCCCTTTTTCCCATAGCTTTGAAGGTGCAAGGGGCCTCATATCATCAATTTATTATTTCAAATGGCATGCATTTACGTGTTTATTAATAAATGTAGTAAATGACAATTTAAATCATATTCTTCAGGGCATCACAAGTGAAAATCATAGGCTTCCAAGGAGTTGATACTGTACTGAGTTTCGTGCATGACTTGCTTTTAAGTCAAGGAATCCAGAGTTTAATTAATTGAAGGAAATTTTTGCATTTTTCTTGCAAGATGCTAAATTTAATCTGGAGATAACTGCAAAGTAAAATCAGCAGTAGAGGAAATAATCTTTGTCAGACCGAGGGCAGTTACATGATGCATTGTTGGTTGATCGTTGATAAACTCTTCAGTTCTTTCTTGTTAGTACTGGAGTTCAATAGTAATTAATTTTGACAAAAGCAAACACATACTGATAAGATTTCCCTGAAGAGTCAACATTGGCCTGAACTTTCCAGGTTGAAATAATACCTAATTTTAATTTAAACAGAGTAGAATTAGCTAACATTTTGAGAACCTTATCCTGAACTATTTACTGAAACTCTCTAAGATCATGTAATTTAAACTGTATTTTAGAATATGCCTATGGTAGCAGATGTATTACAATAATAATGGTACACTTCAGCTGCTTTTCTGATGCTGTTGGATGTCTTCTGTTTGGACATTAACCTTATAAAGGGTTCTGTTGAAAGTCCTCGTGTTGAGCTGTCATAAGTAAGACTGAATAATTTGCCTAACAGGATATCCTGGCAAATACAATCAGGTTTGAAGAAGTGACTTATTTGTCTGCAGTTGATACATTTGGAAAGTCTACAGACCTGCTTTAGATTTTTATCTAAAAAGCCTTCTTGATAAAAGAAGACTTAGAATGATTTAGAATATTGGTTTTTTACACATTCTGTAGCCATGCAGCTATCGTTAGTTTGTTGATGTTTCTTTTTTATGTCTATAAAAATTGAATACTTATATAGAGCCTGATCCCAACATAATTATTTCTGTGTCATGCAGCTGTAAAATTTACCAGTTGTTGAAAGCCTATCAGTAGGGTGTCAAGCAGAGGTACTGTGCAAAGAGCTTGTGAGCACATTAAAAAGACAGGTGAAAAAGAGGTATTTTTAGATCATTCTAATTGCTATTTTCATCTTCTGTGGTATATGGGAAATTGTATATTTTGTCAGACAAGGAAATCTTGGTGTGGTCTACATGCTAAAATACGCAATGATAAAAAGCAGACTATAATGGTCAGCAAGCTTGTACTACATATTCCTTCATGGATGAATGAGTTTCTTGTGTTTATGAAGAGCCTACTGTGCATCAAAAAGACCTCTGTAAAATTCTACGTCTAAATGTATTTCTATTTATAACTGATCTTGCAATAATACTCAGTTTGTGCTGCAGATAAGACCTGATTGTGGATCTTCACATCATGCTGCAAAATTCACCCAGATTACCTTTAAGACTGTGGAGCTAACGAATAACTGTAATTATCCCAGGGCCAGTGCTTTATTCTTTGCTGTCTGGGTTCACCTGATACGGCAGCCATTGAAGAGGAAGGATGCCAGCTGGTTGTAAAAGGGCTGGAGCATAGCTTCTTTAAAATCACCAGTTACAGAAATCCATCTGGCATGTCCTAAGAGCAGGAGCTGACCTACTAGCTGTCCTCCTCCGATTTCCAGCAGTCTCAAGGGACACTCCTGGGGCCTTTAGTGAATACAGGATGCAGTCTCTAACCAGGAACGAAGTAGTATTCGAAACATCTGACATTTTCAGCTAAGTGCTTCGCAGTGCTCAAAAACTATACTTGCTGCTAGCATAGTTTCAGAAAAAGATGAGAGAAAATATCAATATTCACATTCCAGTCTAATCAAGAGAGTATTTTTTAAAACATTGTGAGTACACCATAAAACTCAGGAAAAGGAAAAAAAAAGAAAGAAAGAAAAAAACCAACACAGCTGATAAATCCCACTGGAAATCTCCCCTTTATTATTCTATGGAAATGGACATTTCCCCTTTTGGAGTTTGAAACTTTATTGCCATTAGTAGTAGCCAGTATCCTTCCAGCAGACTTTTCTTTGTCTTCTTCCAGTTGAGCCATTCCCTGGGTAGCGAGAGGAAGAAAATACAGTAGAGTTTATTTTTCTTCATGAGTAGTATTTTAAGCTATTGTTCAAATGGAGCGACTCAGTTTGTGAGTTTTGGCTGTGCATGGTTTGCACAGTTTCCTTCCTATGTCTATGCAGCACTAGTTACTTGGCCCCTTGGACTGGAAGGATTTAATTGGAGCTATCACTGCTTCAGCATGGTAATTTTAAAATTCTTTCTAGGCAAGGCTGTCCTGTAGCTCTTAGCTAAAATGGAAAACATCGACAAGGTGGTTTATTTTACTGAAATACTATGACAGCTTTGAATTGCTGTAGCTTTTTCTCACCTTCTCTTTAGTAGCAATGCTTTTGTAGCAATCGCACATGTTAATTCTTCTAAAGAGAAGGCTTACAGTGGAGAGATCGGAAACAATGTCTGGACTGCAGAAGAATGACACTATCATTGACAGTTTTATGTGGCTTATTTTTCTCAACATACAGGAGGTCTGTAAAGTGTTGTCCATACCTCCATTTGTGTATGACAAATATTCTATCCACTGTACTGTTGAGACACAGTGTTGTTTCTTCATGAATTACATTGAGACATAGAACATGTCTAAGTTACGTAGGTAAAAGGTGAACCCTTTTCTCTATGTTTTTAACATATAATATTCTTACCATCTGTAATACCTAGCTCAGTTCTTTCGAGAGATTTACATTTTCACTGAGGAAATTTTCAATGGGAGAGTATACATAGGAACGTATAGGTTATGAGTTATTTTCTTTCAAATTTTTAATGCTGAAAGAGAGCAAAAGATGGAAAATAGCATCCATGTGGGAAAAGAGTAACCAAATGTGTAAATGATGACTGTGGGGCTACTTTGACCAAGTATATACAGTAATGTAGAAAAGTGAAATGCAGCATGGCTGCCTGCTGGGGTGAATAATACAGACATGGCTCCTTGGCTGTTGGTTTCGCTAAGCCACTGTGTTTACTTTTCATGTTTTATACTTTCTGGTGCTGCTGCTGTAACAAAACATCAAAGTGCTATGACTGGGTACTACTTGAAAAATGAAATCAGTGTTGTCTAGGGGAGGCTTATGGAACATCCTTTGATGTTTGGAGCTCACCTGATCTGTTCCCAGTATTCACCCATCTTTTACTACTGGTTGCTGGGAGAGAATGGTAGAATCACTCTGTGCTATTCTGCTGCTGCTCAGTGGTGGCTTTTGAGCTTAATATTAACAAAAAATTTATCTCAAACAATCAGACCATCATAAAAGTCTTGAAGCTCATTAGGGGCACAGACATATTAGATTGTGCAGGGAATATCTCCAGCTGCTTTATTTTAATTTTTTTTTTCCTATCCTTCCTTGTAGTTTATAAGACTTCTCTCTCAGGGGAGTGTAGATAGTTTCCCTTGAAATTTGGTTTGGGAAAGTGGTCTTTAGCAGATGCCACAGTACAAAGCAGGCAGCAAAGGTTTGTGTGTAAATCTGTCTGTAAAAATAAGATTTTTTATGATGGCGATGAAGATCTCTGCAGTAATCTTGCCTCTGTTATGACTACCGCTACAGAGATGAGGCCTTTGCGGTTGGCTACATAAAGAGGTTACTGTTATGTGAAGACCAAAACCATGTTTCTGCCATTGTCTTCCATTTCTTGGTCTGCAGTAAGCTCAGTCCAGCTGGGGGAAAAGACTAAGCTGTCTTCTTATCTATAAATGTTAGTAATGTCAGCTGGTAGGTTTGCGTGTGCAACTTTTCTGCTTTCCCAGAAGAAAGTGCCTCCATTTAAATTAGAGAAACCCAATGAGTGAATTACCTAAGGCCAAACTAAGGTATGTTTGTAAATTCGACATCCATGAGCTCCACTGGAACTTGGCTTCATTCCCAGGGCTTCCTGTTTGACATCGTATTGTACATACTGTGAGGTTATAAGGCCCTGTAAGTACTAAACTTAGTGATGTCAGATTAAAGGGGAGAGATGGAGAAAAGATTCATCTTAGAAATAAAGAGAAACCTTAGCTGCCTTCCAAATGGAAAGAAAATGATGGAATAAATCATTCTTTCATTCTGGATCTGACAAGACTATTCTGCATTAATAAAAAGCAAATACTAGAAGTGTAATAAAGTATAATAAAGGTATTGTACAGTATGTAGTATTTGGCACTGTTTTCCACTGAAAAGATACATAACTGGGTAGATGCCGGGTGGGCTTGCAGCCATCCATCAGTTTTTTTGTGCTCCTTGTACTTCTCTTAGTTGCTTGAAGGAAGCTATTAATCACACGTTATTTTAATGGCTGAATGTACTAGAACACAAGAGATAACTGCTGTGCTTGCTCTACCCAGTACCCACACAAGTGGCATGTACAAAGAAGATGTGCCTTTTCAGTGCAGGGAAGTGTAAATCACCGTGGCACAACTAGCATTAAAGAGTTCTGTTGTAGGGGATATAATAAGAAAGCATGGGAAATACTGTGTCTACTCCTGCCAACTGTCTTTCTATGCCCCTCTACCTTAAGAGAATAGAATAAAGTCATGTATGTAGAAGAAAAAATTAAATTTCTTTAGTAATGCATTTAGGCTGGTGGGGATGTTGTGTTTTTCCTTTTTTTTTTTAATTCATTCAGTAGAAGCTCACTTTGCTTAAAATATATTTAAGTAAATCTTTTGGGAGAAGGCAAATTTTTTTCCAGAATCTAGTTTATGATGAATAGCAGTCTAAGGTTCATTAGTAGTCTCATTGCAGGCCTGCATATCCTGGATCCTGTCTCCAGTCAGTACATTTTGAAAAACATCCAACATCTGTCTTAATACCAAGAGATTTATAGTATAGTTCCAGTAGATCATGACATCCATTTTCTGCCCTCATAAAGAATCAAGTCCTCGAATTTTGACAACATTTAGATACTCTAAGACTTACATTTTATTCAAATGTACAGTCCCCTCTTTTTATAATTATGGATAAATGACTAAGTCTTTACATGCATGGAATATGAGCAAAACAAATACTTTTAGCTAGCAGGAAATGCATATTAAGTGGGAAGCATAACTGCTATTATGCCAGCAGAGGTCTTCTAGTTGTGACAACAGTGGCCGTCATTACATATCTAATTGGCCATATAGTATATGAACTATTTTACACTGCCTAATATGGTATTATGCATTTTAAATCATTAAATTTCTAGAGTTTAAAACTACCCTACTTATTATGCAATATATACAATTTGAAATAGTTGTGTGGTTTTAGAAAGAAGTATTATATACAATTTTCTACCATCAGTTAAAGACGTCCCCCATTCATGACACTAGACTCTTTTGAATAGTCATCTTTATTAAAAACATTATTACTGTATATATTGAATAGCAGACTAAGTGCCTAAGACCAGTATTACTTTTTGGCTTAAGAGTTATTGCTTCCCTGGGACTTAAGTAATTTGCAAACTCTCTTTAAAGGAAAATCATAGATTAAAATTAGGACCACCACAGTTTTACAGTGGATCCTGCCCTTTCTTGGAGTTACCTGCTCCATTTAGAAGTAACTTAACATTGTTTGTTTGTATGCAAGGGAAGAGCTGGTTTGAGGATTTAAAACGCCCTGTATCATATGAAGAAATACACTTTTCACACTTGCTGTCAGTGTAAATATTTTAATGTATAAAATTTAGTGGAAATGGTTTGATGATTTTTTTTTAAATGAATCAGTTTAAACACCTGTTACACCTTTAGCAAAAAGCTCACTGTTTAAATACTAGGATGTGTTAATATTTCAAATATTAAATTTTGATAAGCCAGTAAATATCTGCTAATTCAGCAGAAAATTCTTGGCTCCCAAAACAACAGTAAACAAAGAAACAAAATACATGGTAACCAAAACAAACCCTAGAGACCCTCCCCTGTATTATGTCATGGGTGGGATTAACAGGTGTGTGCACTTTATGAACCAGTATTTTGTAGTTCATACTGGAAATGTTTGTCATTTGAGCAAATTCAGTCTAAGGATGAGAGAAAATCTGGCAAATTTGGGGGAGTTTGATCAAGGTTGTTTGAGTTGTAATGGGGGTGGGGTGTGCCCAGCACGTATCTGTAAATTCCCGCCATGTGTGTATATTGGCTCTTAAGAGAAATTGATACAAAGAATGAGTTGTAGAGAATCATGAAGATAAACAAAAATCCAAGCCAGCTAGTTGTGTAGGGTGTTTGTAATTAGTATGGCTAGGTGGTATAGGAGGTGATGGGTTTTGAGGGCTGTGGAAAGAAACAACCCCTGATTTGTCTTCATACCCAAAGAGGAGGAACTCCCACATCCTTATCTGGCATACCAAAAGCACGCAGTAAAGAAACCACTGCGTGATTGCATGGGTTTGTGATTTGATATGCAATGCTTTAGATATCCTTCAATGATTGTCGAATGCTGAAAAGTAAAGCCTTCAGAAACTGTAATTCATTCTACGGTAGCAATGTATTACTTGGTATGCAGAATTTGCAGGCCTCTGCTATTTCTGTCTCACTTGTCGCGTTGCTGCGACTTGAAAAGAACCTTGCTTCCCTCCCTGAAATACCTCTGCAGCCCTGTTAGTGTGCTCAGGTTATATACACCTTTCCATTACATAGGGTTGGGTTGACCAGCAGGTTCTCAGTTTATGAATGCTGCCTATTTGAAAACTATTCCATTGGTTTCATTGCGTGATGTTATGTTTCAGTAAGTGTAAGTAGAAAACGGTATCTCATTAGCCTGGTTATTTTAGCTTTCAAGATTATTTCACAGAACTATGTTTAATAACTCTGTAATTGAATTATACAAAAATGACCTCTGCATTTTGAAAATTGGCTGATTGCAAAGTATGTTAGTAATGTTGTGAGAGTTTGTGTAGCTTCTGGTTTGTCAAATCCAAAGTTTAGAGTGGCCAGGACTTACTAAAGCTCCTGCTGATTTCCAGTGTTAATAAAAATTGCCAAGGAATGAAACTGCAGCTTTTTATTTCATTTTCCTATATTAAAATTACAGTTATCTTGCAGTGAGGGAGCTTCCAAATCTAGCCTTTATCTCTTTGATCAAAGCTCTTATGGGCAGCAGAGTATTTTTAAACTTTGTGGTTCTCAGTGTAATGTTCTGAAGGGTTCTGCTATTATTACTTTTATTCAGCTTAGTATTATTTTTAAGTGATAGAAAATCAAGGTGAACTAGGTGAAAAAAGTAACCTTTTTTAGCAAAACAGTTAATTGAAACTAAATAAGGGGTCTGGTATTCCCATACATATGCATAATTACCATTCTTAGACTTGATTTTCTCCAGTGCAGACCGCAGGGGTTTTCTGCTGGCTGATAATCCCATGCAGATGTGACAGGATATCAAAACTTGGCATTTTTCAGACCTTGCCAGTGACTCTTAATCCATCTGCCACATGTGCCCTTAGCTTCCTGCTTTGCTGAAAGCAGCCACTGGGCAACCTTGCTTGCTGGTGGCCACCTTCTTTTTCAGCTTCAGATTTCTCAGAGAGCAGCACTGAATGGAAGGGAAAATACAAAATTTTTGCTCTGCAGTGCTGCTAGTGAAAAAGAAGGAATGACCTTGAAGTCATCGTTCCTGTGCATGATTAACATTTACAGAGTTCTTTCCTTCCTTGCTCTCTGTTTTTGCTGACTCTAACTAGGTATGTATCAGTAGCTCCAAACCACTGTGACAAACAGCTCTTTGGCCACCTGCCATTTATCCCCATTATATCAATATGCCCAAATCTGCCCATCGGCTGGAAAATAAAATAATGCAAAAAAAGGGTGCTCTGCACCTTTTGCAGCACTTTTTGCAGTGGACTGGGCATGGGAGATACAGCATGGGTCCTGGGATATGGTTATACTCAGGTCTCCTTTCAGCCACGCTGCATTTTACAGTTGAGTATGCTTAGCTATGCTGTTCTAAGTGCATCGTGTCTTAAAAATACAAAAGTACATAAATGAAAGCTTATGCTATGGAGCTAAGTTCTCAGTTACTTTTACTCATGCATTTTATGTCTGTTATACCCATTTCCTATGGTACCATGGACCTGATTCAGAAAAGCATATAAGCATGTGCTTAATTAAGTGCTTTCCTGAATAGGTATGCTTTTCTGAATTGGGGCCTGTAAGAGTAACTGGCATGTGGGCTGTAATCTCCCACCTGGGACACTCTGGGGGTGGATATTAGAAGACAAACTCGTTTTTTTCTGCTATTCCTGCTTTCTGGAAGTCTCCTACTGCTCTAGATGATTTCAGGTTTTGATAAGGTGCATTCATCTGTGAGCTGAATCAGGCTTTATATTTATGATATTCATCACATAAATTCCTTTGTTTTGAATAAATACAGGTTGTAATTGGTAGAAAGTATATTTGCATTTCATGTGAGAAAGCTAGATGCCATGGCAGCTGTTGAAGAAATTAAAGAAAGCCTTCTTCTCAATCTGGAAATCACTTTTGTACCCTTTGGTTTTGATATTTAGTGGGGTTTAGTTTTTATTTTTACAACAAAATTAATTTAGTTATTTCGAAGATCATGTGATCGACTGCCCAAAGTGTGTTCTTTGGCACAGACCCAGATTCCTGTTCTTTTTTGGAAGTGTTACAGCTGCAATAAATTTGATTTCACCCTTGATAATTTCTATAATGTGTAGTAATAATGTATTGCTGATTTAGTGTTGTTGCCTTTCTACTAAGGAAAAAAAAGGTCACAAATCGCAAAATCACAAATTTTATTATATTTACTGCACCTAAGTAGTTGTATATACATAAAATTCAAATGTGTTTCAAGATTTGTTTGGTGTCTAGTTTGGGGAGGTTATTCAAATAATATAAACTCTGCAGTTTGCATGTTATTTGTCACTTCTGAGAATTCTGGTAGGTTCCAGTGTTTCCTTTGAGGTCTCTGTTGAGTATTTAATAGAAAAAACACACAGGAATCAAGAAGCTTTGTTCTATATTCATGAAACACAAAATATTCTTTATACTTGGCAATGTAATAAAATATTACAAAATACATATATCAAAAAGGATCTTTGGATGAGTGGAAAAAAGTTGGCTTTTTATTTTGGTAAAGGCATTTAACTTTTTTATTTTTGTTTTTAAAGCTGTTCTGTGGTCTTCTGTGGTTATGCTCATTTCATAGTCGTACCATTTCTTCCAAACTGTCTTTCAGTTGCATAGTTAATAGCCTTTTTAACTATTGCATTGTTCAGACAGACAGATCTTAACATTGTAGGCTTGTTTTTTCTTTTTTCTTGAAGAATGCTTAATAATTCATAAACCTTGCTAAAGTGATTCTCTTAGGAGAGAAACTCAGCCTGGGAGCAGAAGGGAAGAATATAAAAAAGGAGGTGACCAAAAACCCACCCCCAGAGCCCGGTGTTCTGTGTGATAGCATGGGACGTTCTCTGTGAAGGCTGCTAGTTCTTGCTGATTGGACATTACCGTCTCTGTGCTTAGTCTTGTTAAAGAACATTTTTGGCAGGTAAGATGGAGTGTATCCTTCCCCTAGTGAGCAGCTGTTAATAATGTATGGGTTCGGACACTGCTTTCCAGCCCTATGCAAAACAGGTTGTTCAGAGGGTTGATACAATCACCAGTCCGCCTGCCATGCCCACACACCACCCCTGTGTGGTCATTGACCCTTTCTTTGCATATTTAAAGTTATCCCTTGCTAGACACCACCATTTGTAGCTCATGTACCTGGTACTAAAGAAGGGGCTTTGGATTCCTCCCTTTTCATGATATTTCCACCTGCTACCTGTTTTACAGCTTTTCATGAAGAGGTAGCTGTAGAGAAGATGCAGATTCCCTATACAACCTTTAAGGCACGTGATGCTCTGATCACATTGGAGCAGTAGCCTCAATTTTGTAGCCTAGATCTTGAGGTGCAAGAATTACTGAATATGAAGATGATCATGAGATATTATGAATGAGCAGAACCAGGAAAAAGAATTATTTCCTGTTGGGAAGAAATTTATAATGAGATGGCAACTCTGCTGCTACTATTTCGCCCATTTTTTATTTCCCTCTTCTGTAAGCAGACAAATAAGGCAAAAGGCACAAAACAAAACTTTCAAGGGCATCTTTCCTCAGCTGCCCATTCAACCCTACAGGTTCTGCGAAACCAGAACTTTCCTTTGCTTCATTAGCTGCAAAGGAAGATCCTTCTTTGTTGTTCAGAGCACATTTTAAATAATTTAATAAGCACAAGTGATTAAGGCATTAAGAATTAAAGTAGCGTTAGAATCAGACTGTGGTAATGGAGAAGCATTGCCTATGTTCCCAGCTGAGCAGAAAATGGGAAAAAGCCTCACCTATTCACCTAACTCCTGTAAAACTGGCAAGGGTTTATTTATTGGAAAGAACCAGACTGAAAAACACATTTTTAGGAAAAAACTTTCCAAAGAACTGTAGCAGTTCTTGAATTAAATTTTCATGCTTACTCCTCTGTAAGTTCATCCGTACAAAGTAGCATATATTTTTGGCAGCATATATTTTACTAAAAGATTCTAAAATAAGAATATTGATCCTTATTTTTTAAGTCTTTGGGTTATCAGCATCACCCTAACATACTTCCAACTCTTCATTAATAATTAAGTTTTTAGATCCTTCATAGAACATTGCTAAATAAGTAACAGAAAGACTGCTGATGAAAATGCTGGTTTTATTATTCAATGGATGCAAGAAAAAATGTATTTTGAGGGGAAGATATTTAAATCAAAATGTAAATGTATTCTTGTTTCACTTTGTATCCAGTGGATGCTGAGCTATGTTCTGCCTGTAAGATGAAACATCAAAACTAGTAAATATCTATTAACTTCTTGGCCTGCTGATGAATTGAGGCAATTTTCACAATTCTGAAGATATAATTTGTGCTGAGAGAATTTCACTTATTTGCTGAATTGATAAACTTCAGGAAAGTAATTCAAAGCTAAATCAGTAAGAAGCCAGTCTATTTTTTAGTGATGTTCCTGTAACTATATATAGTATAAAATAAAATTAGTTACAGGGAGCCAATCAAAAGCAATTATAATCAATGTTCTTAGTAGATGGAAAGCTGTTAACGTAGGTGAAAGAAGCTATTCTTTTTTAAATAGAGCTTTGAAAGCCCAGGCAAAATTACAGAAGCAAATGCTTCCCCTTCCTTTCCCAGTCTTTTTGCTCTTCCCCTTCCATCTCTGTCCTTTCAAGTTCATGAGTCTGGCAGTAAACTGGTGGCAAAAAGTTGTATATCTCATTTCTGCAAGAGCATTGTTTGATGTCACTGGTGAGCATTGCTCTCCTGCAAATTTATTCAGGTAAATCAACCTGAAGTATCAAGCATCAGCTACTGTTGTCCTCTTCTACTGGTCCAAGAAACCACTCAGGTGTGGCATCTAAGGTGTGGCATCAAACCACTAAGATGTGGCATCTCTCTTCCTTTTGCTTTTTCTGTTATTAGTATAAAATGGTTTCTGTGCAAGAGGCAGCAGTAATTGCAATTACCTATTTGAAGGCAGGGTGGCTGTGGGCTCTCTAGACCTTCTCCCTGTGTTTTTGCATACTTTCTGCATATGTTCAGTTGCACTCATTCCTTGGCAGAGAAAAGGCTCTTCCATCAGAAAAACACAAGTATAGATGGAATCGAGAGTGAACAAGGTATGTATGGGAGTAAGCAAATTCAGCCCTTCTCCACCTTAGCTTAGTGACCAGAGCATAACTTCTGATACACAGTTACACTAATGATGTATATCCATTGTGATCCAGAATAATAGAAGAACTGACTAAATTAGTAGTTGCTGCTCTCTTAAACCACCAGTACACAGGTCTGGAGATGGTAGGCAAAACCCACCATTGATATACGCAGGCTCAATTCAGTGGGTTTAATGCATTTCCCCCTACCTGTACGGCAGTTAAGTTGGAGTGTGAGCATCATTGTGTTTAAACTCCATGATAATGCCTCAAAATGTCTTCTCAGCCTAGTGTAAGGTGATGGTGCTAAATCAACACAGGGAACACTCCATAATTCTTTGAGAAAATAGGAAGACGTAGCACTGAGCACCCAACTATATATCACATTTTAATTTCTTTTTCCTACTATGCCTGAGGAGAGCCAGAGGGTGTGTAGCCTGGTGAGTACAAAAGAGCTTTGCTAAAGGCTTCTTTAAGAAAGACAAGAAAGAATAGCATTTAATCTGCTCACTAGTACATTATGTTAAAGGCCACAATAAGATGTAGAAAATAACTTCTCTTTGCATTTTATATATATACCTTTATTTTCAACTGGTCTGCAATAGTTGGTTTTTTTCTGTCTGGGTTTGCTGTCAACCCAGAATGTCAGGGGGTTTTTCCCTTTTTTGTCCCCCTTGGAATTATATTTTGTCAGGAAAGGTTACCTCGTGGAAGAACTGGGCATGCCTGCACCGTGCAGTGGTGCAAAGTAGGAGTACACAGTGGTGTCTGTGCTAGTTGAAAGACTAGAAGCACGATGCTGAGCCCAGCCTGGTAAGATGTGCAGAAAGGTAGATAAGAGTGGGAAACTGGAGACACTAAGCAGCAGCTTTAACCACCAGGTAAATGGTGGGGGAAATCCCAGAAAATCATATGTTATGGTTTTTCTATAAAACTGCTAATAAAATTGTCAATAAAAATATTGAAACCAGAACAACAATTAAGAGGTATTTTTTTCCCCTCTCATTTTTCAGAGGAATAGAGCCATGGAATTCCAGAAAATAAGAACATATCTGACTTTTTGTCCATTTTTTGGTGGGTAGTTTTTTCAGCAGAGAAATTCTAATTTTGATAAGGAGGTACATATTATACTGCTCAGAAGGTGATGGGTTACAAAGACCATAGCTATCTTGAGGAAGGTTTTTAAGTGGGGAGGCTTGCTTTTTTGCAAGTGTTCCCTGATAGCATTAAAATGACATGTTACTTTTTAGTATATTATTTGGGGGCTGTAGTTTCCCCAGAAATGACAGATCAAGATAGAAAAGCAATGAAAGAATGTAGCTTCTACATTATATTCAAATCTTGAATTACAGGATGACATTGTACGTTTTTACCCACATAGCCCACATCCCTTTTAAAAGGATATAAACCAGTTAGCTTTTTGGCTATAATTTTTCAGCTAATCCAGACAGATTTGGAAGCAGAGCAAAGCAGTTATTGAAGGAAATGTCTTTTCCTCTTTCCCTCCTGCCCTCTCCTGTGTCTGGTGGAGAGGAGGCACCAGAGGCAGGTAAGACATTAGGGAAAGGAGATAAGTTTCTTCCTGTAGATGTGTATAACCATCACTGCTGCTAAATCACAGAGTTTTGTGATAAACTGTGGCTTATATGCATGGAAATACTGTTGAATCCTCCCTTAAAGTTTATATATGTACACATATCTAAATTATAGCTGTTATAAACTCATCGCAAAATATCTTTTTTTGATGATGAGCTATTAAATAAATAATGTAAGTGAAACCGATGCTTCACAATAATTAAAAGGTAGCTCAAGGAAAAGAAGATGTTACAATATGTGGTGGAACCATGGGACTGACAAAAATAAACAGTGAATTTCTGTCTTTCACATTTCAGGTAGTAGTTTTTTGCTGTAAGCCTAGTTGTATGGTGTTGAAGGACTGACGTACTGATTTTGCAGATGGTAAGAGAGGGTTAGAACAGATTTATAGAACAAAGGTGTTTATTTCTGTAGTCTTTTAAAAAAAAATGAAAGCTTTAGAAAGTCATACAAATATTGCATGAACTAGAACATATTTTTAATATATATGAACAGTTTCCTAAATTGCACAGTAATGCTGTAATTAACTTTTTTTTTTTTTTAAAGAGGAGCAGTTGCATATTTTCTATGGTTTGTATAAGGAGCAAAGCAGAATCTGTGATAGTTGCAAGAATACCAAATATGCACCATTCCATGATGCTCCATAGAGATAAAACAAGAGAAAAGAGTTTTCAATTTTTCAATAGAACACATTTCTGGCTTTGTGCAGAAGCAGAGATACAATGTCAAGAAGAATTACAGCTCATAAGCAGAGGTTTTAAGGAGTGCGGTTTTAGATGTTGACATGTACTACTCCAGTCTCACTCTAGGTACCTGTCTCACTTTTGCATATTGTCCTCAGCACTAAGTTTCTAACACTAAGTCTTGTATGACTTCATGGGTCACAGGGAGTTAAGACATTTCAAGGATATGTCTGTATGCGTGTCCTTCTGTGGGGTTTTTTCATTCCTCTGGGATGTAAGAATTGAGCACCCTTTATGTTAGATTTCTTGCTGCATTATCAGACAGACTGAGAACTTAAATATGTGTGTATCTATTGCAAGCCATCCCTCTACTCTTTTATTGGAGAACACACTCCCAGTGATAAAAAAAAAAAGGTCAGTGTTGCCGGGGCACCTAACTGGGTAGGTGGCTTATAGCTGAGAAGCCAGGCCACAGAGCGGTGGATCACTGATCTAACTGGTAAATAGCAGATTGACAATCAAGCCCATTTCATCTGCTCAGCATTTCCCACCAGGTAGACAATTACAGCACACTAACTTCTTTGCCCCTACCTTTCTCCCTCTATGTATTGTATGTGGAGCCCCAAAAGTAAATTAGGGCTCAAGATTCTACTTAGTTCTAAACATCTACATCTTCTCTTCTAGATTTAGCCCTTGGTACCTGGATGGTTACAGTTTTGGTAATACTGCTAGCTGTTCAGTAAGATTATCTGGTGATCAAAATAGCCACCAGATTTACCACCTGTAGGCGAGTGCTACCTTGCTTGTTACCGAAGAGAAGCAATGCTGCTCCTTCTGTTGAGGGCTTTGTTAACAGCACTCCTGTGGCAGGGTTTGGATGGTTTGAATGGGTCAGGGACACCTAAGGGAGGTGCAGCTGCAACATTCAAAGTATTCTGGTTTTTTTTGTATTATCTTAACCAGAAGTATCAGTACTAAAGCGTTTCCATTCTGAAGGATAACTTGCATCTTTATTTGGAGCAATCGTCTCTGGTGTGAACAGTATAGTGCCTGAAGTGGGGACTTCGGCTATGCCTTCTTCTCCTGATACATTGGTGATCATGAACTTCAATGTACGTGGTGCTTTTCATACACTAAACGGTGTTTTGGGAAAGCAGTAATATGGAGCAGATCGAGAGCAGGCTGCTGGTCATATCTTAGGCAAATGTAGCTGCCTAAAAATAGCACCAATAGCCCACAAACGCACATATTGGCATGGTGCACTCTTACAATTCAGCTTCATACTTTTTTTCATTTTTCCTTACACTAAGTCTTTTAAAAAAAGGTCTGTGAGGTTTTGTGGAATGTAACCTGTCACTGTGAGATATAGTACACTGGAGAAATAATAGAGAAAATGCCTTTCCACTGTTTTGAACCTTTTTGTCACAGTATTTTCTCTCACTACTTGGGGCCCTCTCTGCTCTTTGTTTTGTTTGCTCTATGGCTTATGAAACACCCTCATTAGCTCTTTCCTTCTGGCCTGTTCTAATAGTGCTGATTCACTAGCAGCGGATATTCCATTGTGGTTTTTTTTTTTTAGTTAACTAGCAAGAGATAACTTGTGTAGCATTATGAAAAGGGTAGTGGGAATTATGGTACAGCCAGGTTCATCTTCTCCTGCTACCAGTGAGATTTCTTCTTTTCATTCATCTGTCTCCTCTGGTTCTTTTAAGTCTTGAGACACCAAATTTGGAAATTCGAAGTAATTTTCTGTAAACCTATCTGAAATAAATTTTTTTGCTGCTGTCTCAGCTGCTTTGTGCTACAAGGAAGAAGTTGCTTAAAATACTGATATGTAGGATCCTCACAAGTACTGAAGTTAGAGTTCTTTTTAACAAATTTGAAGCTGACCTTCTCATCCTTCCTCATGCCATACAGAAACGTATATATACCTCTGTTTATACTTGGAAGTGCCTGTTTCACCTTATTTGAATTATATTTCAGGTTGTGTGCCTTGCTTGTGAAAAATTGCTATAAATCTGTTAAATAATATAGCTTTTCAGGTTAGGACTAACACCTGTGTAAATCTGTGTCATCATCAGCATCTTTTAAAAGATGGCACAAATGGTGACATCTGGGAGCCAATTCATCATTTAATTAAATTATCCTGTAATGAAATCTGCCTTAATGAGATTAATTTTAATTATTAATCAGGAGCTGACATGGGCACAAGGCACCATAAATAATAAATGGAAGTCGTGTCTGCTCTGTTTCTAAGAAAGGACCTACATTAGAAGAGCAGTGCTTTTCATGAAGCTGTGTTGGGTTTTTGTGCTATCATGATCTCTATTTTGTTGAGTTTGGTTTCTGTTGCAAATTTTAAGGCAGAATATTAGTCCTCTTTCTGTTGATGTTTTAGTATTTCATTTGATTCAGTCATTATATAACCAGTCACTGTCATTATTCCAGAAATAAATTTTGGTTTTGTTTTCATCTATAGTACTTAATTCTTATATTTTAGAGGTAAGTAATGTAGGTATAATTTATTGAGGCTGTGCCCAAAATGTGCAAGGCTTTGGGCTTATCTGTGTTATCACACCTATGTTTATATGCATACACGTGCTCACACTCGTGCAGCTTCTCCCATGTTCTGCTGTAATGTCCATCTTCATGTGGATTACATTAGTGTTGGTATTATGAATACAGTTTATAAGGACTTTTGTTGCTTGGCCATAACAGAAGTTATGGCTGGCTGGCATAGCAGAAATGATCCCTATGGGTACCAGCCACAAATGCTCTGTGAGCCTCATCATGATTGTCTTACATGAGGAGTGAACCCTTTTGCCTTTACCTCCATTAACAAGCCGAACACCACTGTGCTCTCACTTGCCAAATGCAAACTGGTTCCGTAAGGCCGGAGCTGATTATTCGCGGCTCACAAAGTGATTATTTCTTTGGCCTCCTAGGCCGTGCACATTACCTGCCATCTGTATTTGTTTTGAAAGAACTGCCATTTGTTTTAGTTCCAGCATTCCATGATTATTTGGTTTCCCTTCATTGTCTCTTGTTGAAAAAACATTTTGCTTCAGAAAGAATAAGATCAAAGTTAGAACGAGAGCTGTTGATGCTGAGGAGTGTCACTAACAACCT
Source organism: Haliaeetus leucocephalus (assembly GCF_000737465.1). NCBI lineage: Eukaryota > Metazoa > Chordata > Aves > Accipitriformes > Accipitridae > Haliaeetus > Haliaeetus leucocephalus. The sequence goes on along the minus strand of NW_010972886.1, from coordinate 4,713,847 downwards.
GCCACATACAGGAGTTCCTGAATGAATGCAATTTTTGTAGGCTACCATTAGCGTGTTGGCCTGGTAGCGCAGCCCATGTTTGGGTCTCATTAGATGAGAGAATGAGTAAGCATGTGAGCAGACTCCTCTCTCTAAGTTGAGGGAATTCCTTCATCTGCAGCCATCATGGGCTGGACTCAAGGTCCGTTTCAGAAGAATAGCCTGTCTTTTTCCAGCTTGGGATAGATGTACTGGTGAAGGAGCTCGGCGGGACTTTGTGGCCCTTCTTAGATGCTGAAGGGAAGCCGCTGGCACTGGAGGTAGAAATAAAAGGCATGGAAAACCAAAGACCTTCAAAGCAAGATCTTACCTCCGGTGAAATTGATAGGAATTTGCCATCTGTTTCAGCAGAGCCCAAATTTAAGCTCTGGTGCCCCATCAAAGTTGTGTCTCTTGTCAAGTCAAAATGCTGTACTTACAGCAGCTATCGTGTTCTTCAGTGGCATACAGCAGTTGTCTCCCAAGCATTTCACAGCTTCATCCACAGTGGTGACTGGAGAAGGTAGGGAATTCCATAAACCTTTATGTAAGGTTTTCCTTCCTACAAAACTGCACAGTTACCCGATAACGACGTGGCTCTCCTAGAAAGGATAAAGGGATTTGTATTCCAGTTCTGTATGCTGCTACTTCTGTGATGGGAAGCGGCTTTGTTTCTTCATCCCTCCCAAACACACATAAACATACAGTTACAGCAGTTGAATCTTATAATGGCATCATATCCCTTGTAACAAACAGTGGTAAAAGCAGAAATATCCAGAAATCATAGACTGAAGTGACTCACTGTCAGTTTTAAGACAGTTGAAGATTATTTGCAATGGGAACGTTTGCATCCCAGAGACTTTCTCATCTGTGCCCCGCAGTATTCTCAGATGCGAGGATTCTGGAAAGGGCAGTTGTCACTCTTGTCAACTTTCCATAGATTCTTAGTGGACATCATTGATTGTATAATATGGTGATGTTTGTTCTGTAGAGCCTATGCTATACAATAGAAGTAATTAAAAGTATTATACAGGATAATTATATTATGCTTTAAATAAGTACAGTATGCAATATGACTCAGTAAATTTTTGTAAGATGTTAATTAAAGAAAGAAACATATCTCAGCCTAGAAGAGTTCTTTGGCTCATTTAAAAGTAAGTCCTCAAAATACTGGGGAAAAAAATCACCAAAGTTTGAAGCATACTGAACTCTTGATGCATTTCTTTTCTATTTTTTTATTAAAATCAGAAGATTGAAATTTGCTGTATCATAATCTTAACAATTTCTCAGTATATGTGACATATGGTATCTGCTTTGGTATACATAATTAAAAATATACTTTTCATCCAGTAAGGATCTTGCCCCCCCCAGCCCCCATTCCTCTTTCATACAATGGTAAGCAACACAGTAAAGGGTTCACGTGCCTCACTGTTGTGTTAGAATTCTCTCAAGAGACAGAGATGTGGCTGATCAGCTCTTCATGCATTTCCAAAAGGCATGCAGTAGCATTCTGCATGGAACTGCTTTTGAGGACATTCGACAGGCTTGGGAGCAGAGGGTAGGTTCACACATTGATAAACTTCTGATTAGAAGATAGGAAACAAGGAGTGAAACGGACAAAAGGGATTGGATGACATAGTGGAAAAAAAAAACCTTTCTTTTTTTTTCCTTTGAATGTCAGTTTAAAAGGTTAACATTTGAAGATGGGAGGGTTGGAGAATATTTTGGGCAAATACCGCTATGTGATTTCCCTGGTTTTACGCATTTTTAGCATCTGCTGAAGGTGGGATATTGGGCTTAATGCATTTTTTTGTTATCTTGAACAGATCTACTTATGTTCTTAAGCAAAGAGTTGTTGACCGCAGAAAAATTTTCGTTAACTTGGATCATGTCTGAGAAGCTCGTTGAACATAGTGCAATAGCGTGATCTCCCAAGCAGACTGCAGGGAGATCACACATTCTAGGAAAGCAGTGTGACCCACTCTGCTAGCACAGGGTGTGTTTATTTGTGATCTGCATGTGCCTACAAACAGAATGCCTTGTGCCTCACTACAGGGGCGCATTTTGCTTGGTTTTGAGCCACTGAGCTCAGTGCTTTAACCTCTCCAGTACTGGCCAGTCAGCCCTTGTGTCACAGTGTTCTGTTAAAATGCAGGATGTTCCACTGTGTGTTAGCAGCCAGGTTTATTATTCTGCGTTTGGTTGGTTCCTACATACATCTCCGCATTGCAGTTAAACTTCAAGTTGGCTTTGTTCTCCAGGAGCTGATCCAAAGCGCACTGACACTTAGAGGAGTCTTCCAAGTAACTGCTGTAGGCTTTGGAACGAGTTGAGTATTATAATACAGGCTGGAAACATTCAAAGAAGATTCACTATTTCACACATGCACACACACACACACATTTAGATGTATTCAAAGGATTTATTATCCAAGGGCTATGGAGAATATTTGGTTCAACAGCTGCACATAAAAATACTACTATCCAGTCAGAAAAGAGAAAACTCACTTCTGGCATGGTGGCCTGGCAGATGTTAGGAAATATGTTTTTGAGGGTGGGTGTGCACCCACACCCGGGTGTGTATGTGTTTGCAAAGTTGTCTGCTGATCCAATTCATTTCTAGCTTTTGGGGAGAATTATTGCAAGATTTCAGTGATCTGTGCATTTATTTTAAAAGTTTTAGTTTTCTGTCCAGCTCCTCCCAGATGCATTCAATAGATGACAGATTTTAGGGTTATACTGGCTAGTCTTTATATATTTAACACTCCATCCCATTCTTTCTTCAAGCACATACTGAGATCTGGACAAATGTTTAATATCATTGTTAAGTTGCAAAATTAAACCTTGGCCAGTTGGACATGATCTACTTGGAAGAGCGCAGATCTGTAGAACATTCTGGTAGTCTTCTTGGGCAAGACAGCCATAATACTGTGCAGTCCCCTAATTGCCTTGGCTCAAAGTCAGAACAATCCCCATGCCATTAACCTAGCCTTTCCTTAATTGCTGGGAAGTGTCTGCTCCCCACAGTTTGTACATGGAGGTAAACTCTGTGCATTCGGACCAGTCCCCGTATACTTTTTTCCATGTTCTGAAGTCCCAGTTGGCTCCCACTGAGTTTAAAATATGCCATTTGAAACCATGTTTTCATTAGGCTTATCACCCTTGCATACTGATCTGCTTTTGATCTCATTGGGTCTGTGTCTGTTCCATAACTGGTTTGTCCACATTTCCTAATGTATAAATGGATAAGGAGATTTTAGGTGAGATATCTAACTTGCCAAGAAATTGGAATTTGTAAGTTCAGCCAATCTAGATTTCCACCCGCTTTCTGATGTATACATGTGAATGTAAATTGGTTTCAGTCACTTTAATTTACATACCAAAGAGCCAGAAGAAGGTGTAAGTTACTATAGGAGTGGATAGCTAACTTATTAATGTGTGCTCCTTTTAGTTGCATTACCTGTTTAGCCTCTCTCCTGACCTTTCAGTGTATCAGCAACACCTTTATAAGCTCAAACAAATTTAATAATTCAAATTCAGAGATAATACATATAAAGATGTAATCTACAATTTATGAATGAGTGTGGATATAAATTTGCCTATTTTATGATTCTAGATTCACTCTTTTCAGTCTTAAGGCCTGTTCTGCCATCTCAAGAGTCAAGAGACTAAAAATCAAGCTAGGAAGGAGTAACATGCCCTAGACTCTTCAGAGCATTCTGGGTCTGGCCTATGAGATCTGTGGTAGATCTGCTCTTGACTTCAGTGGTGAAAGATCAGACCTTCAAAATCATAGTCTTCTTGCTCTTAAGATTTCTTAGAATTAATTCAAGTCATTCTACTTCCCAGGGTTGCCTGGTTTCAGTGAAAGTGTTTTTAAACACCAGTTCCAACCATGATTTGAACCAGCCATCAGAAAAAAAGGTCTTTATCTTGCTTTTTATGAGTATTTTAAAATTGGTTTGTTGGGTTTTTTTAGAAACCTTGTCATTGACAGTATAACCATGAAATGTGGACCTGTCTTGCATGACACCTGGAAAACAAGAATTTAGGGAAACAAATGATTTTTAAAGTAATTTTATGAGCTTACTCAACTTCTGAACCTCGGTTTCTGTTCTGTAAAAAATAAAGATAACACATTTGTTACTTTGTAGAAATTTAAATTTGAACTCATTATTTGGATCAACCTGCAGTTTGGATGCAAATCAGAATTCCACCCAAATGCAGAAAAACAAGTTTTAATTTCTTTTATTGAAATAAAACAGCCTTAAATAGTTTGAATCCATAACAAAAATATATTCATGCAGGTCTAAAGGATTTATTATACAAGAGAATTATTAATCACAGTTTCTAAGTGAACAAGACATCACATTGGGAGAGATTTTTCAAAGCCGTCTGGATACATAAAGGTACTGAAAGGTATACAGGAGGATTTTCATATGTTACAAATGAAATTAATTGCTGACCCCTGAAAAATGAGTTTGAATTGACAATTAGGTTTCTTCCTGCTTAGACACCTTTGAAGTTCTGTGTAGCTGTGAAGTCAACTGTGAAGTTGATTTCCCTTGATAAGAAAACTGAAACTTAAAGCATCTAGGAAAACTCATTTCTGTGCCGGTGAAAACAAAATATTTATCTGAAAAACATATAATTGCCAATATTTTATACACTGCATATTGTAAAACAATTACCTACTGAGTATAGCATGATTTTGTAGTTTACTTTTTAATCTTGAGTTATACTTAGAAATTTTTCTTCCTATTTATGTCTGAGATTAAAATAGAAGTTCTTGTTTATACATTTAATAATGACTCAATAACACTATTTTTAGAAAATCCTATTTACTCAATAATTCTGTAAAGTTTTGCTGTTAGTATAGAATTGTATAATTACAAATATAATTTAAAAATGCTTAAAATCGAATACAAATTATTTGAATAGTAGAAAATACCTGTCCTTTAAAGTGTGGCTTCTTTGACAGTTTTTTCATATGGTGGACACAAGTCTTGGAGTGTTTTGGTGCCTTTAGTTATTTCTGCTATCTTTCCAGATACTATAACAACACTCTTTAAAGAAACTGGCCATCTCTTGAGCAAGACAATCGTGTAGAAAGATAGCCATATTGACCACACCTTTGGATCGTTTGCATGAGTGATATCAGGCCTCCTTTCCTCCTCAGCAGAATTTTCAGTCTTATCTTGGTAGACTTTTAGACCATCTTGTTAAAGCTGGAGGGGAACTGAATCACATGAATCAGGTCATGAATCAGCTCTTCGTAACTTGGTAACTTTCAAACCTTGTACAACTTAAACATTGAGACAAAATCTGAAAGGTGCTTCTGGGTAACCAGTTGTATGTCATAATGATTAACCTGATTTATGCTCAAGGTTAGTGAATTTTAATTGTATTCTATCAAAATATTTAATCTTTGTTTTTGTTTAAGTCACTTTCTTCAGTGCTAATTCTTTCATGTAGATGAAATTAATTGTATGTCCTTGTATTTAACCTAGCAGTGACTACGAAAACTCTGGTTTAGTGACTGAAATTTCAAAAAACTGCATGATTTAGTGCCCAGAATTCCTAGGTATATTTTAGAAAACTTGCAGACTATAACATTTTTGTAATATCTATTTTCTGCCTTTTTACTGTTAGCACAGCTCCTGTTTATATTCATTCTCATTTTTAATTCCCTTAGAGTTGAATTAGCCATCTGAATTTGCTCTCTGACCTTCAGAAAATGGCTTCCATTTAACTTAATTTTGCTGAAGAACTCCTCAGCTGATTTCTCGAACCTCTGAAATCTAAGAATCTGTGTAATATTTTATCATAAATATAGAGATATAATGAAAAACTCCATTTTCCGTCTTCAACTTTAAGGACCCTTCGCTTAATCTTTATCTGTGCTGATGAGATTTGTGTGATAAAGATTCAGAAAAAGCAAGACATAGAGTTTGTTTCATACAGTAGGAAGCTATATGATCTTTTCACATAGTGTCAAATGGAAGGCATTAGTTAATGTCTTCCAAATGCTCAAGGTTAATTGTTCATTCACACATGTTCTTCTGAAACAGTCCCTCAGCTCTTTCTTATATTTGATTTCCTACATTTCATTGAGATAGTAGCTGTTTCAAGCTACTTGTCCCCCAGAATTCCTCTTTGAGCTGCTTGGTTTATTCTTAAACTTGGTGCACCTCCAGGTCCTATTTGTGTTCTTTTCCCAATAACCAACTCTGAGACAATGTGTCCCTCTGAGCTTGCAAAACTAACCTAGTAATCTGTGGTCGTCACTCCCTTTTTGTCTATATGGTAAATCTTATTATAGAAACCAGAAGTTTAGATTTGTTTTAACTAAAAACTGAAGTATCAGCCTCAAGGTTCCCAGTGTTGGGTTTCTTTTTCACTAAAGCAAAATCTTTGGTCATACTACAAAACTTTGTTTAAATATGATAAAAGGGGAGTTCACACAACTGCTTCAGGCATCTAACTTTATGTAGATATTTGGCAAATCAAAATTCAGGTTCATCCAACCTAATTGTAACTCCCCTCTGCTATAGTGAATCGGGTCTTGGTTTGCTGAGTCTCATGCTGGAAGCGTCTGAGGACTGAACTGAGAAGTGGGCTATTCAGAAAAAGTGGTGGCTTAGAGTTGTATTGTAGTTCCCTAAAATGTGAGTCAACCCCTCTGCCCTGCCACCCTCCTTCCCTGATACTACTTAGATAGGTAGGAGCATTGGTACTCTAGAGGACAGCATAAATGACCTCACACAAAATCTACAGTAACGTTACCCAGTGGTTGGTTTTGAGTCTCTCCTGATCTTTCTGTGCTACCACAGGAAAGCACAGAGGGAGGGAGGGAAATCCACGCTCTGTGTTCAGTTCTGTTTGCTCAACCTGCTATGGATTTGGAAGAATTACAGAATTCAGATATGGGAAATGGAAATTAATAAAGACACTCAAAACCCCAACCCTCCTTTATGGACTGCAACAGATATAGTTGACAGATGAGTGCGGTAATGCATATGCAATAATGACTAGGATAGAGACTGTAAGTCAAATGCTGCAATTTAGGGAGTATTAAGAGAAACTGAAATATATTTCAAACTAATAAAAGGTATATTTTTCTACCAGCACATAATAAAGATTTGGAATTCATTGCCACTAGAGAACACGGATGACTGTATGACTGAAATTATTTCATGAAAAATAAGACCGTCCACAAATATTAAGTAGTTTTGCTTTGGTCAGATAGAAATATTTGTATTTCACACACCAACAAGTCCATGTAGTATAGAGGTAACACCGAACTCCCTGTCCTGTCAGGTTGTTCCATAACTTCACTGGACAGTGGAGTGACTCTTGCATCTACTTTAAAAACCATCAGTAATGTCCACTTTCATAAGTATTTCATTGTATCCTGTATAACCCAAAGATCTGATCTGGTAATCTAATTCGTAATAGAGACAGAAGGCAGAGATACCATGGTTGATATCTTCTAAACTGAGCTCTCAGCCAGCTCTGGGGTGCCACACTCACTGGGGAAAAAACCCATGATTCCCTCTTCTACTGCCCATTGTCCCTGCTGCCGTCTCAAACAGGCACTCTTGTCAGAAGGACTTCACTTGTGACTCTTTCCTTCTACCCTGCCCTTCTGCACAGGCACAGCCAGGCGTTTATTTAATTTTTTAAAATACACTTGGGAGGTTGTTTGAAACTTCCTTTTATCCCTCAGTGCTTTTAATACAGCGCTCGTGCACTCACAGCAGGGACAGAAAGCAGAACTGCAGTTACATATAGTAACAGGGTACTAGTTAGGGTTGGGCCCTGCCTCTGTCCAGATGTGACAGTTTGGGGCCAAATCAGCATAAGCTTTGCCTACATGGCTTTGCTGGTCAGTAATGCCATGCACTCTGAACATGTGATACAATTTTACTTGTAGTGAAATAGTTGTGCTTTATTTTAGCTAGGTATTTTAGTTACCAACTTATGTATTTTCTCTCTCTGCTGTGTACCTCAAGGTATTTCAAATATTCCTTAGTATTTTCTAATATTCCCTTGAACTCTTTCTAAAACTGAAGATATTTATAGCATATTCATTTTGAATTAATATATGTGTGCTCAAATTGTTTCAAATCTCTGAAGCAATATTTTCATGCACTATGTAATTTTTTTAGTAATATCCCAAGGTGTTTGTAGATCTCTAGAAATATATGTGAGGAGTAAGTCTTATTTCTAATTGCACGTATTATAGTGTGATGTCTTTTTCGTTGAAAACAATGAAGTATTACAAATCTGGAAACGAGAATAGACCTGAAATCCCTGGCAGAAACTTAACACTTTTTCAATTCAGGTTCCGTTTGTGTGGTGATTTACACATATGCCTAACTTCACACTGTGAATTAAACACTTATTAAAGCCAGCGAAACAATTGACATGTTGTCCTGGTTTCAGCTGGGATGTAGTTAACTGTCTTCCTAGTAGCTGGTACAGTGCTATGTTTTGAGTTCAGTATGTGAAGAATGTTGATAACACTGATGTTTTCAGTTGTTGCTCAGTAGTGTTTAGACTAGAGTCAAGGATTTTTCAGCTTCTCATGCCCAGCCAGGGCACCTGACCCAAACTGGCTAACGGGGTATTCCATACCATGTGACGTCCCATCTAGTTTAGGAACTGGGAAGTGGGGGGGGCAGGGATTTTTGCCGCTCGGGGACTGGCTGGGTGTAACGGTCGGCGGGTGGTGAGCAATTGCCCTGCGCATCATTTGTACATTTCAATCCTTTTATTACTCCTGTTGTCATTTTATTAGTGTTATCATTATCATTATTAGTCTCTTCTTTTCTGTTCTATTAAATCGTTCTTATCTCAACCCAGGAGTTTTACTTCTTTTCCTGATTTTCTCCCCCATCCCACTGGATGACGGGGGGAGTGAGTGAGCGGCTGCGTGGTGCTTAGTTGCTGGCTGGGGTTAAACCACGACACATGTGAAGAAAAAATCACATGCATATACTTTTTAATAGGTTATGTTGAATACTCTTATTGGCATAGAAACGAATATTTTGAAAGAAATACCTTGCTTAAATGTGTATCTCCAAACCACTTTTTCTTGCATTCTAAAAATTACCAAAATACAGTTGTGCCTGCCTGAGAAAGAAGAAAAAGGGTTATCTGTATTTATTTTGTAGGGCTGAGGACCAGAATCACTACATTACCTTCAAAGCTGATTAAAATCACTTTGGCATACTACAAGGAAATACCATTAATGTTTTTTGTCTGTATCCCATTAGGGTTTGCTGCCTGGTTCCCAATTCAGACAGAAATTTTGTTCACCTGCAAAAGTTACCAGGTTTTCTTCAAATTCTTCCATTTTGTGTGTATTTCAGTTCATTTCTTTCTCCACAGATAAAACATTGAAACTTCTACATTTTATTCTCAGTCTTGAAAAGGTACTGTTTGATTATAGGAAATTGTCAAAAGCCCAGCTGGAGAAGCAGAATACAAAGTTCCCTATTTAGGCCATAATGTAAATTTTTAGAGGTCTGGTTTAGGAAAATAAATTTATAGGTATACAAAAAACCCACCTCACTGTACTGCTTTTTTTGTTGTCCATTTTGAAGCACTTTATACCTAATGTCTCATGACAGTGACAGAAACCCGATTGTATTAAAGCTTCTGAATCATGTTACAAAATACTATGAATTGTGATAGCTTATTCTTCATTTATATATGCAAATCTAACTAGGATGTAAAAGCAACTTACCTGCATTTCTGTCCTTGTGTCCAGAAATAGAGATCATGATGTAAAGTAATTCTTCCAAATGCTTGTGCTGATGCTGAGAAATTGGTTATGATGATGGAGGATGTTTGCTCTCCAGCACTAGTCACTTGTAAGATGATCCACTTTTGAAGTTGTGGTAAAACCTCTGAAACATTATATTTTTCAGTAGGGTGATGTTGAAATCTGTATCCTGATCCAAATTTTGCTCTCACTTACAACAGTGCAACCCCATTGACTGTACCAGAATTGCAAGCGCGATGAGAAGAAAACCGGTCACAGTGAATTAAAATTTTCTTTATACATAGAAATACTAGGTAAAATAATACAGCGATGGCCAAATTTTGCTGCTATGTCATGGATAGTTTTGGATTGACACTGCGGTAAAGGAGAGGGTTGTCATGAGTGGACATTAATATCGTATTTCCAATTGCAAATATGCATGTTTGAAAAATACTGAAGGATTCTTGCATAGGAAGCAATGTAGAATTTTAAGGTGTTTTCCAAATTTAAAAAGCTTGTAGAGTTTAGTAAGTGATCAGTTTAATGCAATGGTATTTTGGCAAAACTATCTGTGGATGCCAAAACCCACATTCTGCTCTTGATTATTGTGGTGCATTCCACACAAAATTGATGAATGCCTCTAGAGAGCAGAATATGCCCCCATGTTTTTCTATATTGCAGAGGACTAAAAACTTAACTTTGGCTTCAGGATGCAATAGCTTAAAGCAAAGGGTGGATTTAATAAAATCACAAAGAGGCAGGATTGTATTTTAGTTAAGCAGTAAGCTGTCACTGGAGGAAAAAGGAATAAAAGCCTATAGTGTAGCACAGTAGAAAAAGGAGCAAGCTGCTGAAAGCTGGATAATTTGGGGATATAGAGATGTCACTTCCTCCCTTTGCCAGGCTGTGAAATTCTTTGTAATTCCCACTGGTAAAGCTGCCAACACAAACAAAGGGAAAAATGGAAACTTCCGTGCAAGTCCTCCTTTGATGGGTAGAAGAACATATACATTCAAAGGAACAAATTTATCAGCACCATGTTTGATACAAACTTTTTGTAAGCATTATGGAGGAAGGACAGAGATCTCACCCAAATCAAGAAAGCATGTAAGAAAATTCATAATAAATTATATTTCTAAGGAATGATTTTAGCAACAGATGCACACCTAAAAAACATGGAATACTAACTTGCCTAACAGTTACAGTATTATCTGTAATTTGGGGGAAAGCTGGTTAAAATATATTCATTTCGGTGTGATACCTGGGTTTTTTTCTTAACTAGCTGTTAGTCTCTTTAGATGAAAAGATTGAGAGATGAATAGTTAGTATGGCTCAGCAGTACTTTCGGAGTATGGGTTCTTTATTAACATAATGGTGACTTTAAACATAAATGTAATTGTACAGAAAGAGCTATTAAAACTTTGTACTAAAAAAGTAATCAATTTATCTTTTGTCCAGATTTTTAAAGGATATTTTTAAAAGAGTGTCTCATAATTGTCTGAGAACAGCTGTCTCCAGTAAACACCAAGTTAACTGGCCCAGGTAAGCTAGGTATCTCTGTGAAACGTCCATAGCCAGACGTGGAGGAACCCAAGAATTTTCACTGTAATATCCTATGTAACTCATGTATGCCATTAATTTTTACTTAAGGCTCCCTTTCAAGGTTTTTATACAGTGAAGACCATTTCTGTATAAAGTGGTCGGCTTCCCTAATTTTATGAAAGATAAGCTTCATTCACTCACAACCAGAGCTTTTAATTTAGTCTTGTTTAAGGGAACTACTCTCCAGGCAATTACAAAATTACAGATTTTGTAATTTCTTTTTTCTTTCTGTAATTTCTTATTTGTACCATTTATTTTAAATGCGTGTATAAAATTTGTCATGTTGCATTGAAATTTTATATTTTAAAAAAAGGACAATGTCATGTTTCTTACATGCTTATGTATCAGTCTTAGTAAGGGAGGTGACCTCAGTTAAACTGCTGATTTTGTTAATCCCTTGAAGTGATAGCCTAGAAGAGATTGTTTGCTAGAAAAGAGTCATATGCGGATGATCTTTTTTAGGGTAAGTCAGCCATTCCTGAATTCTCATGTCTTCCAAGTCAGAACCTAAACACCATCTTTTCCCTCATGCAAAAAGCACTTCCCCTACCACACTAGGCTTTGCTCCAGGCACAAATAAACAGTGTGAGTCCTAGCACTGTGCCCAGAAAGGTCAGGATCTGTTGCTGCTGCTCCTGCTTTTGCCTGGCCCAGCACAAAAGCAGTGCCTTGAAGTGGTTTGCATGCCACAGCTTAAGAATCCCTGCTTTGGTTCATCTCAGGCTTGATACTGCTCTAGCTTTCTGGTGAGGACGTCCGTGGTAATTACGGAGGTGCCAGTCAGCTTCCGAAAGAAACAGTAAGTTAAAGCAAGGGTAAAGCCCTTGTTTTATATGAAAAATCGATCATGCCATTCCTCAAACCATTGTTTCTGAGTACATACAGTGACGTAGCCATGTGTGTACTGAGGGAGGGGGGAAGAGAGAGCAGAGCTGGTCCTGTTGCAGGAGCAGAACAAAAGCTGAAAAAAGTGCTCAGGACAAGCAGTGAAGAGTATCGTGCCCGTCTGAAAAAATGAGAGATAAATGGACGGCATTTTGTTTACTCAGACTGGATGTTACCTAGAGTAGGAGGCTTGGCTAAGAGCAGTCAGATACTCAAATGCTCTTACTGAGTGTCTTCAAATGCATAATGGTTAAAATGATTGAAAATGTGGTCTGCTGATCAGAAGTTCAAGTCAAAAACTCCCAACAGTTCGACCTCTTCTTTCCCTTGAAGCTTTCAAGGTCTGTTTCAAAAATTTAAACGCTGTCCCAACTTTCACATAACTGTAATTCTCTCCTGTACTTATTTAAATAAACTTTTTATTTGGTCATAAAATAAACCTGGAAGATAGTCAACTAGAGTTGACTCTCTAGAGCTATAAGAAAAACTAGATTTTAAGCTTTCAGTGTTGAGATCATATTTGTGCCCAGCACTGATCACTGACACATTACTTATCTTGATTGGAGCCCTAGAAGATGTGGTAATAAAAACACATAATAATAAGTGGAGGCTTGAATTAATACTTTTATAAATTATTTTTACCTTGAATGCCTTCATAAGATAAGGTGTTACATGACTACTTCCCTGTAGGAGAAATTATATGAAAACTCTTTTCACAAAGTTTGTACCTTGAACCTGACATGCATTTTGAAAAGTTCAGGATTTTATTTAAATCAGAATTAATGTCAGAGACACTTAAAATGGCAGGTGGAAATGAGATGTAAATGAGTACTTTTTGGAAAAAAATTAGTTGAAACCACTGGAAGAAATCCAGGTGGAGATGTTGGGGCAGAAAATACTTGGTTGCCAATTATGACAATTTTATTGTGTTTATGGCATTAATGTTTCAAGTTAAAGGCTTAGTATTTCAAGTTAAAGGCTTAGTATTTCAAGTTAAAGACATGAAGATGTATACTTGCATTTTGCAGAGTTACATGTAAGACTGAAGAAATAAATTGGAAAATGCGAGTGCTGGGAAAACATAAGGCAAATTAAGAAGACCTCAAAACTGTAAAAAAAGAAGTGTTTTAAAGCTCTTTTCTCTGTACCCGAGAAGCCGCTCTCTGCAAGGCTGAGGGGAACAAGGAGAGGGAAGGTGACGGGGACTCTGATGAAACTGCAGACTTTGCTCGAAGGAGCCACAGGCTGGTGAGTGTCCAGGCAGAACTCAACGCAGCTTTGGTGGTGGCTGGAGAGTCGATAAATACGGTATCACATAATGATAGGAGTATTATAATAGCAATGATTTTATTTGTCTCACTTCCTTGATTTTACAGACAAGTCATGGAACAGGTGGGAGTTACTCATGAAGTGAAATTCAAAGGGTAGTTTGTCTTCCCATAAAGTCTGATGGATTGCCACAGATACAGCTCAGAGAAAACAAACAAAACAAAAATTACGAGACAACAAAGCCATCTTAGAGGGGCTTGTAAATTTAAATTTAATTTAAATTTCTTGAAAAAGCACAGCAGTTTGGATCTGGGAATTTATTCTTTCTGACATTTTTGTAACTAAAAAGGCAAACTAACAAAAAAAGGTAAAAGCAGTCAAGTGAGTTAGTTTTTTGACAAAGCTGGGTTGGTTGGAGGCACCATTATACCGTTATCCATTCTATGGATAAAGGTTGACACCCCCAGGGCCTGCCGTGACCTGCCAGAGCCAGCCAGGGAAACACGGAGGGGCCCTGAGGAGGGGAGAGTCAGGGGCTGGCGCAGTCCCCTTGATCAAAGCACCTTCCAGCCCTCTTTGAATGCAAGATCAGAGTCCACTAAAATATTTATTTGGCATTGAATTTGATCTCCAGTTATGAAACTGTTGACCAACCCAAAATCTCACAGGCAGCCTTTCAAAGAGTGTCTCTACTTCTTACATTCTTTTTTTTTTTTTTGTCATTTTTATCATTGTATTGCTTGAAAAACATACTGACTCAAAATGTGGAGTGGTTGTGGTGGTTTTCAGATTGTCTTAGATGGGGTTGCTCGACAGCAACAAAATGTGCTGCTACTGTGTGTTTTTCTCTCTTGTACCTTGAGAAGTACTGCACATCATATGATGAAATGTGAAGGAATAGTAAAAAAATAGCAACTGTGAAAATACATTCAAGGGAAGCATATGTTCCCATTAGGATCTTAAAAAGAGATTACCGCTTATATAAATAGAGCATTTTCCTTCTCTCCAATTCCTCCACCTAGAGGAAAGAGAAAAAAAAAAAAGGTAGAGAAATCTTTCATACCTCCACTACTGTTTGTATTAGTCTGCAAAGCTGTGGGTATAACAGTAACTGTAGCTTATGTGGTCTTGCATAGTTTGTTAGTTTCTGACATTAGTTAAAAAGTAAAGGCGTGCTGATAAGCTTTTCTTTTTGGCTTGGTATTCTCTGTATTGCAGACAAACAGTGAACAACAGCTCGTAAAGCAAACTGTAGAACAGGAAAAATAATATCGGAAGTAGTTTTCACTACTGTGGCCTGAAACCAAACACTTTTGGTTGCAGAACTAATTGAGAAATTCAAAATACTTAACATTTCATGCTTTTGTATTTTCTCAAATGGGTACAAGTTTTATTTGCTAATGTCTGCTATTTTCTTTTCTGTCTCATTTGTGTCCTTAGGATGATGGTGTAAATAAAGGGCATGAAGACACTTCTAATTTATGTGTCCATAGAAAACACGTCCTCTTTGGTAATCTCAGTTTGCAAACAGAGCAGTTCGTCAGTCATAGGGATGCTGGACAGTGATTTTCCCCTGTCAGCCTGAGAAAGGAGCTCGTGCTGTAGATGTAATAATTTTCTCTGATCATTTCTTGACACTACTGCTGTGTGCACAGAATTATGGCACAGAATTTTTTTTATTGCCACTATGCGATAAACACCTTTAAAAGTGTATGGGACTGTACTTTGCCTCCAGGTATCCAGGCCTGAGAAATGATAAAAACCATCTTGTTTTACTGGGAAAAGGAGGAAAGCTAATGGTGGTGTCTTTGGTCCTTGCATTCTTGGGAGCAGAGATGTGTTAATCTGGGGCAGAAGACGGGAGGACAAAGGTGGAATGGTGGCGGGGGTGGCAATGAGCCTGCTCCGGTTTGGAGCTGCTGAGTGAAGACCTCCAGTGTACGGAGGTGTGCAGAGCAGGTGATGGCGTGCTCCTTAACTGCTTGTGGAGTCTAAAACCAGGCTGGTTTTCCTCTGCCTGGTGCCTGGTAGAAGAAAGAAGAAATTCTGTTCTTTATCCACTACTGTGAAGACTCTATGCAGTTCATTGAGCAGTGTCTAAGGATTTGAGCCACAGAGCTCACTGTTCCTGTATGTCCCATGGCTTTCAGTTTTCCTTTGGTAGCATTTTCTCCAATAGCTTTTTCCTTTGTTTCCCTTTTTTTGGTGGTGAAAAAACCAATTGCTTGCAACGAATCTTGCACTAGCAACTTTCCACATCTGACATATTAGTTGTTTCAGCAGTTAAGAATGAGGTTATGCCTAACACTAATGTCAAAAACAACATCTGAAAGCTGATTATGCTCTCCCCGGTACTTTATATATGCTCCAGTGGGTTTTCATTGTCAAAGAGGTGGGCCTTTATTATGCCACATAATGCAGTAAAATGAGGATTACTTGGATTTCAGTGCATGAGATAATAGCAGCTGACAGGCACCTGTTTAAGGAAGTATATTGTATTCCTAAGCACAAGTATTTTGTAAAAATTAAGTGAGTTTTCATATGAAAAAAACTTTTGTACTTCAGAAATAGGTTTAAGTACAAAAAAAGGCATCAGGGAATTTGGATGGATGTATTTATTAGTGGCCCTTACAGTCCTGACAGTCCATTCTAATAATAAAGTGTGGGACCCGTCAAATGATGGCACAAGTATCCTAATCTGAACTGACATGGCTTTCTAGCCCAGTTCATCAATCATGTTTTATTAGCTTTAACAGAGCCAAGCTGCTATCTGTCATTTCGATGCTGTAGTGGTGACAAAAACTGGTGCCGAAAATGTGCTGCAGGTGTAACTTTCACTCAAAGAGCATTTCTGAGCAGCAGTCAAGTTTGTGTTTGCATGGGGAGAGAGTGCCATCTTCAGTTTCACGTCTCCACGTGAAACAAGTCTGAACTTTCTAGTGCTGCCCCATGGCTAAGAAGTGAGGAAAAAAGTATCGGTAGAAATTTAGAAATGGTTCTTGATTCTTATTTTTGTGAGACTTTGGACTTGGGGAGAAAAATGCTGAAGAGCATGTTCTTGTTCCCGTTTTAAGATATAGTTAATTTAGATATGTCTGTTGTGATGAGTGATTTCCAGCAGAGTAAAGAAAAGTAAGGTTGGGCTTTGTCCTTCTGGTTTGCAGCGCCGTATGAAGAAAACAACAATTGCCAGTTGGATTGCGAACCATTTGTAACCAGTAGCACATTGTGTCCATAAAAAATGAGAGCTAGGAGTCTGTATGCTGCTGTGTATTTACCGTGTTTTGTAAGCGCCATCAATTCCTTGTATTCTTTCAGCCCAGAACTGACTTGGTATTTGCATTGGGGTCCTGGCACTTGACCCTTGTTTTTCTTGGCTCTGTGTCATTTTGCAGCAGAGCTCGGGGACGCTCCTCATCTCTTGTTTCCAGCATGTTAACATATTCACGTAAATATTATCTGGCACAGGCATATGCATTATCCTTTTGGGGAGCATTTGTAAAAGTTTTAAAGTCCAGATCAAACAATGGCATCCATCTTCCTTCCTCCTGAATTTCTTTTATTCACAAGATGAATGTTGCTGGAAAAATTCTTTCTTTGATCTTCAGAAAGACTTTTTATTTTGTCAATATTGACAGACAAGGTTAGTGCTTATAAATACTCATATTGCTTGCAGAATATAAGCCCAGGTACATCTCTTCTGTATATTTTAACACTTAATAGGACTTTGCACAATAAGGAGCAGATGTGTCATAGCGACAGCAGGCGAGCAGGGACCAGGAAGGTGGTTTCATTAAAAGAGCCTTGGGATAAATGCAGCACATTAGATACCCACTGAAAGACAGGAGCTGTTGATGGGGTGACCTCTGAATGCAAGTCATCTTACTATAAACAGAAGGGTGTGGAAAGCCATTGGACAGAGCCAAGCTTGTTTACTATCCCGATCTCCTCTTAGTTAACTTAAGTAACCGGGCTGTGCTAGGCTCGGTGTGACAGTTCAAAGAAGAACAAAGTGTCTTCAGTATTTCCAAGGTTAAAAAATCCTAGCTGACCGGTGCAAAAGTTTTTTGGTCCTGGAAATCTGTCTGCACACCTTAGCTGCTGTACAGTGGAAGTTAGTGCAAAATGTAACAGATAACTCTCTTTGGTTTTTTCTCCTGGAAACTGACTTTGCATGTTTGGGGAATTTGTTTCTGTTCTTCAGAGACAACTGAGGTAAGGTTATGATGGATTTTAATTTGTGATATTCATGCAAACGGGAAATATAAGTGGGTATTAATTCCACAGTCAGATTCTATTCTGAAAAGGAGATTTGGTTTTCATTTCTGTAGTAGCTGTTTCGAACTTGTTTTTGGAACAATGTATTTGTTCATAGTGGCTCTAGAGTACAGGAGTTTAGGTAGGTCACAGGACTGAACCTGTCAAGTTCTTTCAGGAGCAGCTTTTTCTTACCATGGGAGGATACTTGTTAAACACTGTAAAGAAATAAAAGGCATCATTCTCTAATATGCTGTGAATACCACATTTGTCAAATCTGTGAGTAGTTCGTTGGTGCGTTATTCAGTAACATTTTTGTAAGAAACACTTAAAGGCCGGAATGCTGAGACAGGTGTCTAGACAGAAATTGAGTTCAAATTAATTAGCCCTAAACTACAAAAACTGTGGGTATGGAAAAAGTGAATTTAGTTTATGAATCCTTCATTCAAGTCCATTTAGTCCATTTCTAAGTTGATTAGACGTTAGTTTGGAACAAATAATGCTAAAGTATAATTACGCTAAAGCATCAGTCCTACCTCCTCAAAGTTTGCTTTAACTATCTCTGTAACGTTATCTGTCAGTTGGCACTGTGCGTTTGTATTTGACTCTTACTTCATTGTGAATTCGTTTCAGACTGTTTAATGCATTTTGCAATCGCACAGACCACTTTCTGAGAACAAATTCTGATTAAAACCTTACTTCTTCAGGGACTCCATTCGTGCGTGCTGCTGTTGTATTCAAATGTTTTTCTCTACCTCGGTGTCCACGTAGCAGGCAAGCGCAGCGGTGCCGCTGCCGTGCTGCGTTCAGAGGGCCACGACGGGAGCTGGCATAATGATTACTGCTTCTTAAATGTCCGTTTCATTCAGGGAAACTCAGAAGGGGTTTACTCTGGGAGTGCTGTTTTATTATCCTAGTGCAGCAAGCAAAGTCCCAGGGAAGAAGGAGCGACCCAGTTTGGTCCAGCTGTAAACAGCCATTTACTGCTGTAGGGAACTGTAATGTGTAGGGTACCTGTTTGGAAGAAAGGTATGATAAATTATTACAGCCAATAAGTTCTTCGATTTTGTGCCTGGGGTCTGGTGAGCAGCAAGCAGCAGGATCCAGTTACATGTTTCGTTTCTTGGACTGTTCACAGTTTTCTGAAATACATTTCAGCTAAACAGCTTTTAACCGTCTCACTACCTTTTGAGCCATTATAATTTCTTCTAAAGTAAATAGAATGTAATTTCAAAAAAGGCATATAAAGCAAGTAATATTTTAAATTCCTGAATTAAAAATATAGTTCTTTCCAAAGCATTTTTCCAAGATAATTTTAGATTTCTTAAAGTGCTTAGTATAGCTTGTTAAATGGTACAGCGAATCAAGTAGCATTAACCTTGTATGAATGTGGATAACATCAAGCAAAAGAACTTGAATTTGGCTTTGGGGAAATATCTGTATGTTTGTGTGATCATGCAAATGTATACGCATGTTAGAGTGTGCATACAGGGACGCTAATTCATCTGTTACAGAAATTAGAAGTCAAGCTTATTTTCTAAACTTAAACAGACTGTGGTTTGATAAAATGTCTGAGTATACTGTAAGATAGAGGAAGCAAGTGAAAAACCACACTGCATACTATCTGTCTCATTTGCATGCTTACCTATCTTTTTAATCTTTTGTTTTCTGTTGTTTTCTTTGCAAGTAGCTATACTTAAATTTTATTGAAGTTACATTTACTTTGGGACAATGTAGAAAATAAGTTGCACTTTATTCGGTTTTAAACTTTGAATTGTAAAATTTATTTAGTAAACGTTATTTACAAGGGATTAAAATTTTAACATATCATTTCAGTATTTTTAAATAAAAGGAGAGCATGCCTGTATTACATTTATGTATAAAAGGTACGTGAGCAGTTTGTAGAATTTAATGCTCTAGTTAATATGCTGCTTGTTTACTTTTTATTTTTATTTTATAAACTCTTTTCAATTATACTGCTGGAAAAAATAAAAAAAATATACCTTTCTGTGGTAGCTTAACAGCTTAATATAGTATCTATGTGGTTTATTTCTCTACTCTATGCAATATTTAATCATTGCCCTGAATTCATGCATGATTAAACAGTATTTAATTATAAGTAAAGATCTGCAGAAAATGTGAAGATCTTTTTAAAAGCTAATTTTAAAATTAATCCCATTTTAGCCCCACAAGGATGCAGTTAGAAATATATATTAAAACCTGGATTGGTTTAAAAAGCATAATTATTTTATTGTTTGCATTGGGTTGAACAGAAGGTGGTAGGCAGTATCCCAGAATAGTAGAATTTACATATTATTTTAGCTAGACTTAACTGAAGATTTGCTTCCTAAATAGTGAAGCAAAGTTCTCTGTGTGTTCATAGTAAATCTGTAATTGTTCTTCAAAATTCATTTCAGGAATATTTAAAAGTCATTAACTGAGCTTTACTATTATATAACTGTGGCTGATCATCTCGTATAACTCATAATAAAACCTTTGGCGGGTAAAATAATCTGAAGTGATTTCACATAAACAGAGATTCTGTCTGTATTATATATATTTATTTGCACACATGCACAAAAACATATTCTTGTGTGTTTGCATGCATGTTTGAACAGTTCTTTTTATCAAGGGTTTTCTCCTGGATAAAATGAATTATCTCATTATTAGATTTTTGCTGTACTTAAAGTACTTGTAGTGCTATTCCAGGTGAGCTCTGCATTCAATTAGAGTCACAGCTAAGAAGCAAATGTACATGTTGCTCTGAATGTTCAAAACGTTAGCTCCACTGAAGCACAGTTTAACTTGATTGATACTTGGATTTTAAAGCAAATAAGGACTAATTTTTGCCTGTGGCAAACAATCTTTGAAGTTTCATGCCTGTGCCGAGGCTGGATTAGTTAAGCGGTAGGACTGGGGCTGGGACTGTGACCCTGTTGTGCTTGGCAGATTGTGATAAATGGGGGAATCTTTCTTAACCTCATGGCCAAAACATTCCAGGATCAGGTTGGGGAGACAGGAGAGAAGGGGGGGTTGGGGGGAGCGGTCGAAAGATGCGGGAGGCTTGGCATGCTAAACCCAGAGACAAAGGACACTTGCTTGTTTGCCTGAAAGGGAGGAAAACGCGCGCACTCTTTCCACCGAATATGCCTGAAAAGGCTGCGGGAGAAAGGACTGCAGATGCGTAGCAATATACTTTATTGTTATTGCTGACCGTTGCCCTTGGTAGATGGAATTCATCCCTCACTATGAAGCTGTCTCTTTTTATTTTTGTTCTGAATGCATTCAGAGTTTAGAGAATCTTCAATGTTACATTTTCCTAAACTTTTTTATGTAATGCTTGAGATGTGTGTATAAAACCATTCAAAATAAATTGGAAGAACACCTTATTCCAAGTAACTGCCTGTTGGTTAAAGAATTTGCTGGAGGACTGCAAATATAAACAAAATGGTATGAATTTGAAAAAAAACCACAACCAGTTAATTAATTGCTTCTGGAAAGCTAATTCAACTATTTTGTTTATAGAACATTTTAAAAAGTAAAATATACTTTAAAATATTTTAAAATTGTATATTTCAATATAGCAGTATAAATGAAAAATCTGAAAAATTATTTGGATATGCTAAAGTAGTATACTAGTAAAAACCAGTCAAATTTTCAAGCCTGAAAAAAGAGGCAAAGTGACTTATATGTGAGCTGAAATATGATCTATCAAGTGGTTCTTTCTTGTGGCATTTTAAGAGCTATACTACCTCTGATGTTGTCCCCATTGACTAATAATGAAAAATACATTATTAGATGATGGTTTGAGATTTATTTACATACTGTATACTGTAGGTACAGCTATTCTGGCTAGTGTTAAGAACTATAGCATAAAGCAAATGAAAAAAAGAATGGTAAATAATTTTAGTGTGCTTTCTAATTGTGGCTGTTGTTACTAGTATACAAGCAAGCATATGTTGTATACCTGTGTATAGATAAAATTAATCCTTTATCCTTTTATGATTAATTTCCCTGAATGACATTTTAACACTATGATATTAATCAGATTTTTAATGAATGCTGTGTTGTAAATGTTCCTGGAGTTTACCTGTTTATTACTATTTGAATAATTACATGTAAATTATATTTATAAAAAGTAGTCGCACTAAATAAGGTTTGGCATGTAGTAACTATGTGTACTTGTGTGTTATCTTTTCTTGTGTCCTTGTTAAAAATTATTTTGTCTGTAGTCTGCCTCTGATAAATCGTTATTCTTTTTTTTTCTAGCATTTAAAAAGACTCATTTCTTAGCAGCATTTTCTTCAGTTTTATTGAAGTGTTCTAGAGGCACTGAAAACTAAATTAACCAGAAACAAACTAAATTTGGTTGCATGACGATATAAATTCATGTGAATAGGTCTTTAGATTATATCCACCTGTTTGTGAGATTTTATACTGCAACATTGTGTGTCATCTTATCTTTCCTCTAACAAATTATTTTTTCACGAGTTAGACAACATATGGGCCATAAAGAACTGATTATTTTATTTTGACCAGCAAGTAGCTTGAGCTACAAAGAATTTTTTGCATCTTTACTCTAATAGAAGTAGGTTGCCAAAGTTTTTGGTTATCTGATGTAGTTTATTAATGTTACAACAGCTGCTAGAAATTATTGCTACAATGCTAAACAAATTAGCTTCAGTAATGAGGAAGAACAGAAATGTATGAAACTGAAGAAAAAGGACAGCTGTTCACTGTAAATGTACAGGCGATATACTTGGTAATTTTCAAGGTGAATGTGATGTGCAAATGCCTATTACCTTCTCCTACTTCCACTTTTTTTCCAGTTTTGAACACGCTTTTGTTTTTAATTTGTAACATAGTCATTTGTATACATTTTAAGTAGGTGGTTTTAATTGGAATAGCCTCAGTGCATTGTACAAGAAGTACTACTGTTGTACAATTAACTGATGACTTCAGCTTGGACTATTTTCATAGACCAAATTATTTGTTCATGTTCAGATTCACAGATATTATCTGTTGAAAAGTCAGGTATTTATGACTGAACATCTCTGATCTACTACCAGGAGAAAAACTACCACAGGATAGCAGAGCAGTGTTTTTGTTGGTTTTGGTTTTTGGTTTTTGGTTTTTATTTTATTTTATTTTATCTTAATACTGTTTTAACATGGTCTTCATCTAATTCCCATCTTCCACAATGCCTACAGGACTCTGCCAGCTGATAATGGGTAGGCAGGTGCTGAGCTAAAATCGTGTTCATATTACCTGCTCATATTACCTTGTTCACCCTCCCTCCAACCTGTCTTCTTGCTCCGTCCACCTGTTGCTTTTTGGCATTAATTGAGCCTCCCGTCCTACAAAGGCATATTCCCATACTTACCTTCTTTATTCTGAATCGTTTCATTGAAGATAATGGGCCTGACCACCACGTTCCTATTTAGACTTAAGCTTAAATCTTTGTAGTCTTGTCTCAAGCTTGACGACTCTTTAGCTCAGGGAATGCCTTTTGCTAAAGGACTGGATACGACATAGCCTCCATTAGCTGTTGCTGTTACCCTCACTGCAGCTGAAGCAAGGTGAAGGCACCAGTGGAAGCCCATGCAAACCTAGGCAGGATGGGATCATTTTCTGCAGTTACTGCTGTTAGTCATGAGCAGTCTGTTTGCATTCCCAGATTTCAGTACATGTGCTCAAAATGGAGGTACTTGTGCGTTTCAGGGTTGCGAAGGAAAGCCGTGAATAACTGGTATCCTTTCTGAGAAAAATAATCAACATTTAGAGCAGTATTTTTCCTTTTTTACTGTCAAACATGCTGGAGTTCAACTGGAGCTGAAGAAGCCAGCAGTCTGGAGTGATCCTTGCCTGCAACTACAGTCAAGCCTCTCCTTTCCTGAGCCCAATCACAGCAAAACTGCCCAATGGCCAGTTGCAAGGTCATTTAATTGAAGTTGACATTTTAGACCATATACAGTTATATGGTCACATATACCTGAATTCAGGTCAGAATGTGCAACTGAATTGCCTTAATAAAGAAGTCAGGTGATCTTTCTTGATCTGTGAGTAATGGTCAGTTACATTTTCTCATCTTTCTGGTACTCTCTGTTGCATACCTCACTGTCCATTGAATACTGTCATCTCTCCTGAGTGAAGAGGGACCAAGAACACACAGAAGTGACCTGAGTCCTTCTTAATAGATATGCATTAAAAATTGTACTGAAAAGCTGCATTACATCACTAGTTTTTCTCCTTTTCTGAAGGACATCTACAAGGATCAACATTTCTTCTGCTTCTGTATGACATGCATGTGCTGGACTGGTCACACAGCATAGATTGTGCTGTCAGACACTGCAGGTAATATACACTGATCTCCTACCATTACATCTGGCTCATATAGCTATAGTTCTATAAGCTTGCGATAAGACCAGCAGTGAAGAAAAGTTGGATGTAAGTGTATCGGAGCAAGAGAAAAAGTGGTACTGGTGAACAAGTGGCTACCCTTGGCAGAGCTTCTGTCTACCATGTGATCTTGTATAATTCGAGTATCAAGCTAGGATTTTCTTTAGATCATCGATGAACCACATTGTCATGTAGCTGAATCCACGTACAATGCTTTCAATGTACCCAAACTATTCCATCCCGTGCTATCAGACTGTGATATGAATCAGGTATTCATTCATTCTTAAATGGGCTGGACTTTATGAAGACTTTGATGCTTGAAAACTAATTAGTACAAAGCTCACATCAAATCAGTGTATTGTGAACACATTAGATCTGTGGGGTTTTTCCCCTCAATGACATTTCCTGAACTTTTAAATACAGTTCAAAGCCACAATCCTTGTCTTTAAAGTCCCTTTAGCTCTTGGATGAAGAATGCAGCTGAAGAGTATGCTCCTCCGAGACAAAGAGGATGGTGAAGCTGGTGGCGGTGTAGACGTTTCTTTCTCAAGGCTGGCCCAGCACCAGGGAGTGAACTCTCAGTGGAGCTGAGAAACAGAAGACTGTTGACCAAGAGTAAGGCACATTTTGGGGGGCTGATCTCCTTTAACCTTAGCACATAGAATACATATATTAAAAATACAGAAGACAAACAAAAGAGTATAGGGAGAGAAAAAGGTCTTCTCTGCTAAAACAAAATATTTTACATATATGTTTTTCATCATCTGTGGTGAGGATGAGTATTTGATGGATGCGTGATCATGTTGTTTACTGCTCGTAGGTATCAGTATGCTCCTAGGTAGAAACCAGGATAGTGAAGAATAGAAAGGATGGGATGATCGACAAGGCCATTTGTTTAAATTTCCTCTAAGTGAGGGATAGAAAGGCTGGGACAAGTGTTCTTTGATCTTAAGGGGGAAAGACACATTATTTTCTGGTGAGTCAGAATACTCAGCAGAAGAGTTGGCCTTTGTTACTGGGGAGGTCAGTATGTAAGCTCTTGGGTGAGCTAAGGGAAAGCTAGATCCCAATGAGGCACCAGCATCTTCGGAACAGAGAAGCGCCTTGTGGCAGAGATACTTGACTTGTGGTAGAGAAATCAGCATTAGCAGTAGAAATACACCGTACTGTTGCTCATACAAGATGGTTTCCACATGAAAAGAAAACAGCATGTTTTATTATTCTTTATGGCACAGTACTATATGCCTTTAACAAAATAGCTTGAAGTATTTGCATGATGTATTTGCAACATGGCCAAGTTAACACAGCCATAGGAACATTAACTTTTGAACTTCCTGACTTTCATTGCTTTAAATTTCAGCTTCAAAGTTTACTTTTTTTTCTTTGCGTTTGTTGGCCCTGGTTAGTTTTGAAAAGCAGGAGGAAAGAAAGTAAGTTCAGGTTTTCTGAGGGGGCACTGAATTTTATGCATATAATGGGAGATGACTTGCTATTCCTTTGAATATTAAGTGATAACTCCAAAGCAGTTTTGATACACCTAGTTTGCTTATGATATTTCTGTGGAGCTGGGGAATCACAAGATTAAATCTAGAAAGCATTGCACAGTGTGGCTCTTTTCCTGCATCTCAGTATGCTTTTCTCCTGAAAAGAGATCAATGATATCTGGGAATGCTGAGATTTGAAAAGCAAACATTTAAACTAATAAAAATGGTGTGATCGCACAATCTGGGGGAGATCATGGGACCATAACTGGGGTAAAAACAGGAAACACTTTTTCCATGTGTAGATTAAGAACAGTATCTTTTAGCCGATTTCCAGTTTGGAGATACTGGGGAGGCACCAAGGTTATACTTGAAGATTCAGCTGCACTGAGACATGCTGCTGATTTGAAAAGGCAAAAAAAGGCCACAGGCTTGTCTTCAGTGTTTTTCAAAAAAAGGAGAGAGAGAAGGAGGGAAGGAGGGAGAAAGAGAGAAGGAATGTGAGAGAGAAAAAAGAGAATGAGAGTTTTCCAGTGCTAGTGCTTTAGTATTTCTTCCTCAATCTGACATGACAATAAATGAGCTCTAGGCTGGTGGAGCTTCCCTGCCTTTGCAACTGCTGAATGGGGAGCTAGCTCCTTTTCCCTTTCTTTCTTTCTTTCTTTCTTTCTTTCTTTCTTTCTTTCTTTCATTCTGTCTGGGAAAGGAGCCAGCCTGATGGTCCATCCTCCCAGCAGGGCTGGGGAAAGTGTTCTGTGAGCTCTGAGCTATTAGGTAACCCAGGCTGAGACAAAAAGTGCTATTGTGGTGTGGCATTTGCCCTGCCTGCCCCACCAGTTAAAGGCAGGCATATTTCCTTCTTTCATCTTACACAAACAAACAAAAAGAAAAAAAGAATGCCCTTTTTTTTCCCACAGTGCATGTATAAATGCATTTCAAAATGTAGAAGATAGTACTTCACAGGTTCCGATCATTTAAATTATGACTTGACTGTCACACCCTCGGATATTTTTTAAAGCGCACTTGTGCCAAAGGCAATTTAAAATGTGTTTTAAAAATGTTTGCAGGTATAAAAGACTTGAAAGAAGCTTAGAGCTCTGAACTGAGTGAACCCATTAATTAGGCTGCAAAAACAAACACATAGGAAATCCTTCCACTAGCAAGAAAGTACCAAGGAAGGAAAGTTTTCACCCCAAAGATAGCATACGAATGAGAAAATTGAGGAGTTAAAGTTGTCTCAGATTTTATCAATTTATGTCATAAATACACCTTAATGACACCTCCTTCTGTAAAACTTTTCAACAGAAACACAGTTTTATATTGGATAAAGCTTTCTGATTTAAGTAGCACAAAGTCTTGTGTCAATGATAAGACTGTGCAGCATTCCTGGAGGAAGCAAGCATTATGGTCGCCTTGTAAGTACGAAAAAGGCATTTACCTGGATTGATTAAATCCGTATTTACTTTACTGTCTATGTACTGTGCACACCAGCAAGGGCTCTAGTGTGTTGCTGCTCATTGTGCCAGCCTGGTGAAACAAGATCTGGGGGAAAGGCAGCACTGCTCTGCAGCCTCTTTGCCTGTCTGTAGGCTGGTTGCTGTCACAGTTTCATCCACACTGTTCTCTGCAGAGGTTTATACAGAAAACCTAAAACATTGTGGGAGTGATGAAGAGTGTCATCTCAAAAAGTGGAAGCATTTAGCAGATTAGGGTATGCTTTGTAAACGATAGCTCCTTCTTAAAATGATTAGAGTCACTGACTGGTTCAAAGAAGCTGGGGCTCTAAATCATGAAACTAGCAGGAGCCATCTCTCTTCATTGCTGTAGTGCGTGTTGCAGACAAAGAGGATTTCGTGGAGGATGCAACGAGACACACGGGCTGTGGGGACAGTGGGCACTCCCACACACTCTGGCAGCACCGCTCCATTTCCCCAGTGTTTTCCCCACTACCTGTCCTCTTCAGCAGTCAGTGGAGAGTAGCAGCCGTTATTCACCACTCAGCTATTCATATTCTTGGCAAAATTCCTCTCCGTCTGAAATAGATGACTACTCTAGGTCAGGTGAAATTCATCTGTATCTTTCTGATAGATGTAAAGGAAGCCTGGGGTGACAAGCCTAGATAGATCTAGGTGCCTAAACTGCAGGTATTTGATGCTAGATGTTTCCCCTCTGGATTGTTTTTCACTGCAAGTTAGATGGACACCATGTAAGTGTTGCAGACTAGAGCTACTACTGTATTAGTCTGGGGAGAGGTGGGGGAGGCAGGAGGGTAGCAATGATACATTTCATCATGAACATGTCTATCTTAGGAATGGTTTACATGGAAAACAGAAGCAATGGTGGAACAGCAATGGCTTCCCCTGTTCCCATCCCTTCCTCTCACCTCTGCACTGTGCTACATGTTTGAAGCCCAGCCCCAGTATCCTCAATGTTCTTACTCCCCCCATTCCTAGAGGCATGGAAACCTATCTGATGTCTTTAAATATGAAGTCTCATCAGCTGCGCTACATAAAATACAAAGGTCAGCTTCAGCAGTCTGCTTCCGTACTCAAAACTTTTAAATAATTTTCACTTCACTTTCGTTAAAAAATAAAAAGTTCAGCATATTCAAAACTGGATCTGTTTTGATTGGAGTTGTCAATTTTAGTTGACAGCATAACAATTTCATTACTAAGAAAATGGAGGAGACTATTGAATAGCTGAACCTAGTTTAGGTGATGAGCAGAAAACTTGTTTTCACTGAGGACGATCTCATATAGACTTTAGTTTAAAAAAAAAAAGAGTGAATTTGAAATTAGGTTGATTCATATCGCATGTTTTTCCTCATCCTTCCATTGCAATTAGAACTCATATTTTCAGACCTGCTGAGATATGATAAATCTACTTCAGGATGTGATTCAGTTAAAATACAGATATGTACAGTCTCTGCACTGTGGAAAATCACGGAAAAAAATCAATTTTCTATTGCTTCAAGGTCTTTCACTCAAGAGTAGCATCAGTGTTTGGGTTTTTAACTAAGTCAGAAACCTACTTAAAACTTGATGGTGAGTGAATATATAGTATTACATTTTCATATACATTTTAATTTCATTTCATATTATTTTCATACAAACTGTTTATACATATTTTTATTATATACTTTTATTATTATTATTAAGTTTAAGTAACTGAAACCCTTATGAGGCCTATTAAAGTGTAGCATAACAGTGATTTACTGTGAAAAATTCAGTTCAGAATTTGGGGTTATTCAGAATTCTTTTCCGATCTTTCTCTAGGTGTCTTCAGCATTTCTGTTTATTTTTGCAGAAGCTTCACTGAGATTTTGTCATCATAGGACATACATAGCTATAGTATTATTTGAGTTTAGCCACCGAAAAAGTGCTTCATTCTCAATAATATTTGCATATTTTTTTAAAATCAGTTTGAAAGCATATTTATTTTCAGAATGGCTACAATTTGTTACTAAATCCCGGCATTGTATCTTTAAGCTAGCCCTTGCCCTGTTTTTGTAGGTCAAGATAATGTCATTATTTGTTTTATGGTAGCAATGAAGGGTGTCATGGTAGCAAAGGAAATCTTTGTTATGGTAGGCATTGTACAGACAGTCTCTGTGCTAAGGATTTTGTTGTCAAGATGGTTATAAACCTATATGTAAACAGTGTCAAAGTCAGCATCTAAAAAAATCTTTAAAGGAGAAGCTACTTTTCTTTACTATTCATTCTCATAGCAGTGTCACAGACATATTCTTCTCCTATATTTCCATCAAACTGTTCCCCTGAATGTCCCATCCTCTCTTGGGGCTCTTTCACAGACATGGTCCCTTCCCTGGAGAGTGAGTAGAAGCTGGTGAGCTTTCACTGGGGTCATTTGTTGTAGGGAGGCATCCGGGCAGTAGAAGTGCGCTTGCTCTGCCCACACTCCAGAGCAATCAGAAGTGGCATTAGCACAGGCTGAGCAAGCACGCAGGTGTGCTTTGAGATGTCTTTGGGTCTGCAAAAAGTACTTTTCCCTCTTCATTCTCATCTCCTTGATGTTGGAGCTTCCGTAGCTCCACCATGCAGAGCTGCTTCCTCCAGACCCAAAGCATTGCAAGCTCTACTCAGCCCTGTTGCATGCCTACCGATTTGGGAGGGATGCTCAAGGCCATATTTGATGCAGTACATGAGGCAGCTCAGCATATTCATTGCCAGAATAATTTACTGCTGATGTTGCAAGATTTTTCAGCTGTGCTTATTGTAAGTGTTAGAAGGGATTTCTCACCTGTGGTGCATTATGAGTTTAATACCATGAGTGTGTGTGAAAACACCTCGTAGAGTAGGACCAGTTCATGGTTTAACATCTAGTGTAATGACGTCCAACAGGATCATGTTAAAAGGATGTTAATGTTGCAAAGGAAAACATCAGAAGCAAGGAAATGCCAGAATTAATATGGCCTGTGGAAATCCAGTCTCTTATGCATTATGGTGCAGATCTTATTACATGACATACTAGGATTTCCAGGGGATGTCTCCTTTTTTCAGTGAATGTGTAGTTAGATTTTTCTTTTTGTGTTGCTCAGTCTATAGTTGTTGAACATGAAGCATCCGAAGTCCATACTTAATATAAAATCATTTGTCATGTAATATTTCTCATATACCTTAATCAAAGTTCTTCAGTGCTTAATAAATGCATCTCTCTTTCACAGTGCTCTCATAGTATCAGACATTTATAACAGTGTTCATATTTGAAATCTGATGAACCAAGGCAGAGATGAAGGCAGAAATTGTATGAAATGTTGACTATTTTTTTCCCCAATTTGAGTCAAATTAGACCTTCATTTTTCTGGATAAACATAACTTTTACACACCACTTTGCAAGTTCAAAGTATAGTTTCCCAGCTTGGATCATTAATTAGCTCTGCAGTGCAGCTGGTGTAGCAGAACTAGCCTGTTACTCTGGGCAAACTGGTCACTAAAGACTTTACTGGTGAGTTTCACAGATATCTGATGAATGCTCAGGCTTATGTTTGTGGTGGTAGTCCCAAATCGAATTAGAGGAGAGGAGGGCAAACTGTGCTGTGCTGTGCTATCCCAGCCAGCCTCAGTACTCTTCCACGGGGACAGTTTTGCTAATGTCAGTCCCTTTCCTGATGTCACAGGGGCTCCTGGCGCTCAGGAGAAGTAATCCTAAATCCTACTTGGCGCCAGCAGCTTTGAGATGGAGAGTATTCGATGCGGATAGGGTCTTCAGAAACTCAGGAGCCAGATTACAACAGGAGTCCACTAACGGTGTGAAAACTGGGCTTTTAGAAGCTTATAAACTGAAAGAAATTTGGGCACCATTTCAGAGAGATGATGATTCCTGGGTACCGGTACACCTTGCATTCCTCCCACTTCCAGTTTTGGGATTCTGCTTCCAAACTTGCAGGCGCTAAAGCCACTCAGCAATGTAGTGACTTTTAATATATGAACACAACAGCATGTTTTCTCAAAAATTTGGATTTAAGGATTTTCAGCTGAAATATTGCAAACGTTTTGCGGTAGGCAGCCAGGGTAGGAGATTTCAGTGCAGTTTCGACAAAATTCAAACCCAACTGGAACTGGTATCTTACCACTCTTGTGAATGATTCTCAACATGCATATAACTAAAATGGTGAGAAAACCTGTGTAAACATAGGGGGAAAAAAAGGAAAACAGAGCAAGAGTAAAGAAAAAGGTTCTTTTTATAGCATGAGAATGTAAATAAATGTGGTGTCAGTGAAAGTTAATTATTTTGAAAACAGTCAGCAAGGCAGATTAGGAGGGAAAACAGTGCAGCTGAAGACAAAGGAAATAATATTTAGTCTTTGATGGAAAGTTTTCACAGTGATTTTCTGTTCGCCTTCAAGGGTGGCATAATTTTATGAATAACAAAATGTGTTTTGCTACTTGAGTAGCCTTAAAGAAAAATGGTGTTCATTCCATATGGCCACTTGAAAGAAAATCACATGCCTATTCCTCCTTTAAGAAATAACATTTTTATTTATTAAAGCTTTTCTCTCAAAGAGGGACCCTAAAGATACATAATGAAGTTTACATTTAGTCTCAGAGGAAAAGATAAGTTTATATGGTGTGCTTATGCTGCACATTTCCTCAGAGAATGATAATAGATGAACTCCAATATATATATATATATATATACACCAAGCTGAAAACCTGAAAGTTTCTTATTTTAAAAAATATTTTGTTTTCATTGCACTATTCTTGAATACAAAATGCTAACTTTTTTCCTCCAAGTTCGTTGCGTCTCACAGGAGGTGAGTCTTATTGATATAACTTGTCTGTGGCTTTTCTGCTACTCCCTTTCAAGGTATACCAAAATTTGTCAGGTTTTTTCTGTTCACCATAAAGGTAAAGCATAGTCTTTCAGCCATTTCAATTACTTTGTATTGTTGGTCAAAGCAAGATTCAGTAGTAGTGTGAGCAGGGGTAGGACAACTCCTCTGTGAGTACACAGCTATTGCTTAACTGGGGGAAGAAGCACTTCTCATCCCTGCCCAGGAAAACCAGGGCTCTTAATATACTGTGTATGTTAAAAGTGCTCAGATAGCGTTAGTGTACGTTTGAATTATCTTTGGGCTGCTGTGGTAATTGCCCACCACAGGACCTGCCATCACTTTGCAAAATCAGGGTGTTGTGCTGTGCTGGGTGACTGTCAGACTCTTCAGCAACTGCTTAAAGTCAGTGGTTGAACTTTCCTGACCTGGGGAGTGAGATCTGAGCCCCAGTGGAAATGTGACAGACAGTGCTACTGGTGGCAACCACACGAACAGCAAAGGAATTGGAAAGCATAGTGTATAAATGACAGTAAATTTAACAGCAAGGAGATAGCAAAAATAGCCTGGAAGTGAGTATAGGCTAAAAAGACAAAGAAAAAGGAGGTTTACTAAGATTTAAATAAATTAGATGCGTTTATATTTTTAATTAATTTTCATTACATTATATTATTCTTTATTTTTTATATTTCATAATTATATTTTATAATTTTAAGTATGTAGTATTTTTAATTATTTTTAATTAATTTTTTAAGTGTAAAATGAAAAGATTCTTTTTCTGGCCAAGTCCTTCTGTAACTCAGTTGAGACAATCTGCTTCTGAAAGTACAAGTTCTTCTCGAGGAAGAGCTGTTTCAATATCAGTGTCTTTGAATGATTCTGAGTTTATTTTTTGAACAGTTGACTGTGGTCTTGACACTCAGTACAGTAATTTGAATGACTGTTTCTCTTGTTTGTGTATTAATGCACATCGTGAGCATTTTCTTGGGACTTCATCACATGCTTCTATCTATCTGAAGTATTTTACTGTATTTCAGATATAATGTTACTTTAATAACAATGTAGTGAACATTATAGCAATGATGTTTGCATCTGAACGTTTATGCCTGTGAGTTTTGGGTTTACATGAGCCTTCACTCTCTCTCATGCTGAGCTGCTGCACCATCCCACGTCTCTGTGATACACTGTGACTACCAAGTCCCTGGAGTAGCACAGTAGGAACAGCAAAGAAAGAATCCAGGAGGAGGAAAATTAGTGGTGATGAAACTGAATAACCAGATAGGTTGAAAAAAGTTTTGCAGTAAAATCAAGCAAAACAATATTTAGAAGATCAGTTGTGTTTGCTACTTTTTTAGTGTTTCGGATGACATCTGTGACAATAAAGACAGTTTAAAGTTATTGTCATGGGGAAATTTTCTTTATTGCTACTGAAATCGGATTTCTATGAATAACCCATGTATGCAACCGTTTTGTTTTTTCAGTGTCTAGAATGCAAATGAAGAATAAAAATGACCCTCTACAGAACCATGCTTGTACTTAGACATCTCTGAGTGATGCTGCATGGCATTCAGTTAAGGTGTTTAGGGAAAATACTTAGCATTAGCCTAATCCTTTTTCTGCTGGTGTCAGTGAGTATTTTGCCAATGACTTCAATAGAAGCAAGTCACAGTCACTATTTTTTCCCTGAAGAGCTTTTATAGTAGCAAAAAAGTAAAGAAGAATCTCTTGTTGCAAGGTATTCCTGAAAACTGTCATTGAACAATTGCTGGTTGTAGTGGGAATGTTCTTTGTATTGTGTCAGTCACATCAAGTGAGTCTGAGTGACTATGATGTTTCTAGGTGGCTTTAAAAATGGAGTTTTGAAACCTCCCACACAGCCCTGGATTCTGCATTAGCACACAAGTGAGCAAAATGGTTTCTTCTCTGCTGAAAGTACAAGAAATTTAGATTACCAGAAGGTACAATTAAATTTTTGCAGGAAATCCTGAAGATCCCAAGGAGATACCTAGTCTGAAAGAGAAGTTTTCTATTTTTATTTGCAAGTGACTGATTTTTTCACCTTTAGTTAGCCTACAGCAATGTATTGCAAAGATTAAATTGGAAGTTGAAATACCATTTATGTAATTACATATTGCAAATATGAGTGAAAACGGTGTATGTGTTCATTGATGCATTAGGAAAATACAGTTAACATAGTTAGCAGATTCACAAAATGAAAATTAATGTCTGAATTATTTAGCTAACGCTGCGCTTTGCCCCAGAATCTGGTGTTTATTATTGTGAGCTTTAGCAGGAAACAGAAGCAGCATCAATTGGGAAAACATTTCTTTACCGCGCTGAGAACAGTATGGCTTTCTCGTTTCCAAGTGGGGAACCTGGTTCTTTGGTTTCTTTGTTCCTAGTTAGACTACTCCCAAGGTATTTTAGCTGAACATTTTACATACTAATGGAGCCTGGGGAAGTGCAGTTGGCAGCTGTTCGTGGGATAATAATGAAACACACTGTTTAGTACTGCATACTGCTGCTGTAAAATGCGGGAAGTATTTTATAGAGATCATGTTGAGCAGAGCTGGATCCACTTTAAGCACTGTAAGTGCGTGAACCGTGAGTGAAGAAGTTGTGTTTCAAGTGAGGGTAACTGTCACTCATTTGCTTTTGCAGGTAAAGAAACCGTGTCCAGAGTCAGATGGTTCAGAGCCGCAGAATCCCAGGTACGGTACCAGAGGACAAACACCGACTGACTGCAGCGCGGTGGCGGGGCGCAAGTCGGAGCTGTGCTGCGGACACGTAGCATCAGAGCATGAGAGACGATGTTTTGCAAAGAATGAATGGTTGGATCGGTTTTAATGGTTTTCACTCTGGAAAGGTTTTTTTCCTTTTCCCAGTTAAAGATGCAGGCTAGCATCTAGGTTGTTGAGTTTAGATGGTGCCATAACACTGAATTGTCATCCTCAATTTAAAAAACCAAACTATTAAATAGCATAGGGAAATCTCTGTAATCAAATCTCACTTTCTTCATTTATCCCTTTTCTGCATACCTGAGTCTTGAAGTTTATTGATAATACAGTTTATCTTCAGTGTGGGCAATTCAGTCTTTACTTGGGAAAAATTCACCTTTATCAAAACTTCTCTGTTTTCACCTATGAAAAACATACCACTGTGTTCATAAGTTGGGAAGAGGCCAAAAAGAAACTTTTCAAACACAGTCTTTTCTAATTTCATGTACATAGGAAAAACGAAATGGATTTAACTTCCATGTTTTGCACACATATATATGTGTATGGATAATTTTGAGCAGGTGAAGTTGTAATTGTTTTAGATGTGCCATTAAGAGTACATCTTCCTGTTGATTAGTAAACTGTTGAGCTACAGTGGATGATTTCCTTCAGGTTTTGGTGGTTTGCAGTGCTTTTTGTCTATCTTTGCCTTGCTTCTGTTTAGAAGACCTATTTCAGTTTCACAAAAACTCAGAAGCTTTAATTGTGAGGGAACAGCCACAAAACAGACCTGACAACACACTAACATTGTGACTAAAACTCAGAAAAGCAAAGTAATTCAAGGTTTCCCCCCAATCCCACCCTTAACTATGTCTTTGTGCCACTGTTGCAGCAGGATCCTCTTGGGGTCACCTGCAATATCCAAGGCCAATATAATATCTGTGGCTTGAGCTGTGCTGTGCACCATCTGAATTTCTTTGATTAGCTCATGTCAGTTGTTAATACATCCTTTCATTTACTTTGGTAAGAGCTGAATGCATGTAAGGGAATACAAAATTCAATGTCCAGATATGCTTCCAGTGAAGTCCATAGCAGTTTTGCCCTGGACTTCAGTGGAGGCATGTTTTGCCCTTCAGTCCTCGTTTAATAACTTCTAAATGAAAAATGTATTTGCTGTGCTGCTGCTTTGGATTAAAATTTATTATAAAGGTCAAACTCTTCCCAAGTACTTTGACGGCATGGAGAATCCCAACTTGGCAAAACACTTGTGCATGTGCATAGTTTTAAGTGTCCAAATGAGACTGTTATATCTCAAGTCTTTAAAAATTATGGAGAAGTCCATAGTCTGATGTCATTTCATCAGTGTGATATTGCAACAAACCTGCGGACACAGAATACAATGTACTGTCATTACCTCTGCACATCAGGAAATTTCTTATGAGCTGTAGTTCAATTCTTCTTACCAAGTCTGAGGAATAGGATACTTTTTTCCTCCCAAGTGCAAAAGGGAACCCATGTTACAAACAGTCAATCTGGAGGCTAAACCTGGTAGTTTCTTTTTTTTAAGGTGCATTTTCAAACAAAAATGCTTTTCATTTTGAGCTCTGCGGCCTCAGTTTGAGGATATAGCAGATATAGTTGGAATTAATGTTCCTGGCCTGAGCGTGTGCAGTGCTGTGTATACAGCCTGAAGCGGGATTTTTTGGTCGAATCTGTATTCGCGATGCGACTTTGGTCTTGCAGGGGAATCTCTGACAGACTGTGGACTGGAGCTGTGCTAGAGGGCACCGCACGGCACAGAAAACTTTAAAGCCTGGAGCAAGGTAATTCTTCTCCAAACAAGGCTTAAGTGAAAACATTGCACGTAAAATGAAACATCAGCATAAAAATGAATGCTGGAGTCACATAGCCTTACAGAATAGCTCCTGGCTTGGGACCTAAGGCCAATATCATTCATTTATTTAGCTAGCTTTATAGTCTGTTGGTTTTGGATTTGAAACTATTACAATAAATGCAGATGGAAAGTGTTTTTACAGTAGGGAAGTAATTAAATTGGGTGTGGGAACTTTGTCAGGAGAATTCTTGGAGTGACATGTGTGTATCAGCAGATTCTTTGTCTTGCTTGGCTGTGGTTTGTCTTTTACAAAGAACATTCAAACCGTAGATGCGACTAGTAAATTTTTTTTTAAGGGAATTTACTAACCCATGGAGCACCTAAAAAAACGCTTTCCAGAAGTATCCACTATACATGCAGTAATAATCAACCTTGCCAGCGTTTATTTATAGAAAATGGTTGTTATCTCAACAGTCAGGTAAACTGCACAGATGGAGAGGGAACTGTAGTTAAGAGTTGAAGTCATGGTGGATAGGTGAGTTGTAAACACAAAAGGAAACATGCATGACTCTTCAGTATCTCTGTCACAAATTTTGATTCACAAACAACTTTGTCTTACAAATTCCGTCAAAGTTTCTTGGGAGTTATTTTGCCAGATACCTATGAATTGGTTGTGAATACTTCCTTTTATCCCCAAATGTTTAGATATTATACCTGAATGGTGGTATTATACCTAATCATGGTGGTATTGTGGCTGTATCAACATTACAGCATTCTTTCTTCACAATTTTGTAATAAAAATCAAATTCACCCTGCAAGTCTGGATAGCCATCCTGTCATGCAAAATGCTTACCGCTTTCTGGAGCTGTTGGTGTGTGAGGCAGAGGCAGTAAATGGTTGGGACTTGCCAACTGTCGCACTGTAGGTCTGGTTGAGACAGGAGTAACATGCATGGGTCACAACTCCAGCACACTGGCCCTGTATCAAATTCAGTAGCGAGTTTAGGAAGAGAAGTTCCTGTGTTCAGAGCCTATAAACATACATTGCTCTTAATTTTCTTGTATGATGGGTATACTTTAAAATGGTACCAATCCTGCGTACGCTGAACAGCTCCTCCATTAAATTTAATGTCATACAAGAATCGCTGAAGTCTAGCGCAGTGTATGAAGGTTAACTTGTTTGCAGTTATTAATGAGCTCCCTTTTTACACAGATAAAAAATAAGCCATTTTAATTCTAATAAGGGAGCATTTTGTTGCCTTAAAACTTGTAAGCTACACTTATAGCCTCATACCCCAAGACTTTGCTGTGGAAATGAGTTAAACACTAGAATATGCGTGGTTCTGAAGTCTGGTAAAATGGAAAATACCAAGTCCCAGACTCCCGCTCACACTCGGCTACAGCACGTTCGGTTTGGCTGCGCATCCCAGGGCAGCCTCTTTCTTTGAAACAACAGACTGTTGATGAACACATCTCTGCTACCCCCAAATCCTCTTTCCCTTCCCACCAGGCCTGACAGAGATTCCACTCTGAGACCAAAGTCAGATCAGGAGCTGAGATCTGACAACAAATATTGGGTTTTCTGGGCTGGAAGATGAAATAGGGAGGAGAGAAATGAGGGGAGGAAGAGGAAGTCCCTGCAAATGGAAATTTAGCAGGGTCTTGTGCTGCTTCCTCAAAGTCCACTGATTATAAGAAAAAAAATCATGCTTTTTTACCCTCTGCAGAGGATAGAAGAGTCTGCAGAAGAATGAGGAGATTTTTCTGACAGCTGAGACAGTTTCTTTTTTTCCTGGAAGGGCAAATGAAAATGGCCATATATTTGATATACTTTCCCTCTTTAAACCATGATCTTTATATTGTGAAGATGTTATCTGTGGGGGAAAAAGGGAAGACTTGAGGATTTTGGCAAGTAGCTTTGTAAGCTTGGGATGAAATTTAGCTGACAAATTAACTTGTGAAAATACACAGTAGCATCTAAAAGACGTTACTTGTGTATTCACAGGAGGGCAATGGATCTTTGTATTGACAAGTTAAAGCTAAGCCCTATGCAGTAAGAAGCTTTCCATTCTTGTTGCATAATTTTTACTACAAACCTGTGGATCCAGTATCTCAAGCTATATCCCTTCTTCCTGACTTGTCTTTTCCTTTATATACTTCTTTTTTTTTAGTTTCTAAAAGCAAAAGAAAGGGAAAAGAAGCCACTCTTAAGCAAATCCTCCCTTTTAAAACTTTTAAAACTTTATCAGATGCTGTAAGAAGAGTGTAATCAGAGACATTATAGCTATTGCATTAGTACCAGCTAGGCAAAGTTTGTTCCTATGTTACTGAACTACAAATTCACCGATGATGATCACTGGTAAATATTGAATCATATGCACAGACAACAGTTGCCAGATAAACAGGCTGTCCAAAAAAGCACAGAGGGTTTTTTTTATGTGTTTAAAAAAGGTCTCCAATATTTCAATTTAATATGGGTTTCAGTGAGGCTCTTAGCATAGATTGCAGCTGTTCATCAGATGATTGCTCTTCTGTTCTTCCACACCCACACTGCTTTAAAAGTGCACCACATAGTAAGATTTAAAGATATGAATTCCTGTTTCTGTTTCTTCATCTTAAAAGTCTCTCTTAAAAATTCCAAATGAGAAATAGGCTTTCACATTTTCTCACTGGTCTCATTTTGATACCTACTCATGGTTTTTCATTGGTCAGGATGTCGAGCGCATGTCCATGTCCAGAGACAATTACTGTCATGAATGCATTCGCAAGTAAATAGATGGTATTGAATGTCAGTGAGAGGTACCACAGTTTTCACATTCAGTTCACTCAACTGTTTGTTTCCTCTGCAATTTGGGGGCTCTGTTGTGAATACGGTGTTCACTATACTTAACTGTATCTGAGCTACGCTAAGACTGCATGAGTGCATTACTGAACAGTGTTTCCATGGCCCTCTGTGTATTTAACAAAAATGAAGAGGAAAATGGATCTTCTGCATTGTATTCTGGACAACCAGATCATCAAAAGTGTTTCATACTCAGCATTGGACTGTAAAATACACGTGAGATTTCTCTTTCACTGAGTAATTCCCTCAACAACACCTTCACAGTCTTATCTCAGGATGATGATGATGATGGTTGATTCTTTCAGTCAGGTATTGGCTTTATTTTAATACCATGTTATTGTCCATATTTACTGGATCTAACATGGTAACTAGCTGCTCAACCCAAATCCTAGCTTTACAGGCATCTGACAGATTCTGTGATGAAGCTGTCATGCCTTTCCCATGACTGTTTGCACACAGTTGACCCTCTGCATACCAGTTCCTAGGAGAGTGAGACCAGCAGTACCTTCCCATTCCTTTGCAGTACAAGAGATGAACAACAAATATTTATTGTTACATGGTGAAGAGGAGCTTTACGATTGAGCTGCCAAGCAAGAAAAGCCAGCAACAGCTATGGAAATTATCCTTAAAGTTTCAGCAATTATAATAGAAAAAGTAAATGGTATTGGTTGTGCAGCAAAAATGGGCAAGCTCAAACTGCCAAGCTTTCATATGTATTGCTTAGATTACGCTCCCTCATTTTCTTCTCATCCATGTCTTAAAAGTTTTTTTAGAGGGTAAGGGTTTGTTGTCTGTGAACCATATGTAGCTTATCTTGGCTAGAGGGTAATTTAAATGCTTTTCTGAGTCAGGAGCAGTGTAGCTCCACTGTATCTCCCCCTGAATAATCTCTAGATCATAATGAAGTGATAAATGGGCTTCATTTGAGGAAATGAGATATTGAGAGGACTCTGATTTAGACTCTGAAGGTGAGATTCATCTCACCCTGAAGTAGATGTGTCAGGCAGGCACTTCTGAGATGCCATTTATCTGATCTTCTTTCTATTGACTGTGAAGACAGCTTACTGTATCCCTTTTCTCCTGAGCAACCATGCAGATTCCACTGGCAATCACCTGTTGCACTGCTGATTTATTACAAGAAGACCAGCTAGATACACAATATGAGCAAAGGCAATTGAAAGCATTTATTTTGATTTTACAGATTCTGCTTTTCTGCAGAACTGTTCAATTCCAGAAGGAAATACATGCAAAAATAAGATTATTCTTTAGCCAGGAAAAAACACTTTGTGACTAGCTGTTAGTATTTCTTAGGTTTGGGGCAAACTATAAAGAGGAACAGATACAGCAACACAAATTTGCTATGGAAAGACAGAATAAATAAAGTTGAAATTGAAGGATTGTCACAAGTAATTTGGGGAACTGGAAGAAAAAAATCCAGTCAACAGGAGGGATAGTATGTCTGTCAGAATATAGCATTCATGTCAGTGAGGCCACTATAGTTTTAAACACTTCACCTAAGAGACATGTTTGGCAGGATCAAGTCCAGACTTCTCAGTCAAGACAGTGGCTGGCAAAAAAGTATCACAATTTTCCAATTTTAAAATAACTACGTTGTGGAATAAGATTTCTCATAAAGGCTACATTCTGGTACACACAGGCTTAGCTTGCAGTTGAGAGAATGTTTTATACAAATCTGTTACTTATTAAAGGTTTGGTGCACATATTTAGTCTGCATGCCACTTAGGCGGTTGGAGTCAATCAAAATAACATAGTTAGCGAGATGACTATGCAGATATACATGTAACTGAATGACATACAGCATCCCTGACAATTGCACGACAGTTGCTACAAGGACTATGTTGCCTTGCTATGTATGTTGTATTTTCAGGCATGTAGTTTTCAGGCAGCGCAAGTCTTTCCTATTTTTAGAGCAGTCTGTGTGGTATCTCTCTGCCTGCTGTATGCTGATGTTCTCCTTCGTTAACTTTAGAAATTCAGTCTTCTGATTACCCGAGGACTATTGAAGCTAGTCACTGTCTGCCCGTCGGTTTTTGTTGGCTCTGGATCAAGCCCCCAAAGAGTTCTAAAAATATATACGATATGTTTACAGAAATTACGATAATCTATTTAGAGTGCAAACACATGGTAACTGATGACATCACAGGGAAGGATTTGAATGGTTTATATTAGCAGATCCCTGTGGCTTTAACAATAAAATTAATGTATTTTTTATATTTCAGTCTGTTACAAATTCCTGGCTTTTTGTTAAAATCAGGCATAACATATTTTCTGTTATATTAGTAATAATTTCTCGGTGTGATCCCAAGACAGATCATGTCAATCTTAAGAGTTCCATTAACCTGAATCAGTGGTGGTTCAGAGTTTGCAATAAATGAAAGCAACAAAACCCAAGAAGTTTTGAACACTTGTTGGAGATTTATCTCAACTTATTAAAAAAAATAAAAAATAGGATGAACAAGATTTTAACAGCAGTGTTAGTAAAAGTAATTTGGAGATATTGGAGTTACCCTCAAGTGCAAGTATATAGTCTTTTTGTCTAATGTCACGTACTATGAAATATAAGAGCTTTCTAGTATGGATTTGTGCTACTGGAATGCAAGAACGAACCACCACTAATGATTTAAAACCCATTTTAAAAATAGAAAAAATCTAATACATCTGGAAATGAGATAAAGGTCTCTGAGAGAAACATGCTATTCTAACAG
Source organism: Haliaeetus leucocephalus (assembly GCF_000737465.1). Classification (NCBI taxonomy): domain Eukaryota; kingdom Metazoa; phylum Chordata; class Aves; order Accipitriformes; family Accipitridae; genus Haliaeetus; species Haliaeetus leucocephalus. Next base: position 4,671,755 of record NW_010972886.1, on the reverse strand, counting down.
TTCTGAGTTCATTGTTATCTGTTGGTAGGCATATGTCCTATTTATGAGATAGAGTGGATAATACAAAATACTGTGCAAGTGCATGCTGAATATACTAATTTAAATTTAAAGGACTTATTTTATTTACTGTCCTCTTAGAAATGTGCTGTCATTCCTGTTGACATAGGTGTATTTTCAAAATGGTGAAAATCCTATTGAATAATGGCTTGAACCACCTACTCTTAAAATATTTCATGACCGCTTATTTTTTCCTAGGTTTCACTCAATAAATACAAAAATGTATGCATTAAATAGTAGTTGATATTTTATATATTTATTCACTGTATATAGCCTTGTGTCTTAAAAATGTTAAGTAAATGCCCTAAACATTAGGCTGTTATGAAAGCCATTCCACCTGGTACAAGTATTACATATTTCTTGGAGCAGGAATTTGAACCAGGGTATCCTGTAATCAGCACACATAAATCTAGTCCCTTTTGCTGTCCCAGACTGATCTATGTGAAAATTTTCCATTGTCTTGAGTAATTACTAGCTTACCCACTACTATTATATGAACAAAGGTGATGACTGGCAGGATATTGCTGTGTACTCATCTCTGTTTTAAACTCTTATCATTCTTTCTTCCGCATGTCCTTCAGAAGGAAGTTTTCCTATGTGAATGTTTGTGGTTAATTGTAAGGAGGGCTGTAATTACATCATATATTTGTATAATTAACAGTTTTGACATAATTGTGACTTCCAAAGTGCCGTGTGATTTCTGAGCCTGCTCAAGATGCAAGTTATTTAGCAGCCCCCAGCCATAAAACCACCCTCACACATGCTGAATTACTGTTACATATATTCTGCCATCATAGGCGATGGGATGGTGAGTGCCCTTCAACCTAAATGCATGTTAGTGCACTTTATAAGGTCTGGGAAAAGCTTGCAAAAATGAAGCTCTGGAGCTGTGTCAATAATTAGGTATTAATAGCAGTTCAGTACCAACCCCCAATAACTAAAAACAGGAAAGAGACTACTGAGGAACTGGAAAGAGCACAACAAAAATGTCCAAAATTTCATATATAAGAAGCACACTAAAACCAACTTCCTCACAGTAATAACTTTCAACCAGAAATAGCAACCTGTAAGCAAAAATGTACAGACAATTTAACATGAATATTATAATCAAAGATTCTTGAAAGTACATTGAAATAATCAACGTAATCCATTAGTCAGCATTTCGGAACAACTTGTTAGGAGCACAGGTACAGTGCACGATGCCGTTCTTCCACCGGTATCTCCCATCCCCTTTATCATCCCTTTTATACGTGGGTGCTGTTGCACAGCATAACTCGGGCAACTACAGCAGCTATTTTTACACCAGGCTTAAACGATAATATATGTTCTGCTGCCTTTACTACTGGATAAACAGATGGCACAATGTAACATATATGCTGATGGCAGCAGTTAGATGCAATTTGGAGCCCATTTGCAAGGCTATTGTCACTCTCCTCCATCCACTTCCTCTGGCTGGAGCTGCTGTATGGAGGGAGCAGGACCGAAGCCATCCCAGGGCGTAGCGTGCCCTTGGTTGTTACTCATCTATTTTGGATGGATCAGATACCAGTGTGGGTGAGTGGGACAGTGTCCTCCCTGCCTGCCTGTGACACAGCTTACCTCTCTCAGATCGTGGTGTGGGCACTGGTAGCCCAACATACAACCTGAGCTATAACCGGTTGCATAGATAGATAGTATTTAAGTTCACTTTTAGGTCTGTTCTTCATGCTGCATTCTAGACCAGGCAGCATTTGTTAGCTCGCTGAGAAGTGCCCTTGGACTGCCAGCAGTTCCAAGATGTCAGTCTGGCAGTCACTGGGCTGGCTGAAATTAATTTCTGTGTAAGGTGAGTATATTGCTGCTCTGCAAAGTGGATGGGCAAGGGCCAAGTGATTGACCTTTAAAAGACAAACATTCGTTATACTTTCCCTCTCTGTTCTTCCTCCCTACACACCCACTCCCATTTTGACTAGTTTATACTGAACCTGTTGATCTGCTAAGTCATGGTACTTTTTGGTACAGCTAGTCTTCCTGAATTTCAGAGAGAGGGAAAAGGAGTGCATGTATTCCTGTATTCATTAATGTAGCAATCAGAATTTAATATTTTTGAACCTTCGGGAATGTCTTGGATAGGGTAGATACTACTTTGGACTGAAAGAAGATAACCTAAGCTTATACCTGCAAGTGTTTTTACTTAGTCCAGTAGCTTCTTAGAGCCTTGCCCTAAAATTGAACTGGATTTTGAGCCATAAAATGACAGTGTTGGTTCTTCAAGTGCAGCACATATAATCACAATGAGAAGGAGCTCTGTTTCTTTCTTTCTCCCTTGGTCTATTTTTTGCTCTGTCATATCACATTACAGCACTACACAGGAGAACTAATTCAGACTCTGTTCGAGCTTCTTTGACCTCTTGGATACTCCAAATGTATTTTACCATTGGTGAGTCTGAATAGTAAAAGTATTTGGTTCCACCTACTTTGCACTTCAAATCCAGTTGAATAGATTCCTAGAAGAATGCAGACATGAAAACAACTGGCCATTTAGATCCAAATCCCCTATTCTGAGATTGGTACAGGTTACTTTTTAAATGAATCACTTTTTTCCTCAAATATTTTTAAGTGCAAGCTCCTGGCTAGAAATTTCACAACCTATTCAGACACATTTTAAATACCATCAGTCAATCTATGTAGTCAGTAAGCATTTAAATAACACCATGCAGTTAGTATGCTGTGCTAGTATTTAACATGCCAAAAATCACCTCTTTGCCATCCTACGAGATCCTGATCAGTCATTAGAAAAAAAAATGTAGCAAGAATAGAACGAATCAAAAAAATCCACATAAAAAGAGACCACATGCAAATAAACTAATTGCAAGTTTGCTTTCTGTTTTCTAACATCTGCATCTTCCACACATTACACACACGTGTGTTAAAACTGTTTCAATATTTCAGACTTGTTCTCCTCTCTTTATGTTAAGGTAGCGTTATCAGAGAGTGAGTCTGTGCCTCAGCTCTCTCCACGCACAGCTTTGAGCACGAGTCATCGTTGTCCTCCTCTGGGAACAGAAGTCAGAGGATCCAGATGACAAGTAGGGAAAGAGACTCCTCCGTACGCAGCATCTGGCTCTTTGGCAGATTTGTCAAGCACTTCTGCTAATGGGTTTGGATTTGCCCAGGGGTCTTTTATGTGGTTACATTGCAGATGGTCTGTCTGTTCTATCTTCTCCTTTTGAATGCTTTTATTTAAAAAAAAAAAAAAAAAAGCAAAAAACTTTCATCTGATCCTTAGAATTTACACACTCCTTTCCAGCTGATAAGGTTCTTTATGGGTCTCATAAGATGCCTGTGCAGGCTCCTTTCTGTTAGAAATCACAAAGCTTTCCATATATCCAAACGTGTGTCTTGAGTTTCGTTGGCAATTCTGGACTTAGTTCTCCAGTTTAGCTGCCAAGTGATATAATTTACTGTGATCTGAGTCTGTGTTATTGTCAAATTTCTTTGGGAATTACTTTATGTCATTTGTAGAGCAGAGGTAACTTTACCTCCCCTTGAAGCATGAAATATACTTGCCTTCCACTAGCCATCCACCTTTGAAAACCTAAGTTCAAATCTGGATTTGGTTAAATGTGAAAATGAGTATGATGGTCTCAATCTAATTCATAGGGGATTCTTGTCTGCCATTTAAGAGAGGCCCAGGACTGAAGCAGCAAGTCTGTGGGAAGGTATGTTTGGCAGATCTATGGAGAAAGGCATACGCAGTGCCCAAATAAATAAAGCAATTCCATGGATCGACTTTTTAGCAGAATTATTTATTGTGTGGCGTGAGCACAGAAAAGGGCAGAGAGGGAGAACATCCTGTTTGGGGAATTTCATTTTAATTCTGTTTCAATTTACAACTGCATCTCTGTCACTTTAATTTTTAAGGGTTTTGCGGATTTTATTTGCTTTTCGGTGTAGAAGTAATTGGCAGGTGACTAGACATAAGATCATGTTTTATTCCTCTGTTATTTCAGGCTTATGTCTTATTTTCCTTCTAATTATGTAGATTAAATTAAACAGAAAAAAACCTCTGTGCTCTCAAAGATGCAGTGCTTTTCATGACTTTCTCAAAATAGTACTAGAGAAGCATATTCGTCCCCCTTAGTGTTTCATTATTATACCATGTTTCACAACAGCAATATTTTAAAATTTGCTGAGAAACAGAAATAATTGAATTATAAAAAGCAATCGTGGCTTTATTAACATCTCTACCCTAGTGCCCTGTCTAACAAACCAGGTTCTTAACCACTGGGGAACCTGTGCTAAATGCAGTCAAGTTACAGGCTTAAGTCTGCAATATAGATGTGCGTGAACTTAAAACCCAACAACACTGGAGGGTTTGTTTCCTCCCGCCCTGCTTTTTCCTCAGGACTTGGACTTGGACAGAAGTGGATATTTAATGATTTTTAAAGTCTAGGTGGTACGTCAGAAGTCATAGCGAGGTCGAACCATTTGGTGTAAGCCGGGCTTTTAGCGGAGGGAGCTATAAAGGACGGCTGCCACTGGACGGGCTGGTTTCCAGTGCTGCCGCGTGGGGCTGGAGCCGTGGCTCTGCCCGTGCCCCCCGGTGCCGTGGCTCTGCCCGGGCAGGCAGGTATCCCCCCGGCCGGCTGCCAGAGCGGCGTGCAGGCTGAGCTGGAACTGGAGGTGTTACACATTTGCAGCTGGTACCTGCCCCTTCCTGTGGCTCAAGGGGATAATCTGGGGCGAGGGGGATTGTGCCCCAGAGTCCTCAGCGACACATATTTATTGACTCTTAGAAAAATCACCTACTTCACCCCAAATTAAAAAGGTATGTAAAAACCGTGCGTATGCTTTAAGTCTCAAATTATAAAATGACTTGGGGAAATCAAACAGCGAAGCAAAATGAAAGGTAATCATTTGGTATCGGTTGTAAATGGCAGCCAGCATGAGTACAGTTATCAGGGCATCATTCTTTCTCTTGCTCAGAATAATAGCAGTTGTTTTGAATGTAATTAGTTACTAAAAGTGAATGCAATCTCTTCCTGTTCTTTCAGGTGTACAGGTAATAAAGTCTCCTGGACTTAACAGGAATGATCAGATGCTGAAGCAGTTAAAGCACCAGGCAGTCAGAAAGTTGCATGTATTTATTTTATATTCTAAACCTAGCTCATTGTTGTGACTGCGATTAGAGAACAGAAATAATTGCTTTTGACACAAACTGTTTTGGAGCCAAACATAATGTGCTCCACATGAGGTAAACTGCAGAATATTTGTCTTGGGAGCCAAGGTTCAGATCAGGTTTAACTTTTAAGGGGAACTTCACTGTTAAAAGTGAGATGCGTTAATGTTTCCCATGTTAAGACTGCTTGCCAGTAACTCTCTGTATTTTATATTTTAAAAAAAACAAAACAAAACAGAGAAGATTCAGAATGTTTGCATTAAAACATGAAGCTTGAATGGAGCATGAAAACACAAGTTTTTGGCAACTCCTGTATTGTACCCAGTCTGTCATCGTAGCTCATCCTTTCTGGAGGTGGACGAAGTTCTTGCAAGGCCCCTGTACTGGTGGCTAAAGAAATCAGATTGAAATGAGGTATGATCACTCTAATACAGCACACCTGAAAGAGCTTCTTTTCCTTTGGGCAATCCCTGGCGAAGAAGAACCATGTTTCAATAACTAGTTTGAAATATAACAGACATTTCGATTCAGGGTAAGTCAGACACAACCCACCCTCTGCTCTCTTGTTATGAAAATGTGAGTTCATACTTACATCATGCGGTCCAGGCTCCGTTGAAGCCAACAGCAAAATGCCAAGCCTTTCATCCCTGATTTCCCAGTTTTAGATTTGCTTAAATATTGTCTTGTATAAATAAAGCTGACATGATTATATTGCAGTTAATACTGTTAGTACTGTATTTCAATCAATAATGTAGATATGGATCAGGTGCCAATATCTGGACCCAGGCATCCCAGCTGTCCCGTCTTCACTGGTGGTGGTGTTTATGCAACAGGGCAAGGCAAGGAAGCATGTGCCCCCTTGCTGAAAGCGTACCTCCAGCTACTGCACAGACAAGCTCAGAATGCAAGGTATTTCAGAGGTACATCAGATCTAAATGGAAGAGCTACCCCATCGCAAAAGCAGTTCTCCAGCACCCTAGGAAAGGGTATGAGGAATTATATCACTTTCTCTCCAAAAAAGGTAGTTGGAAGATAATATAGTGATGAAGTTATCCCTAGAAATTCCTCTTTCTCATATGTGGGTGAGTACCAGGGATTTGGAGGACCTTCGGTACTTTGATGCTTCTTTCAATCTCAGTCTGCCATTAACATGTGGTTTGGAAGTGGGCATTTCCTCTCATTAAAGAGCAAAGGTGCTAAAGCATCCCCTATTCACTGTCCATAGGAAATCAGGGCTTCAAACAACCCTTTCAAAACTCCTCTCCTCGGTCCACTTAAAATCATGGCTGTGATGCCACGAGGAACACTGCCTTGTGTTTTCCCTGAGATGTTTTGAAATTCAGTGCAGTAAGTGGTGCGGCTTTGAAGGCTATGTCTTACAAAAGACAGATTAGCAACAGGCTAGTAATTGGCAGAGCTGATCCTCTCCACGTTCCTCTGCATATATGGGAAATAGGCTTTGTTGCTCAAATTACACTTAAAAACACCAAAGAAAGACTTAGTGAGATTCTCCAGTCGTTGGGTTTGTTACCTGTTCCTTACCTCCCACCAGGTCACCTGTCAGAGATGCAGAAAGGAGCAGCAGATTTTTCAGATGGGACTCTGAGCAGTTGTTCTGCAGAAGTTATGGCATAGGAGTGAAGGCTTGCTGTTTGCATTTCAGCCATCTCCACAGAAGTGTTTGTTATTTGTTTATGACACAGCTCATCATGTTGTAAGAACCACAGAATTTGCAAGTGCCAATCACATCTGGAAGTGATCAGAAGTGGAAATGGGAGCTGTTGGGTGAACTACTCTCTGAAAATGTGGCCCTGTGATCCAGAGACTTGCATTTAGATCCTATGTATCTGTAAACCAGTAGTCTGTATTTCATGTGAGTTGGATACTTGACAGCTCCCTGTGGAACCGCAGTGTCATTATCACTTTTGATTTATTTAAATGCTCACATAATGACTTCAAAACCTATTGTTGCCACTTTTTTTTAAGTAGCAGGTTAAACATTGAGTTTAACCTCCTGTGTACCTTCATGTATTTTCTGTTCACACCTGGACTGGGAACCGTGTGACGCAGCCTGCGGGCTGCGTGGCCAAGCTTGCGGCAGTGCGTGGAACATGCGCCTGCCTGAGCCCGAGCTGCGGCACAGGATCACTGCTGCTGCTGGGGCTGTGCTGGGCACGGGCACGCTCCGATACCGCCCAGCTTCGGGATGGGCCAGCCTGTACATGGACTAAGGGAACCGAGCTCCCTACTGCTCTCTCTGCTACTCCATCAGTCCCCGGTCCTTGCTGCTTGTTAGTTTAGATGTTCTCTGTCTGGCTCCTGTCCAACCAGCTGCCTTTTTCTTTGATAAGATGGGAAACACCTGTTCAGACACCACATTACCTCTTTCCAGATTCTTCCTCCAGTGCCTGGAGCGTGGACCCCGAGCTAAAATCCTATCCCATCAAACCTGTGGTTGTCACATTTGGATAGCCCAGGAAAGAGATCTCAAAGGCTGGGATCCAGCTGGCCAGAAGGTATTGCTCTGTGTAGCTTTGCTTTTTGAGTGTGCATCAGTTTATTACATCAGAATATAATAGTTTCCCATATAAAACTGTCATTTGCCTTCGTCAAATCAAACCGATCCCAAACTGCAGGGTGGGGAGATGAGGTGGAAGGGGGTCCACACGGAAAAAGAGGCTTCCTGTTATCTACCTTTTCCGTGACAGCCTGCCCATTTTGCTAGTATAGATCTGTGTTTTGTAACTGAAAAAATGTCCTGAGCATAGAGAGGGTGAGCTGGAAGTTTATGCTGAGGTAAATAATTTAATATGGTTGTGTCTCCCCCCGATTCGTCTTGATTTTTATCTATTCATTTTAATACTTGTTGGCTTTGGACAAATGGACTATGTACCCAACAGGAGAGTCCAGAAATGGCTCCTAGAAATTATTCGATGCTTTATCCACGAGTGTGGAAATCCAAATTAATTTTACATTGTCTTTTAATTATGTCAGGGAATTGACATTCATTCCCAATAAAAGTCAGAAAGCAGTGAAATAATAATGTAATGTGGATTTGTGGCCAACTGAACTGCACTAGAATAGACAGTTTCTGTGGTTTTCTGGAAACCACATTAAATGACATTAAACTGAAATAAAATGTCTCAGTCAATCAGAAACCAGGGAAACCATACAGTTACTGACTTTTAAGCAAATAATAGTTTTCAGCAATTATACAACACGACAATCCAAGCCTTCTAAATTCATTGCTGTCTTTAGTCATCACCAGAGCAAACCTAAACTTTTCACCTTCGTTTTATTCCTCAGGCAAGAAAAGAAAATGTCAGTATTTCTTTTCCAGCAAAAATAAACTTGAATTTGTAAGCAATTATTTTTCACAGTATTTAGTCATATTTTCTCACTAGGCCCACAAAGAAGAAATCCATATATCCCTTCCAGTAAAACAGTATCTGCTTATTACTATAGCAATAGCTGTATGCTAGATTAACAAAAGCTATGGCCTTTGGCATTTGCTCATGCGGTGAGAGAAGCGGGAAGCATAGATTTAATGAAGACAAAAAATATCTGACACCTAGTTGTGAGGAAGCACAGAGAATCTCAAGGTGGCACAAGGTCAAAAAGGGAGGGTGACAGCACAAGTTTATCTGGGGAAATGGGAAGGGGGGCTGGGGAAGAAGCTGCAGTGAAAGAAATGTCCTTTTTCTCTAGCTGTGAATGGCGCAGGGAGGCACACCACAATGCTGGCCTTTGTCACCGAACCTGCTTGCCCGCGTTCTCAGCTGAGCCCTCTGCACCAAATGCATCCCAAGCACTGACACTGGCTGCCTGTCAGACAGCCCCTGTAAAGTAATACCGTCTGCAGGAGGGTTTCTTCTGCTGGAATTAGAGCTTGAATAGCCAAGAGAAGGACAATAGCCATGAAAGAGAAACTGAGATACAATCACAACCAGTGCCACTTTATGCCCCGAAGGATCACCTAAGGAGTCCCATCCTCTGCAAGATAAGCAGCATTGTTGAGATCAAAAAGGCTATTAAACAAAACCAGGCAGGTTTGAGTTCTCCTCAAATTATTGTCTCTTTGTACTGGAAGGACCCTCTCCGCAGCGTGGTTATTACAGTCCCTGAGTAGAGGTTATTTCCCTGTGAGCTTGAACTCCTGCCCTGCGAAGCTGCATGGTGATATTTAAGCTTGTAAAGAATCATCCATGTTCATTAGGAGTCCACTACAGTCCTTACTGTACACTTAGAGTTCTACAAAGCTGAACCTCATGATATTTTTATTATTTATTACCTATGTGGTATTTTTTAACATGGTAGAAAAACTCTAATGTTTGAATTCTTTGTTTCACTAAGGTGCCCTCCCTTTGATACCCTCTATCTGACATGACGTTGGTTATAGATTGACAGAGGAGAAGTATTTTTTTTTGAATACCAATGTGGCATTAGTTTTGCTTCTTTCTCTTACTTTTTTAATATGAAAGTTGACACTCTACTTACAAAACCATTAGAAACAGAAATTATACAGCTAGAATCCACCTTCTATCCCCAAATGGCTGCAAAAAGTTTAGCACTTGTTTCTGGATTGTTAAAAAAAAAAAGTAATAAAACAAAACTCTGAAGAGCATTTGTTGATTTTATCCCTATAACATGACATTTTTTACTGCTTCTTAGCACTGTATCAGATCACTTTACAAGTTAAGAAATGAGGCCTCAAGGAGAGTGGAAAGGAGGTCTTGCTAGTGTCCAGCAGTATTATTTGTTTTTAACTCTCTGGCAACCTCCCAGAACTTGCATGATGGAGGGGCATGCTTTTGCGAGATTGTGCTTAGAATAGCAAAAGATCTGCTATTTTGGCCATCTATTAAGCTTGAGAAGATATACAGGAGGGCTGATGAGCCTGGGAAAAAACGAGGGGCAGTCATCTCAATGGAGCAAATTTATTTCATCAGTTTTGCTGTTTGTTCATTACCTTTTACAGTGGCAAAAAAAAGACAAAGGTTGCCATACACAGTGTAAAAGCACCTGGAAAAGAAAACATTATTAACCTGTATTTTAGGGTTAGTGTAATGATTGGAAATGTGACTAATTTGAGGAGTGTTCTTAGGCTGTGTGTTGTGTTGCACTTTGTGGAAGTCTTTGGTGGAAAGATGTTGAAAATTTTTTTGTTGTGTATTTATACGCTTATACACAGGTATGTGTGTGGATATTTAGCACCAAAGAATTCTTAAAAGTTTGTATGTAGCTGGGTGTTAGTGTACATGTATTTGTATGCATGTGTATATTCGCTGGACACCTGTCCATCATTCAGAATCCCTCTCTCTCCACCTTTTTTCTTACTGCCCACTGTAGTCTTTGGGGACTGTTAACAGGTTAGTGTAACTTCTTTTTAACTGCATTGTTTACAGTTTGTGTAGGTGCAAGTAAACATGAAAAATCCCTGGCCTCACTGTGAATGTACTGTGTAAAATACAGTTTTCAAAAAAAAAAGTAACCTGGAAAAACCCTCTATAAATATGATGTATCTATTGTTATTGATTGTTTTAAACTGTTGCAGATTTTCTGTAGACTTTATTGGACTAATGACATTTGTATATGTGCATCCATTCTAATTTTTTTTGTCAGAGTGAAAGGCTTGTATGAGCTAGTTCAGACTGCATGTGGAAGAGAGGTGGGCTTGCTACTGATGTTGGGAACATGGCTGAAAGATCTGGCTAAAAAAAATTCTATGGGAAGTGGAAAAAACCCCACCCCACTTGTCCTTAAAACTGTGTAGTTGGTCAGCGAGCTGAGCTGACAGCAGTAGGAAACAGATTCAGCTGAGTCTGAACAGCTCTGTTACCCAGCTTTCATATTGCTCTAAAAGTTAATTTTAAATAAAGGGAAATTCCCTGTTTGTTTAATTTCAGAAGCTCTAAGGTAGCCGACATCTTAATTGGACAAGGCTCCGGGTTTCTGTGAGAAAGTTTGGGATATGTAAGAACTGGGGTTACAACAGGAGAGATGTGAGAGAAGCAGGGGGGAAGCTAATCAAAACACCCCCAGATAATGTGGATTTTTGCCTCAGTGAAGTTTAGCAAAGATTCTGCTAAAGAAAATTATGTAGAGAATTTCCTATCAAAGAATTTTTAAAAGAAAAATCTCTTAAAGGCCTTTTTAAAATTTTGGTTCTAATTAACTTATAAACTAAATTAAATTATTCAATTTTAAATAGCCTTTAGCTAGTCCTTCTTTCAGTTCTCTTTTATTTTGGATTTGTTGCTAATTCTGCACAGTGAGGAATTAGTATTTGTAAAATGTTTGGCTAGGCTAGGATTTGAAGTAGTTTGTTCTCACATTTGAATATTTATTCTTTTATAAATCTGTGTTGAATGATTTCATATTTTCAATCTTGTTAGTAAAAAAGTCTGAAATATAGTAAAAGTAGATTATGTAGCAAAAAGTTTGCATTTTAAAACATGATCTCTTTAAAGAAGAAAATTATCTAAATATGATCTACTTGTAAAATTCATGAATAATCAATAGAGTTTCAAGCTGTGGAAGGACCCAGCTCTTAGTCCACATTTATAATAGTTTAATTGGAAATGCAAATGGATAACAGAGTTATAAAAACCCAGATTTTTTGGAAATAGATTTTAATTCTGCTGAAGAAAAGCAGTGCACAAATAGGTAGTGATTGTAATGAAAGAAAAAAAAAAACAGGTCTTTTAAAAACACAATCCTTAGAAGCAAGGCTTGAGCAAAAGCTATACAGAAATACAGCGATGCAGTTGTCAGATTGGGCAATCATAATTAGCCATACTTAAACCTGCCTACGCAAGGCTGGGTTATGGTGCTGGGCTGTGCGCTTCGGTGGTCCGGGGTGCATCGCAAGTTCTGATCAGCTGCTTTTGTAAAGGGGGGGGGGGGGGGGCGGCAAATTTCTCTCTTTGGATGCTGTTCCTTAACCCGCTTCTGAACATAGGTTAAACTTTGAAAGATGTCACTTCAAGACAGGGAACGAAATGCGCTCTAATGTGGAAGGCCCAGGAATGAGGCACAGCCATCTTTTTGATACAAACCTGCTGCAGTTTGGTAGTATTGTCCACATGCAGGTTGGAGTTAAAGCCCACCGGGATCCGGGAGACTGTTCCGTGAAATGGGATGTTTTAGAGACTTTTCCAGTAAGCCTCTAAAATGATCCACTAAGCGTGTGCAAATACCAATTTTCAAAGACTTAAAGTGTAGCCAAAGCAGAATAAAAGACAAATCCGTCTTGCCAGGTTTCAGGTTTTCACTCGGGAGCTTGGAATCACACTAACGTTCTTCAAACAAACAGTCAAGAGAAAATTAAAACATCTTCTTACCAAGTAATCTGTTTCCTCTCAAAATTCATCTTTTGATCAATTTAGCATTTTACTTCATTACCCTAAAAAGTAGTCTGAGACAATGCAAGCGGGGGAAGACTAAAGCTCAAACAGTTACTTGCCTGGCAGAGAAACAAAAAATGGAAAATGAAGTTGTATGATATAGTTTTTAAGCAGGTCTAACAATAGGCTTTATTCTGTCTAAATTGAAACACTGCATTTACTAGAAAACAGTCTTTAATAAATAACTGCATAAACTTAGAAGTATTAATTGGTCCTTTGGAGATCACTCTTTTTTACTTTTTTCAGTGCAGGAAAACACATACTGAACCCAAACCTGCTTCTGATTAAGTCAGTGAAAGCAGGACTCTGATAAACATTTAGTTTGACAAAATGAATTCAAGATGTTGGAATTATTTCATCCATTTTATTAAGCATTTTTCCTGAATCTTCCATTGACTGAAACTGTAAGATTTTAGTAGGTCTGTTACATCTTTCTGAGAATTTTTTAGGCTAAAGGTACACTAAACACATCCAGAAAGGTGAATTGAATGACATCTGTTACACAGAGGGTAACGTACACTTCAATAAATAAATCACATAGGGATATATTAAAATAATCCCCTTACTTGTTAACACAGGAAAGAGCACCCAGGATAAGTATAATGTATACACATGGTTTTGTGAAACTTTTTATTGGTTTGGATATCCTTTTTATCCTTAATAGACTACCAATAAATGCAAGATGTCTTTTACTCATGCAGAGAAAATGTCTATTTGTAAATGCACTACTTTTAAAATAGTATTAGTTGATTAACTTGCCGTGTCTGTGGACTGGGGATGCCATTTACTGTGGAAAACAAATATAAGCTGAATAAAATACTTTTCTGCACAAAAGTCTTGGTATGAAGGTATGGAACAAAAACTATTCCTTTTACAAAGTTTGATTGTTTATGTTCTTTGCCAGACAAATGAAAATCAGTGGACTTAGTTGTCTGATTAAGAAAATCTGATTCGATTAAGATAATCTGATTTCATTTGAGTATGAAAAGTGCTTAAGATGGATACTTCTTAAACACACTAGCTAGGTAAATCAGTGACTTTTCTTATGAAATATTGCTGAAGCATTTGCATCTGTGGCCATGATATGTGCCTGTCTGAAAAGAAATTATTGTCATTTTCATGCTAAACAAGAAAAAAAGCACATGTGAACTTTCTAAGCTAGAACTGCCCATTAGGTATCTGTGGGCTGATCGTACTTGAACAGGAAATCATGACACTTAAACTGCTAAGTGAACACGTGGGGAGTATTACACTGTATATGCAATGAAACACACATTGTTTATTTTGTGTAGCATTCTCCTGCTCCCTTAAATACATACAAGATGGAAACTCACAGACTTTTTTTAACCTTTAGCTGCTATCCTTGTACAAAAACTACTAAACAAAAACTGACGGACTAGTAAACCACTTGAGTTCATTTTATTTCATCTAACACTGATCACATTTCCAGTAGACAATAAATATAATGCACTGCTGACAGATGTGTAGAAATGCATATACAATTAGATGAAGAAATTGGGGTCAAGGCAGTTCAAATCTCAGTTTATGCCTTTGCATTTCCTTGAATATGGCTATAAAATTCTTACCTGCTGATGCATGGCCTCCTGCAATATCAGTTTTCCCCTGCTCATCCAGACTGCTGCTGGGGAGGCTGCCCTGTCCGTGGAGTATCAGTGCATCTCAGGCTTGATTTGAGCGTTTACTGGAATACATAAGATTCTTTGCTTTGTGTGCCTTTGGGTAAGGCCTTGGTGCATTTTCCCAGTTGAGATATAGTATTTCCTACATTTCCTGGAACATATTCAAGACATGAAAGCTCTGAATCTGTGTCTTGGGTTAAATGAATGCAATGAGAGGCAAGCTAAAGCATCCAGATCAATGGAACTAGGAGCTCAAAATGGGAGACATTTTAATTCTGTGGGGTTCTTTTCTTTTCCTTATCTTGGAGTAAAAAACCAGATTCAGACAGCAGACCCATATTTGATGGAAAGATGGTGGGATTTTGTTTGGTTTTTTTCCCTGAGCAGGATATGTGGCGAACAGAAGATAGGCAATTTCAAAGTGAAACTTGCAATAAATACTTAAGATGCTGGTTGTTAACTTAATGATTTGCCACTGATTTTCCTGGTCAGAATATGAATATACAGCAGCAGTTATTCTTACTGAACTATCCCAACTGTTCATCTCTTTCCTAGCCATTTCAGTCTTCTACAATGTAATTGAGCTTTTACAGCTCTGTAAGACAATCATTCTGTTGGCCTTTGTAGTATGCATATGCTAAATGGTTCTCCTGTTGCAGATGAGCTGGCAACTTTGCTTATATATAGCAAAAATGTTTCTTTGGGGAAAAAATCTGTGTAATTAATTTATAAATGAAGCAAGGAATAGACAAGCACACACCGCAAATTGGATTGCAATTACCGGTCTAACAAGAAATGCTCCTTGTCTGGTTTGTCTGAGAAAGGCAGATCTGTTGTCACTGAATGAAAGCCGTCCACAGGCCCCCAGTATAACTGTGATGCTGAAATCCATTGCAGTCTAAATCCACTTGAAATTTTGCAAGTTTCCTAGAAATTACTTAGAAGGAAAAAAAATCAAGTGAGCTAGTAAGAATATATGCATTTGTAAGAGTGAAGAATATTGCAGATGTACCTGAAAGTTCTGTTCATTCACCTGTATGGTCTGTTGCTATGATTTAGTGTGGATGCAGTGACTGCTGGTGGTTGGAATACAGATAATGGGAGGCAGAAGTTCTTATTCTGGCCTTTTGTGTAGTAACTGACATTTCACTTAATTTCTGTTTTCTTCTAAGAAATACCTATATATGTGCATTTATCCATTTATCCCTCCATCTGTCCATCCATATATATGCACTCCCTCATGCATATCTTTTACAAGCTCTTTGAGCAGGTTTGTAAGCCTGTGTCATTTACTCCATAATACCTAAAGGAAAAGTGAAAAATACTGGCATTGTTGCTGTTCACATCAAATTACTAGCTACTTTCCTAGGTTTGGTAAAAAGCAAAGACGGCCTTAAAGGAACCTGTGTTGATTTGTTCATCTGGCTGCATTACAAACTCTCCTTGTAAAAAAAGTTGTTTTAGAAAAAGCAGATTATTATAGATAGTATCACAATGCATTTAAATACTGTCACCTTCTTCTTTAACAGGTCTATGGAAATGCAAGATCTAGCCAGTCCTCATAATCTTGTTGGAAGTAGTGATGCGCCGGGTAGTTCCAAACTGGATAAACCTAATCTCAGTAGCACATCGGTTACAACAAATGGAACAGGAGGTAGGTATAAGACACTGCTGGCACATAGAAAGTTTTGTCTAGTTTCTAGTCATATGCATTTTTAACATAATTTCAAGGATGAGCATAAACCCATTTATAAACCCAGCAAGAATTATGAAAAAATGCCAGTCATACCAGTGTAAATCTACTAATTCCAACAGCATTTCTTCGATTTGCACCAACTGAAGTAAGAGGCAGAACTGTGCAAAGGTGAAACAAGGAAAATCTTGGAATGATTGATTTGAACAAAGTGTTAAAGATTTGGTTATACCTGTTGGTAACTTGAAATAGATTGCATTTTCCGTGTTGCACTTCATTGCTGAGTAATAATTTACTTTTATACCATGAGCTACACCCATTTAGGTTCATTTCAAAGCTTTGTCAAAAGAAATGCATCAAAACTAGGCTTATGTAATTTTTTTACTTGATGAATATGCTAATTCCACTTCTTGGCAGGTAGTGAAAGTTTGTCATAAAGAGAGTTTTAGATTTTCCTCAAAAGCAACTGTTTATTACTGCTCTATCCCTATTACTGTAGGGACAGCACTACCATGCAGCTACAACACAGACGTTCTAATGCTTTCAGATAATAGATTCTGCCATAGCTGTATTGGAGCAGTGGGAGGCAGGGTACCACATTCTGAGATGGAGTCTTGTTCCCATTAGTGTCCATGAGACTGACACCGTGGATACAAGTCAAGCTAGAGTTTCAGCCCTCTTTTTTGGAGTTTATACATTGCTGTCTTTTTTAACAGTTGGCACCAAGAAAAAAAATGTAGTTTGTTCTTTCTGGCCACAATGTAAAGCATTTTAGTCACTTATCCCTATTTAAAAAAAAAAATCTGTCAATGTCAATAAAAAGTGTATGTGCCTGTGAGGGTAACAGAGCTCTGCAGAGAAGGGCTGAACCATTAAGGTTCAACCTATTTATATTTTTACATAGAATACTTATTCCAGCGAAAAGAGAAGGGAAAACTTCAAGCATATCATTAAAGAAGACTAATAACTAGATGCCTCTGTATTATACTTGCATAAACAAATAAGTTAAAGTAATACTTATAAAAACAATACAATGCCGGTAAAAGACTTGGCTCGAATACTTGCCTTGAAGACTATTATGTACACTGAACAGACATTGGGAGAATGAACCGTTATACCATTCCTGTTCTCAGGAGACAACATGACTGTGTTAAACACTGCAGACTGGTTGCTGAGTTGCAGTACTCCCTCTTCTGCAACAAGTATGAGAGACCTTGGTACAGTGCATGTGTGTGGTGGTGTGCCTCCGTGACTGCTGTGTAACATCTCTCTTGGTTTGCTCTGTTCTTGTGTTATGCTGTTTGAACATTTTCTGGTTTTTTTTTCCCCACCCCTCTTTTTCCACCCCTTTTCAGATGCCTTTCCCACAGCCAGAAAACTGGTAGAAAGTTGCAATAAATAGTTATCTTACCACACTTTGCGAGTCATTTGATAAGCAAGGAGAATTTAACCCACTTAAAATTAGCTTCACTGTCTACATGCTCTGAGAGACTGGGATTGCCCCGTGGTGGTCAACACTGCTGGGAACTGCCAGTGGTCAGCATTGCTGGAAGTCAGACCAATGGATTTTCCACAGAGTGCCCATTTGTTTTTCTTTTATTTTTAGGTACAACATTGCATGATTACCTGAGCACAAATCAAGGTTGACATTATTACTACTCCTACTACTGCTTTCCTACTACTGCTTTTGTTATTAATTAAAGCTTATGTCTAGCGTGCTACTACATGTAACTTGCCACCTTACAAACATTTGGCCAAATTTTCCAAGCTGTTGTTTTCATTTATGAGTTTTCTCTCATGTATTATTAATTGTTATGAGTTATAATGATTAATAATAATTATATATGTGACACTTGCATTACATATGGAATTAATCGTAGGTGTAAACATGTGTCACCATGACTCTCTACAAGCCATTACACAGGTGCTTAAGCTGTACAGGTTTGGACTAAAGTTAGGAAGATCTCAAAAACCCCTCAGAATTAGCTTGCCATTTGTAAGCCGCATATCCAGAGAGTATTTACCAAAAAAAAAAAAAGTTCAGACTTGAGCACAAAAGATCATTTGCTCTAGAATAACTGATTCCATGGGAATGCTTCTGCTCAATTACAAGAATTTAAGTTTAAAGGAAGGACTGAGCTAACTTAGTCTGTCACCTCAGTTAACTGTTCAGCATGTTCAGATAAATGTGGAAAGTAATAATTTCAGTAGTAATTATCAGTAGTGAGGAAACGTAATGTGAAAGACCTTGCATTACTTGCATTAAATCTGATTTTCCATAGGCAGTAGAACGTTTATATCTGTGCATCTAGTTGAGTATATTCCTTGGAAAACCCTTAAGGCTTGCTAAAAGAAAGAGGAAAATCATTCCTATGACAAGCCAATGTTTTACATGAGCTTTTAGTCAGACTTGTTTGCTCTAATAGTTATTGCACTTGCTTGTCCTGCTTCATGCACAGTAGTAGCATATCTTGCCCCTAAAACTCCGTGTTCATTTTCAGACCTTAACATAGAGAGGTTATTTAGGAAAAAAAGAGGTTGCAGAGTAGTAGTCATGTTGCTCTGCTAAGTCCTTTCATCAAATAAAGAACTTATATTATAGAAGCTGTGGCCTGTTGGGAGCTGTATTCTGAGTTCGTCTTAGAATAATGCCGTTTGGAAGGGATCCCTGGAGGTCAGCTGGGCCAACCCCTGCTCAGAGCAGGGCCAACTTTGCCGTTAGATCATGTTGCTCAAAGCAGTGTCTAGTTGAGTGTTGAGTATCTCTGAGCTGGAGGTGCCACAGCCTCTCTGGGCACCTGTCCCAGAGCCTGACTATTCTCACGGTGAAGAATTTTCCTCTTACATCTAATTGGATTTTTTCCTTGCTGCAGCTTGTGTCTGTTGCCTCCTGTCATTTCACAGGGCGGCTTTTGAGAAGAGTCTGCCGTTGTCCTTTGTCATCTTTGCACCTTCCCATTAGATAGCTGCAGGCAGCAATTAGCTCTCCCCTCAGCCTTCTCTTCCTAGGACAGAACAAGCCTAGCTTCTTCTGTCTGTCCTTGGACATCATACGCCCCAGCCCGTGACAATTGTGGTAGGTCTAGTCTGTGAGCATGTGCAGCCTTCACTGTTAGCCACACTCAGATGTATTTCCAGCTTGAGATTGCTTTTCATTTTGTTTTTACTCTTTCAATATGAGAAAAAAAATTAAAACTAATCCACAGTTTAAAAAACAGAATATTAAATGTATAGTCTTTAAAGTATTTATCCAAAATGCTGGTTCAAACCCCTAAGTCTTTGCATTATGTCTAGAGCAGTTGCCATAGTAGTATCAGAGCCAGGCTTTATCTTGCATGTGGAAACACAGGGATGATTCTGTGCTTTTATTTTCATTTCAGCGTTAAATGTTCCTGGGTTTCTGATCTGTTGTTAGAATTATTTTATTTTTTTTCATTTAACTCTGTGCTTTTTCCCCTCTTGGTTTAATGACATGCAACAGAAAGAAAGAAAGATAATAGTCCAACTCTAGCTACACTGAGGAAAGACCTTGATGAATTCCTTACTGTGATAACATCTGAATGTAAAAAAGTAGAACTGTTTAAAATCAAGCACATATAAAAATACTTTCTACATATATTTTTCAACAAAACACAGTGCCAATATGGTGTTTTTCCTCAAGTTAAGTACATGAGAGAGTTTCTTTTGGTTTAGATTCTTTTCTGCTTGACAGGGAGAGAGAAAGATGGTGACTATTGGTGGTGATGGAAGTGCACTGCAGCTGGCATTAACCAGAACTAGACATGACTCTAAAGTAAACATTTCAAATCATTACTGAAGTTTGTGTTAAATAAAACAGTTAGGCACATACTGGAGTGTCTGTCTGGATGCAATACTGAACACAGTTTCGTAGCTCGGTATGGGCAATAGTCAAATACCTTCTTGAACAGAAAGAGATAAAGGTACTAAAAAGTAGTTTTTTCATGTAGGTAAATGTCCACACTCTGCAGAGAAGAGCTATGCATCTTATAAAGTAAAATATGACCAAAGGAAGATCTGCAGAGGGGAAAATACAGATCTTTCCAACTTAGTATGATTTTTCATTCTCCTACTGAAATAAATGCAGACATCTCTATATTGTAATCAGAAAACAAATTAATTTAGTTACTTTTCACGCTTCAGGGAACAATAAATGTTCCACATGACTGAGAGGCCTGAGGTTCAGTGGAGGCAATCATTTTGTGACAAATGACCCTTAAGCTTTTTCTTGATGTATATTTTATTGATCTGATGAGAATAAGTTCACATCTTTCTCATCTAAATAGAGAAGTGGGAATGATTGATTACTCTTCCGAATGACTTTGTTCATTTTGTGTAGTTTTTGTCACACCTTTTTTTTTTAAATGAGAAGATAATAGCCAACAAAATGACAAGGAGTGCACAGCAGCTTGAAAAAAATGTGGCTAAAATTCTTCCCTGATGATTTCATATTGAATTAATATCCTGCTGCTTGCAGGGAGAATATATGGGTGTGGCATTTTTACTAAAGAGAAATTATAATGAAAAGAAGTTTACATTTAAAAGATGCACATTCAAATACTTTTTAATCTCGCACAGTAAAGGGAAAGATACAACTGTATAACTTGCGTAAGAAGGTGCTACTTGGTTTGATTAGCACTGGGGCACTGGCGACACTGCAAGGCACTCTCCCTGGCACAGAGACAAATACATCCCCATTTCTCAAATGCTGCCTACTTGATCTAAACAGACATCCCTTTGAATTCAGTGTAGGCCACCTGTGCAATTGTACACATTTGCAGCATCCCATCTGACTTACTGAAGTCAGACCCATTAAGCAGTGTGTCTGGAATTCGGGTGTGCTGTTGTAGGAGAGGTAACTCACGCAGGGGCCGTCCCAGGTGGCCGTATTGGTAGCTGTGAAATTCCCGGAGAGCTCCTGGTGGTGCTCACAGACACAGGGAGGAATAGCAGAGTGGTTCTGTAGGTGTTGTTTGGGACATTTTTCCCATGAAAAAACCCAAATCCTTTATTTAGCTCATCCACCACCTTTTCCCCTACAGACTGTAAGAGGGATGGTGAACTCGAGGGCAGCTCAGGCTGTACTCGGACTGAATCGCCCTCTGAAGTACCTCTCTTTCTCGACTGAACATAAACGGAGATTACTATGCACCTTTTTTATGCCTAAGTTAGGTGACTTGAATCTGAGCCATAGTTTGTAAATACATTGCCAGCTCAGAACATGAAATGCCCTCCTCCCCTTACTATTGCCAGTGAAGTCAAACGTGGATGCAGTGATGTTGACAGACGAGAGCTTTGGTCAGCTTAGCTGGTGTCCCTCAGAGGAGTCAGGTAACTAGCTGGCAGAGACTGCGTTTGCTTGGCATATGTTAGACCTGCTGGGGGGGACCCTGCCAGCCTGGCTGTCACAGCGAAGGTTTCTCCACAAATCCCAGCTGTGTCCTTGGAACTTCAATACCTGGCGTACGACTGCGGTAGTGGCCCGTGCAGGTCCTCATTGCCACTGCGCTTCACGCCCCCGGGCAGCGACCAGTCCTGTGGTATCTATAAGCAAATTGCTGATATATACGTGATAAACGCTCACTCGCACCTCTAACTGACCTTCACAAAGGAATTATGATAACATGTTGAGGGTTTCCACGTTTGCCAGTCAAACATCTCATAAAAGCTGCAGTGTATTCTGCACCGCTGTTTCTTACCACGTCAATTAGAAGGGTAGTTCCCAAACTCCATTACAAAAGTCCACACCAGGTGGTCTGTTCAGGTAACACATTAAATTGTAAAATCCAGATTACCTCTGTGGTGCTTTCAGTTATAGCTTGGATGGTAAGAGCACATGATGATCCCTAAGAAATAATCTGAGTTCAGAGTGGACCCAAATGTTTGGTAATCTCTGAGTTAGAAGCTGACTTGTCGTGGCTGTCATTTGTGTCCTACCCTAGTTCTTTTGCTATTTTTTCTTTTAAACTTCCCTCTTCATGTATGGAAAATTGCTTGCTGGTGACCTAGATCAAAAAGCCCCCCACAGACTCTGTAAAAGGGGAAGGGGAAAGGCAGAATGCTGACACTGTGAAAGTAATTTGCTTCTATATGAGCATGAAACCATATTATTATTGTTTCACTTGTCAGGCAAAACTATTTTTGTTATGTGCTACATCCCTTGACAGCTAATGTTTCCTTCCTCTCTGCTTCTCTTAGGGAATTGTTAGAATCAATTAGATTTAGGTTGAAGTCTCCCCAGAAGATATCCCAGTTGCTAAAACCAATAGATAGACAAATGCACAGATAAAAAGCTATGTAGATACATGACCATTCCAGACAGAGCAAGTACAGATTGTCTCAATACAGTGGTAGAGTGAAGGTCGAAGCTGTTGCATCGCATGCTTGTTCTAGCTGGACTACCAGTAGTGAGACTGGCATGAGGACTCCAATATAAATTTAGAAGTAAAATCTCATGTCTACTTATTCTTCTATGTAGTGTCTCTTCTTGCAGTCAAAACAGAACCCATGAACAGCAGTGAAACAACAACTACAACTGGAGATGGATCGCTTGACACTTTTACTGGGTCAGGTAAAGCCATAATAAGATCACGTATTGTTAGATGCACATTAATATAGCATTTAATAACCTTGACTAATAAACATTTCACTGCATGGAAACAATCTTTAAAAAACTACAATAAAGTAACATTTTAATACATCATCATCATCATAATAATAATAATAGCTTTTTCATTTTTGTAAATGAAAATTCACAGTTTTCATGAGCTATGATCTTAAAGAAGCTTTAATGATGCCTAAGACGATTACTGTATGCAAAAATCTTATAGTAATAATGTTGCTACTGTACTGTAGATTTTTTCAGTGTTAGTCTTGTACTATCTTAGGCAGAAAAAAATGGATTGTATTTGTAACAGCCATTCTAATTTGTGAAATTTAAAATCTTAAGGGTTATATTTCAGTGCTAATCTTTTTATTCCTATGAGCAGTGTGTTAGTTTAAACACTGACCAAATTGCCATAAGCTACTGTCTTTCCATGAAAATAAAGTCTATATTTTACTTTAAACAATCATAAGTTTCAGTTACTTCTTCTTAAAAAATTCAAACAAACAGCAATTTTTAAGTAGATTCCTATAAATTATTAAAAGGTGAACTGTGGAAAAGTACAGATAATATGCCTTGTAATCATTAAACTGAATCCTGCTAATAGTAAGATTAACAAGGAGAGCGGGAAGAATAAATTTTGCATCTGAAAATACCAGTTCAGTGATGGTCTGACTGAAATGCCACTGAAGCCTGGAATTGCCAATCCACACTGATACTACTATTACTTTAGTAGACTTAGGTCATCAAGCCCTATTTAAAATATTTTGGAAATCACAATGTTTCTCTGTAATGAAAATGTTTTAAAAATTGAGTGTATGTTTCTGGAATTGTTTTTTAGGCATCAGTAAATGCAGATATACTCTAAATTTGGTTATTCAGAAAAGTATTTATAACAAATTTAGTGTCTGAAGAAAAGGTCTTTTGTGAGATGTAAAGCAAGCGTATACTATTTCTGATTAGAAAAAATGGAAACATCCTCATTATGATTATAGTGAAAGGAACCCCATCAACTTAAAGTCCAACAGTTCCATAAAAAAATTAATAGTCTTGGCTAAAAATTAGCTTTTCTTTTTCACTCTGTTGTTACTCTATCCTAAAATTTTATTAGTAATAATTACAGATTATAAAATGTTCAACTATATGTCATTGTTTTTTGTCATTGTTGGTGAAATTTTATCAGCTTCTGCCGTGTATTTAAGACATCTGAGTTAGGATGCCTTGTGTAAAACATGGCTAAGGTGACTTTTTCATGAAGGGTTCCCAAAAATTGCAGCCTCCAACTCAGGTTTAGGTATCTAAGTAACAGCTTGATTTCCCCAGGTGCCACTCGCCCATTAGCCTCCACTAATTTCAAAAGAAGTGTTGAGATCTCTACACTTAGGAGATTCGGAAACAATTGGTGCCTCCAAAAAAAGGCAGGAATTTGAGCCTTACACAATCATTTTTGTCTGTTAGCCACCTGCATACTCAAAAGAAATATGAACCTGATTGTCAGTTTAGGCCAGAAGCTCAAGTACTAAATGAGTATGGTCATTCACAGTGGGAAATCAATAACCTGCCTGTCGGGGTGATGTGCAGTCTTCATCATCAGAGTGAGACGCAGAGCTGCCTTGATAATGCACTGAGCCTTTCCTAAAGAGTAAATCCATTACTTTCACACTTGCCTTTTACTGGTACTTGCCAATTGGACCATTTGGTTGTGGAAGAAGTGCTAAAGAACAACAAAAACTGAACAAAAACGTATTTCTCTGACTTTTAACCTAACTGGTTATTTGGGAAGTTTAATGGGTTGCCAAAGACAATAAATACTGACTAGTAGAAAGACATAATTTCAGACAAACCAGCTGCAATTGAAAACAATGCATAGCAAAGCCCAACATGGAACAGTTTGTTTTTTCCTAATAATCAGTTACACACGTGTGTTATTCCCAACTATGACAAAGTGATAATGCTAGTACTTTCCTGCGGCTTTCAGAGCACCTGTGAGCTCATTTCGTGAGGATGCCTGGACATATAGGCCACTAGCAGGAATGTTACCTACTCTGTCTTACACGAGCGTGGGTCAGAAGGACTCAAGCATGCTTTGTTGCGTAGGGAAGGATTTAGGTATGTTATTAAATATTTTATGAAATATGACATGCGTGAAAAGAGAACTCCTGGTGCTGAGACCTCTTTGAGAATCTGCCATGCAGAAATCCTCTCTTTCAAATATTCTACCCATTATAATTGATTTCCATGCTTCAAGGGCAGTCAAAGCCCCTGACACGTCCTGGAGCTGAGCAGAAGGCTGAACAAGCCCTGTGGGGTGTAAAGTAGGCCGCTCTGTCCCTGATGGCCAGCTGTAACATGCAAGGTGATGGTGAAACAGGCTGTGCAAGGTCTAGGGCAGGAGGCACGGATTAGGCTTCACAGGTAACTGTGATGAACCCCGGGTTTTGTTTGATGAGCTGAAAAATAAAGCACATAGATCTCTTGAAGTTAGAGTGACAGGTGCCACGGTGGTCTTGCCCAGGCCGTTGGGCCAGCTCCTGCTGAGGGCTGCAGCTCACCCTCAGGGCCCCGGTTCCACTGTCCTGCAGAGCTGCCCCTGGGAGAAACTGTGCCTCTTAGCAAGGGTTAGCCAGGTGGACAGTCACCTCGTGCACCCCTCTTCCTCCTCCTCTTTCTTCCAAGAATGCAGTTGGCAATTAATACCGGTGTACTTGATGTGAAGCTTTGTGGTCCTGCAGCAGACTCCCATTGGGGTGGGTATTCACAGGACGTGGGGAGCTGAACAGCCTTGGACGGCGCATTTTCATACGCTCTGAGTTTGCTGCAGCTGCTGTACTGTGAGCGCGTGCCTTCTGCTGTTTATATTGCTTACAATACTGGATTAATTTGAGAACTGTTTATCGCTTTAATGGAGTGGAGAGAGAGACGTTTGAAGTTCTCATCATCCTTTTTACTTAGTATTTATCACACACAAAAAGGATAGAGAAAACAATTTCTGAAGAATATAAAGGTCAAGTTAGGAAACACCACTGCTGTATAACCTACGTGGTCCCCTTGTGTGTAGACATTGTGATTTGTTATTTAAATGAGATCCTTTTAACCTAACCTCTTCGCACAGGATTTTCCAGATGTGTAATGAAAAAATACAAAATTCCAGCCTCTGTTAATATACTGAATGCAACACATGCGATCAGAACATTTTATGGTCAGTTAAATTCTCCACAGCCACATTGGCCAGTAGAGCTAACAGGGTAACTGGTAAAGAGCTGGCTGTCAGCTTCTTGTCCCTTCTGTGAATCAGCGTTAGTGGGGACTGGAATATGCCCTCAGCGCTGTAGTGAGACTTGAGAAATCAAGGGCCTTATACCTGCCCTCAAGAGTATTCCTCTGGCAAATTCAAGTAGTGAAGTCTTAGAAATATCTGAGTTTTTCAGAGAAGAAACAGTTTTGATTTTGTTTTTAATACAAGCAACATAAACCAGTGTTTAGCCCCATTCATATAAATAGCTATACAAAGTGGCACAGTTACAAAAAACCATAACAACCTACCTCCACCATCTCCTCCATTACCAACAGTCCTCAGAAGTAAGGTTAGGAGGCTATCCAGCAGTGAAGGTTGTTTAAGTTTGATAACCCTTAGAATTACGAATCTGATCTCTGAGATACAGGCGTAGTCCACAGGCTCTACTCAGTCATAATGTTCTCTTATGGTAGGTCTTACACCCTGTGTTTCTCAAACATCTCACAGTCTAAAATGTAGTGCACAAATTGATGGGACAAGCTACCAGGGAAGGAGTGAAAGGAACAGACTTTCTCGTTTGAAAGGTATACAATTTACTTTGGGAGCACTTGCCTCTTTTTCTCCCTCTTCACTACAACTAGCAGTATCATCAGGGAAATTAAAGAAAAAAAAAAAAAGGAAATGTAAAACCAGACACCTTCCAAAAGTATTTTATTTCCTTCCTGAATATATAAAATAAGGTATACGCAAAAAGAATAAAAAAGCAGACAGGACATTTTTTTTCTGAAAAACATTAGGTTTCTATAGCTCAAGTGATTTAAATGAACAGTAATTAGTTTTTTGTAGTTTGCATCATGTGTGGTGGAATGGTAAATGTGCTTTAACCAAACTGATTAATCAAGTGAGCTGTCATCCAGCAAATGATCAGAACAAAAAGTGGAGCAGTATGGGGAAAAACGTCCGATAAACTGATAATGGATCACGAACATTCCTTGCCCTGAGAATCACCAAGGTCACTCTGTTAGGTATTGCTTGTCTTTAGAAAGGTCATAGGGATACAACAGGGAAGACTAGTTACTCTTCGAACCTTAAATAACAAAGAGCATCCTTTAGAGTCCTGTGGACTGATCATGTTGATACATACAGCTATAGGTTCATCTAACTCTGGGAATAGCTGTATGCATTATGTATACATAAACATATGTATGTTTGAGCTTAAACCACAGAAAGGTATCTCAAAAAAAAAGAATAGCCACACAAAATTAAATTTAGCAGATTTCCATCACAGGCAAACCCTCAATATCTTTTCAATCAGCAACTCTTTTATGAAATCTGGTGGCACATGTTCCAAAAATTATTATCCAATTCTTCTTTATTTTCAAGCCATACTCAACTGCACATTTAAAAAAGAAGCTAATTGTTTTTCTTCTACTGTATTTTCCTTTTAAGTCCTTCATGTTCTAAATGCATTTAAACTAGCTTTAAAAATATCAAGTTCTGCATATGTTCAAAGCAATAGGTCTCAAAGACATTAATTAGGCCTGAATGTAGAAATATATCATGTTTCATAAAATAGTTAGGAACCTAAACCTATTTGTCACTTATATAATTCTGAAAGTTCATTTCTACTACCATTACGAACAACTCAGGAAGAGGGTACACTTTGAAGTACAACTATGATTGATTAGACTAAAGAAATTCCAGTGCTTCGTTGTGTACTACTTTAATCTTTTGAAAAGTGAATGAACAGCAGATGGCCTAATAAAGACACTCTGTATGTTTGCCCAGTATGGATTTGCTCTGAAGAGATTGGTTCAACACTTTAGAGTACATATATTTGGAATACATCTGTCTTAGTCAAGACAGATGGCTAAAGGAAAGAGAAACTTCCAAACACTTGGAATTAATCCAGCTTGAGCACTGCTTCTGAATGAAATTTTAATGGAATATGACTATTGTTCTGTTAACTTTAGTGGAAGAATACAGCTGTGAATATTATAGACGTATATAATTTTGATGGCTACTGGACAGGATTGTTCATGCTTGCTTTTGAAATAAAAATATTGTTGTTAGTGGATATGTTCTAATCAGCCTGTTGATAAGGAATCATATTTATTTTCTAGTAGTCAATCCTGTATCTTCCACATCACCTAAGCTGACTAAAATTAACCACACCCATATAAAACATGGTTTTCCTGTCCAGTATTAAAATAAAACTTGTTAATGTGAGACTTTAAAAGTATGTGTATGTGTATGTTATTTCAATCCCATGCAATACCATATGTTAAATCATAAGATTCTTTTTAACTACCAATTTTAATACAACTTGCAAATTTGAAAGATCTATGGGGTGTGGATCATAGATGATGTATGAAATATATGCCTCTGCAATTTACTCAGAAAGATGTCAGTCAAGCTGAAAAAAACACAACACACCCATACCAGCTAAAGAGTTCTGTACAACAATGAATGATTTGGGAGTTTTTAAATTTTTGTATTAGGATGTTGCAGTTCAGATGACATCTACTTTGTTGAAAAGCTGTCCATTTCAATAAGCTTCTCTGCTAACGTTGCTGTGTTATTATTCAGACTGTTTGACTGTATTGGTCTCAGGATGTTTCTGACTGCTGTACTCTTATTTTCTGTTTTGCAGTAATAACAAGTAGTGGCTACAGCCCAAGATCAGCGCACCAGTACTCTCCACAGATATATCCCTCCAAGTTAGTGTCTGCACCTCTTCTAGTCTTTTATAGGGAATTGACCTTGGCTATAGGCAGTTCTGTGGTTTGTTGCAAACAAGTGCTAATCAGCAGAAGAAACAGAGAAATGAAAATACTTAAGCCTCCGTACTGACTCCATTATAGCTCTCTCTCCAACTCTTTTTTTCCTCATGTGGTTGCAGAATAAGATCCTGCTCTGTGCAGCATTGCTGCACAAGAAACACCCTTGAATATCTGCACACAACAGAAGGGAAAAATTGGACTATTATATTCTCAGACATCAGCATCTTAACAGTGCTGGCAATTTATACAGGCATATTTTGAAGAACACAGTTTATATTTAGAAATCACAATTGCATGTGCAGGATGCGTACTGAGGGGTAACCCTGTCACAGACCCTCCCAGCACCAACATTGCCAAACACTTCCAGACATTCCACAGTCATGAACCACCCTTTCCTCCTCCTTCTCCGTTATCATAAGATTTAAAAATCAAATAAATTGGCTTAGCTTTCAATCTCTTTTTTTTTAATTATTATTGTTTTTAAGCCAATGGGTGTTATTAGGAGTAGAAAATTTCTTTCACTTATTTTTGAGGAAGACAGACTCTTGGGCAATCACATTAATCCAGGAGTGGAAACTTTAGGAAAAAGCACTGAAGATGTTATATGAAACCGCTGCAGTTGGCAGTCTATTAGTGTGCTTGTCCTACAGTCAGTGTTATACACAAGGGTGCTTGATACCAGTATGCCATCTATTTGTTTCTGTGTATTTGATACAGCTACCTGTGTGACTGATGCAGAGAAAACATTGACACTATAGTTGATGAGGCTTTTTCAAGTTTCTTTAACAAATTTGCATTCGTATCATGGTAGCCAGTATTTATTAATACAGAAAGTAGGTGTCCGAACTAAGAACAGCCCTCATTCCACTTAAAACAGGTTTTGGCAAAGTATATCAGATACTGTTGGCCAAATACATTACAAGGTTTAATAGAATTTTTAATCTACTGTTGTAATTTTTTGGCGTCTAAATTAATGAGTAATCCTTTTCTGATAGTAACTGCTGCCAACTGTACTGAACTAATTAGAAAGAAAAAATTTTAAAAAAATTAGAATATGAAATTTAGTCATGGCTTTTAATGGCCAGGCTTCAGTTAGCGTAATTCTACAGAGTGTGTTTATTCAACTCTTGGTCCATAAAGTCTTACTTGACTTACAAAACAATCCAAGACAAATGTTTCACTGTATGTTTTTGCAATTCTGGAGGGCAAAAATTTTAAACTTGATTTTATTCAATCTCTCTATAAAACCCCAGTATTCATAAATAAAAGACTATTTTAATTTCCATTCTATTTCCCTAGCCCATATTTTCCAAACATTTAAAGCCCATCTGGTTACCAAAGTATTGCCATCAGTATTTTTCATGCTGCTCTCAATGGGCACGATCCATCTCCCATTGAAGCCAGAGGCTGGATGTCTGTTGAAGCAGAACTGTACACAGAGGCTTTAATGTAGTAGCTTTAATGTTTACCTCTGTATTTTCTTTATTCTTCTAGTCCAAGTTTCCCTCCACTGGGTTAAAACAGCATGGGGGCTTTTCTGATTTAAGCGTACCGATCTCGGCTGAAAGGGGTCAAATTCGTATAAAGCCATATAGCAATGGCACAGTCCACCTAGAGCTGGACACAGTAGCTTGACAATTAAATTGTAGCGATGGGACAGCACAAAATATTCACTGTGCCCTGGGGAATGTGAACCAGAGTGGTTTTCAGCTTATTTCAGTGGGGGATGGAACAAATCCCAGAAGAGGAACAGTTGGCAGAATAATGAACTGCCTTTGGACATCTTTAAACCTTTTTCTTTACTTTATTGCTTGAATCAACATACAAAGTATTTGTTGCCACAGTAATGCTATTTTTCCTAATATTTAGGCCCTATCCACACATTCTTTCTACACCAGCAGCTCAAACAATGTCTGCCTATGCCGGACAAACCCAGTATTCAGGAATGCAGCAACCAGCGGTCTATACAGCCTACTCACAGACAGGACAGCCGTACAGCTTGCCCACTTACGGTATTTGACCTCTTATTACTTCACCTTGAATAGAAGTAAAAGCAATGCTGACGTGAACGTTTTTTGCT
Organism: Haliaeetus leucocephalus; assembly: GCF_000737465.1. Taxonomy (NCBI): domain Eukaryota; kingdom Metazoa; phylum Chordata; class Aves; order Accipitriformes; family Accipitridae; genus Haliaeetus; species Haliaeetus leucocephalus. The sequence goes on along the minus strand of NW_010972886.1, from coordinate 4,641,078 downwards.
TCTTTTTTATTTTATTTTCCCAACTGTAAGAAAATATTTTAAAGAATCAGTTGAAAATTAATTTCTTATACAGATTTGGGTGTAATGTTGCCAGGCATCAAGACTGAAAGCGGGCTCTCGCAGACCCAATCACCACTGCAGAGTGGGTGCCTCAGTTACAGCCCAGGGTTTTCCACCCCACAGCCCGGCCAAACACCCTACTCTTATCAGATGCCAGGTGAGTAGCCACCACCGTCAGGGCTCATCCCATCCTGCTGCTGCCGATGGCGCCCTCTTCCCTCATATTTATGTTGTATTTTCCATTCATTTTTGTGAACTCCAGCAAGTGTGCTTATCATTGGCAGCTACTTTTACCTCTAAAATTTAAAGCTATGTATTATCTTCCAGTACTAATATGCATATATGTATTCATTTTGGTCATCTGTTAATTTAGATCTGGTCATGCGATGCAGTCCCTATTTGCACCTTCATTTTTTAATGGGGTAAAATCACATGGCAGGACTGTAAGAATTTGTTTTATTTATTAGGGTACACAAATCACTTTTCCTTGTTTCCATGTTTCTGAGCATGACATCATTTGATACTTGTTTCTCTTTGGATTAACAGAATTTGTTAGAATTTCTCCTTAATTCATATTTATTCTTTCATTTATTATTCAATTATTAATTCACTTATTACCCTTTGGTCATTGATAACCTGTTTTATTTGGATAATTTTTAAGCTTCTTATACAAGGGTTAATCTTTTAAATATTACAAATTACAATATGAATCATCTGACTTATGTTGAAAACAAGGACATTCCTCATTACAGATCGATTAAAAACACCTGGATCATTAAAATAGTCTTTGAAAAGTTTTTTGTTTCGTAAGTGAACATACTCTAAAGTGTTAGAACATAGAAATGAAGGCAAAAGGGAAAAACAATATTTGTGGACAGGTGAGACACTGCAATAAATTGAAAAATGCTTTTTTGATCAGTGTAATGACTTGCTGCCAATACCTTCCTGGCAAAGCATGAAGAGGAATGTATGCCTGTATGCATGGAAGTAGCATTTAATTTCTTTTAGAGTTTCATTACAATATTTTATTGTTTAAACAAAATAAAAGTTGTTTGTTCTTCAGATTCATCTATATCTTAACATGGACTGTTGTATTCAGAATTCTATTTTGATTCACAAGCAAGTTCTCACAGTTAATTGTATTTTTTAATTTTAGGTTCTAGTTTTACACCATCATCCACTATTTATGCAAACAATTCTGTTTCAAATTCTACAAACTTCAGTAGTTCACAACAGGTATGAATATTAACATTTTTGTTTGTCAATTGCAGAAGGATTTATATAACTCCAATGACAGCATGTTATTTTAATTTATATCTGTTATGTTGAATTAGACTCACTGTGGTTCAGTGCTATTTTCTGTGGAAAGTGAGTAAAATCCCAGTGGAAGCCTAGGTGCATCTTGTGGCACTTAAATACTTCAGCAACCTCCCTGTAGTCTTTTCGTAAATATCCTTAAATTAACTAATGTTAAATATCCTTAAATTAAAAAAAAAATCTAAACTAAACCCCCAAAACTCTTGCAAAAATCATATGATTGCACATTTAGAATACTTAATAGTAAAATCACTTTAACTCTACTTAAGTACTCTGCTGCATTTGGTCTTTTAGGATTATCCATCATACACAGCTTTTGGCCAAAATCAATATGCACAGTATTACTCAGCATCAACATATGGTGCATATATGACCTCAAACAACACGGCTGATGGCACTTCTTCATCATCATCAACCTACCAGTTACAGGACTCTCTCCCTGGCCTGACTAGTCAACCAGGTACAGATCTACATTCAGGTGAAAACAATTTTTATATTTTATTTTGTACTTGTATAAAGACAAGATTTCATATGAACCTTGTTTGAATATTGACATTTTAAGCTTATTCCTTTCAGAAAACTTTATCATGCAAAGCAGCCAAAATAAGCTTTTTTTTGGTTTAGTTAGGAAACCTGTCTAGTTTGTTTGTTAGTTAAAGAAAGCTCTTTGCAGACTGAGATGGTTGTCTGTGTAAGGAGAAGGCCTGAAAAAGTTACAACAGTCTGGTAGGGATCTGTTAGTACTGAAAACAACCATACAGTAACAAACCTTTAGTAAATTTTGAAATAAAAATTCAGTGGGCTCTCCTGTTACTGACAGGGGAACATTCCTGTATCCAGCTACATGTTCTGAAGTATTGCTGTGAAGAATTTAAAACAAGATGCTGTTGTTCATTTAATTATGCCCCAGTCATGCTAGCAAGAGTACATGGGCTTTATGTATGTATACAAGCCATGGTTGCCAATTCACAAATTTAGGTGACTAAGAATAGAGCCATTGGTTATTAGCACAAGTCTCTTTAAAAAAATATCATTGAAATAGTTGATGTTGCAAAAAAACGTTCTCGGGAGACCTCAGGAGACTCACTTTGCCTGCCCAACTCTGCCCTCTTGTGCACATCCACTACAACACAGTATTTTGTTGCACCGTTCTATTCTTAGAGTCCCGCTGCTGGATAATGGCAGCTCTTCATTTGCTCATTACCGTTATAACCCAGTTCACTGTCATTTGCCTGCTCCATTCTGTGTGTTCTGCAAACACAAATGTTAATATGGATTTCTTTCTTTTTTTTTTTTTATGCTAGTTTTCTAAGTTCCTGAACATCTCACCAATTTATTTCCCCCCACTTAATATAAATGGGACTAAAGTAAAGGAAAGTTAAAACTATGTAGTTGAAATTATGCATAGTATAGTGCAGAGCTATGAAGATCTTGGTGGGATAGTTTAGGAATTCACAGCCACTGTCAGATGAGGGTGGTATCCTTACTGGGTGAACAGAGCCTGCTTTTCATGCTCACTTGCCTGTACTGTTTCTATTATATAGGACATTCTTAAAGATTTAGTTCAGTATTATGTCATATATTCATAACGTTAGTGGCTTACGAAGGCTGTGTGTAGCATCTATGGGAGAGGTTATCAATTGCCAGCTGCCTGGCTCAGTGTTGCTAGACCAATCTCTTTCAGGGACACTGGCTTCCCTTATGCAGTGTGGGTAGTGTCTGCCTTACCCACACACCGTGAGCATTTATAAAAAGACTAGCAAACTGGGGTTTGGATTAGGCTCTGAATAGGGGGGAAATGGGCTTTAATCACAAAATAAACTCATTGCATAAATTTTCTGGATTCTCATCCTAACTGCAACATCTCACTCAGAAGTATAGTAGGAAAACTAATGTATTATAATAAAGAATTTGTACAAAGGAAGGGTAATACTGTGTAGAAAAGTATAAGCGAGGCCTCATACTTCCTATAACCTGCTTAAATTTACTAAAAACATTGGAATTTTAATTGTATGAATTGAAATTTTTCCTTGCCAGATGTTTTCTTCAGGCTGATTTTTAAAGTCTGTGTGTGTGCACACACACACACGTGCACATGCATGTTTGTGGTATGGTATGGTATGGAGTGGATATGGGGAGATAACACATTCCCTTGGTTTTTGATGAAAGCGTAAAATGTTACTCAGTAGTGTCAGAATGCAAATTTAGGAAGAAAAAGCTAAGAGGTAACTTGAAATCAAGTGACATTTCAACAGCTGCAGGACATCCATAACAGACACAAATCATATGTAGAGCATTTTTAAAAGAGTGGGATGAGTACTCACAGCTGACGTTTTGATAATTGTGCATGTTCTGTGTATTTCTCTTTGTTCCTTTGTTATTCCCCCATATTTTTATTTGAGAAAATCAGATGGTGTTTCCCATACTGTCTGTCCCTTGTGTATCTGTTTCCTAGAAACGCTGTATAGGTTTATCATGTATTACAAACTGCCTTAATATTGAATAGCATTGACAGAAAAAAGGAATCTTACATAGCTTGAACAGGTTGAAAAAATATTGAAGGCTTCACATCTATGAAACAGTAAGAAATTTTCTTGCTTGTGGATTGTTTAAGCATATGAACTTGTTTTCTTGTTAAGTAGGTTGTGCATCTGAACTTACAAATCTGCCCACGCACTCCTTACTTCTGTGAAGGGTTGCACTGATCATGCGACTCTCTGCTGAGAGCACAACACCCACTGTGCGAATACATGACATGCCTGTGTCCTTCTGTGTCACTGTAAAAATAAATGTCCATCAGTGAGGTGCAGTGTCTTGGAGATCACTTCAGATACAGTAGATCATACTGCAGAGCTTCAGCACTCACCGTATTCACCTGCTGTCTAACAGGCCTTTATTGCTCGGTCCTTAAGACTTACTGCAACTAAAACCTAAGATTAAACACAGCAACGCACTTCACTCTTCTGCCATCTCTGCTAGCTATTAATTCAAATAACGAATCAAAGCCTCTAGTACTCTCCACATGTACAGGATTTCATGTTTTTGTAATAAAGCCCCATCAGATCAAGAGTTAATATCAGTTATATTTATTGACCAAGTAAAGAAAATGGGATGAAAATTGAAACAGACTTTACTCTTTCTGCTACTCATAATAAGCAATAACACATTACAAGCCAGGAAAAAAGATGTTTGTAACGTTGAAGCCATCTTTTGACTGCTCCTTCTGCTAAGAATATGTAACAAAAGTCAATCCATAAGGAGAGTATGAAGGGGCTTAGAAGTTCATCCATCCCACATCTGTGTAAGGCTCAGCTCCTTACCCTTCCCATGGACTTCTCTTTGGTGTTTGTATTGTGCCTGCCCTACATTAAGATTTTTCAAAATGCACTCATTACCACAGAGTATCCATGAGACAAATAGGTATCTCCAGGGGCACTCCATCTCATATTGGGATAAGTCAGGAGAATCCTTAAGGGATTCTGCCTCAGGAGATGAGTACATTTGAGTATATTCGATGAGTACATTAGTACATTTAATCTAGGGTGGATAAAATTCTGGCAGAGGAAATAGGTCTGTAGGGAGCCTGGGTAAAAGCTTCACGTTTAGGCACCTCACTTTCATATGTCCAGATTTAGGTGAGGTGATATCATAGGATATTAGCTCCAAATCGGTTTCTGGGATGCAGCAGAGCTTGGCTCTCTTAATTTGGTACCCACAGTGAAATCACCCTTTGCAGCTTCTCCAGGAGATGGCATTATGAAAAACAGCACAAAGGTCTATATGCAGACTGTGCCCGTAACTCTTTTCTCCTGGTTAGGTGGCACAACTGTGTTTTAACAGGGAGGAGAGGATGTTCACATCAAACTACTGGTGGGAAACAATGTTTTGGGTATGAAAGACTACCTCCTTTTGTAACGGTGGTGCTGTAGCTCCTTGTCCTTTAACTGGAGCTACTGCAAGGTCTCCACGGCATGGAAGGCTTCATGCTGGACATGAACCAGTGTATGAGTATGTGTATGAACATCTGTGATAAAGTGGTCATTCCATGTTCTGGTTTTAACATTTTCCTCTTGCTTTATTGGATCTCTGATGCTGCTCATAGTTCCAGTGGGAGAAGGCTATGAAGTATATCTATTAGGCATGTGTTGAATATTGGAAAAGCTAAAAAATTTCAAACGTGCAATAAAAATTACTATCTAATATGAGCTGCGGTAGGAACTCTTCATGAGGGTAAGGTTTTCAGAACTCTGGTGCTAGAATTTCTCACATTCTTTTATGTTACATGGCTGAATTTTTAGTAAGTTTTCCTTTTATCAGCATTGACCTCATTTCTAAAGCAAAGGGAGGATCAGAAAATGCAGTTGCTCCTTTAGCCTGCTGCTGGTAAAAAGCAAATCAAGCAATTAAGCCTACAGTTGTTCCAAAAAACATGCACTACTGACTTCTGCAGTTCTAAAATAGATGCATACCTTGCATTCAAGTAAGAGACAGCTGCTCATTCTGATTTAGAGATTAGCGTAATGAAATAAAGTTGGCTTTAAATATCTAGAATTTACAAGGTACAGTGATTAGTTACAGTACTGATTAATGGATAATTATGCAATCATGTACAGCATTGACCCAAGCAGAAGCCTGGGGCAACTGGTAATGGCTAATGCTAAATGAAAATTGAAGTTATTTACTTCAGTTGTTAGATACTTTCAGAGAAGATTTAGAACAAGGGGGTTTTTATATATTATTTTTGGTAGATGAGAGTAAACACAGTCATTGAGAACAGATGTTTTAATACATTACTGTAGAAATGAGTCTTGATTTTGTTGTAAAATGTTGAAATGTTATAAATATGAAGAATTTTGTGGTAAGAATGTAAACATTCATTTTCACTTATTTAATTTTTGCCTTTTCATTTCTGGGGTTTTGTTTTGGGATATTTTTTCCACTCTGTCAGAAAAATCTAGGAAATTATATTTTCAGACAGAACTCTTGCATACTCAGAACTTCTTTTGAAGTCAGTGTAGGTTTTTGCTACATGAGGATTCTGTTTATGAAGCATCTTTTTGTACGTTTGTACATTTACCCAAGTATATTTTACTATTCTTCTTATGGAGAAACAACTAAGATAATGTGACCTTATTGATCGCTCCACTGCCTGCAGTGTCCTTACTGACATCAACACTGTGCTGGGAATAGAAATGATTAGTCAACAAGAATTCTCCCTCCGTTCTGTAGGGACAAAGTAAAAACAGCATGGGAACATTATTCATGACATGATATTATTGCTGTTCATTTCTTGGCAAGTAAGAGTTTTGGCTGAAGAGAAACTACTACAGAATGCATATGATCCTTATCCAAATCCAGACAGACCTGCCTAAAACGATACCTGGAATAAATTCTCAAATTGCTGCTGTCTGAAAGTTTGTCTCTGTTCTGCACAAGCAGAGAAGCACGTTGGTTTTGCGACATTGAATTAGTCATCACCTAGTTCGAGAAAAAGTAGTAGTATCTTCTTCCAGTCGATAGCAGAATAATGTGAGTACTTTCCCAGGAAGTGAGGGAGACAGATTTGATTTCCTCCTGTTTCATGGAGGATTCATCACTTTCTACTTGAGGGTACAGAGATACGGATTCTTGGTCATGAACGTATGTCTTTAGACTTCATATATATCAGTCACTGAGTCAAATAAACCAGTGTGCCCTGGAGAAGGCAGTGGAACGTGAACGTAGGTATGTCCTTCTCCAGATAAATGTCCTTATCAATAGGCTCAGGAACTAACTTTCTTCTTGTTCTCCCCTTTCCTTGAATCTTGAATTCTTTCCTCACAATGTCTAGAGCTCCCATTCAGGAATGTGACATTATGGGCTTAAATCTTATTCTTCCAAGAAATACAACAGTATTTTCCAAGTCAAGATATATAAATATAACTTCCCAGTGTATTTAGTTTAATAATCTTCTGTATGTGGTTCACTGTAAGGAATAAATAAATGATGGAAGAGATTAAGAATTTAACTATTGTGTTACGTTATGCATAGACACTTAATTGAGACTGCAGTCTATTTTTTCTTCTTACAGCCTGCTAGACTAGAGTTGTTTTCATCTGTGTTGTGGAGGGAGAATGAGGTGAATGACTCAAGGAAGATCACAGAAACATTCAATCATTCACGCTGGAAGGGACTTCTGTGGGTCTTTTGGTCCAACCCGCTCATGGATGAGCCAACTAAGATCATGTTGCTCACGGCTGTGTCCAATTGAGTTTTGAGTATCTCCAAGGGTGGAGAATGCACAGCCTTTCTGGGCACCTGTCCCACGGCCTGACCACTCTGACAGTGAAGGATTTTTATCTTGTATCTAACAGGAATATCCCTTGCTGTGATTTCTGTCTGTTGCTTCTTGTCCTTTCTCTGTATACGGCTGTGAAGTCACTCAGCCTTTCCTCCTATGTGCTCAGCCCCTTAACTGTCTTGGTGGCCCTCACCTGGACTAACTCCAGTTTGTCAAGATCTCTCTTGTACTTGAAAACTAGACATTTTTCCAGACGTGGTCTTGCAAGTTCAGAATAGAGCAGAAAAATCACTCTCCTTGATCTGCCGGCTGCTTTCTCTGTTGCCTGGTGGACTTTGGTGACCTTAGTGATGCTCTTTTGTAAAAACGAATAATGTTCAGATTCCAGCTCAAAATCAGATGCATCATAGATGATTCTTGGGAAATGTTTGTACCACATGTTAATTTATTCTGCAGATGTGCCATCATCAGCATTTTTAACAAATATTAGCAAAGTGGCCCCGAAACGCATAATGACGTGCAGCACAAGGACTCCCTTGAATCAAACTCTGTACTAGATGTCAGAGCTAAGCTCTACCCTTTCCTTCTTTAATGGAGAAAAATCGAATCATTAATAGGATAGATGATGAAGGAGGATTTATGTCATTTAGCACTCAGGTACCTAGCCAAACTGCATTTATTGCTAGCAGCTTTAAAAGGTCATTGAAGGTACTGTGTTATGAAGAAAAGGATATTTTCTGTTTTCTGAGCTGTGTCATAAAAGTACTTTGTAAGGGGAAGTTCCATGCCATCCTTCCTGCAGTCTGTCTGACTTACACAGCTACTGGTTTTTGATCACCTCTGAAACCCTTCGTTACCAGCAGAGGCAAAGTAGATTAAATGCGTAAGTCAAGGGTAGGCCTGAGTGTTAAGAGCAACTCTGCCACGCCAAACCAAAGGTTCTTGTAGCACATCTTCCCTCTGACAGCAGACAATAGCTGATACTTAGAGAAAGATGATCAGAATACAACAAGTATGACTTCATCCTCTTTCTGGTAGTAACTGATATATTGCATTTAATATTATGACTTTTCCAATTTATGGGCAGAGTTAAGGTGAAAAAAAAAAGTGGAATCTACTAAAGAGCAGGTGACATGGGAGGAGGACGTGAAGCAGGAAGCTGACTGGCTCTTCTGGTGTGTGGACATGTGCCAAAGGGTGTTCTGGTAAAAGTAACACAGGACTTGGAAATAAGTCTAGCTGAACTCCAAACATGGGAAATGAACTGCTTTAACTAAAAGGCACTTCACGTTTTGAGAAGTCATTAGTGTGACTTTTAAAATGCATCTTCCCTGGATCTATCAATATTTTGCATGTGCTCATGTGTATTTGTATGTATGTCTGCACATGCATATGTGTCATTTTAATCTTTTCTTATTCTGCTAAGGTTTATAACGTTTCCTTGGTAAAGTCAAAAGTGTATGTGACATCTGCAGATTCCATCTACATAAGACAAACCACGTTATCACTCATTTTATACAACTTTTTTAGTGCATCTTGGGGTTGAGTTTGCATACCGACATGTCTAGCTATGAGAAAAAAAAAGTTTATTATTTAAAAATCCAGCACTAATTTTGCCACGAATGGTTGACTTTACAGGGGAGTTTGACACAGTGCAGAGCCCCTCTACGCCAATCAAAGATCTTGATGAGAGAACATGTAGGAGTTCTGGGTCAAAGTCTCGGGGTAGAGGGCGGAAGAATAATCCATCACCCCCTCCGGACAGTGACTTGGAGGTATGCCTGCGGTAACTGATGAATGGTAATGTGGAGGTTTCTTCTGATGAAAAGTAAATTTTGAAAACTACAGCTGTGGAAATAGCTTAAGGCATTTTAGAAAACATTATGGACTCAGTCCCACTAACTGAATATAACAGATCTTAGTTGGTGGTTTAACATACACGTACAATGAGACATTACTGTTCTTGATGACAAAGTTAGGCAGAAAAGTAAATGTGATTCAGCCTTGCACTTTTTAGCTCTAAGTTTGCATGTCTTTCAGTTTCTCATGCAACAGAACCACAAAACTGTGAGACTTCTGTATTCAAAATTGTCACATTGTCTTTTAGTTTTTTAAATAGGAAATCTCAAATATATTGCTCAGCTTAATTACATGTATTTATGAATGCAGTGTAAATACGCAGGATCGTCTGGCCATAGCTTTTCAAATGCTTACGCGTAGGTTTGTCCTTGTGCCTTTAAGTAATGTCAGTGGATTTCAATGAGGCAGCTTACATCAGTGAAGTTATGGCTGTACTTAAGTATGTGCAAGATTAGTGCCTTAGTGAAGAAATATATCTGCCTAATATATGGGGCGACGATATAAAGCGCTCTTAGCAACGGAGTAATTACAGTCTTGTTACTCCTGTGTTAGCAGTGCACTGCCTTACAGTGGCGGGAGGAGGAGGAGGAGGAAGCGGAGTGCCTGTGTGTGTGTGAAACACTCCAGCTCTGACATCAGGGGAGCGTGCTGCCCGTGCTGCCCACCAGTGCAGCGTGTCCCCTGCTGCCACCAGACCGGCACTGGGAGCCAGCAGCCCTGGCCAGCCCCACTGCTGTGCCTTTGCTGACCAGCTCTGGGTGCAGCAGGAGGCAAGACTGTTGCTGGGACTTGGCTGGCCACGCAGCCGCTCCTGGGGTGATAGGGTGGGCTGCAGTGCTAGGCACTGAATGTAAATGCCATTGCTTTTATACAGAAACGTATGAATTTTTTGCTTTTCAAAGGATTTAACTTTTCCAGTGAAAAGACTACGTTTCAGTTTTCCTGTCTCCTTTATAGTTTGCCAGTGAAAATGAACCCCTTATCAATATAAGGAGTTCCTCTCCTTTTTTATTTTTCTTTTTGAGTTAGAATAATCTGGTTTATGCTACAATATTATTTAAATTCTGTATGACATTTTTACCCAAGGCAATTTTAGCTATACAATAGAAATAAAGAAGAACCTTGAATCAATAAGGCTTGCAGAGAAGTATCTTGAGAGTACTGTTTATACTTAGTTAAGTTAACAATTATGTTTGACCCCCTTCACTTTTCTGAAATCTGTGTTATACAGCTTTTTTGAAAACTTTTTTAGAGGACAGATAAGAAATGGTTGAAGAGTTCAAAAGTTACTCTCCTGATTTTTTACCATGCATGATACACTGTTCTTGCTGATTTTCAGAGAAAACTTGCTCAGTTAAGTGATTGGTTAAACTTCAGGACTCAGTTGACTTTTAGCCCCCCCTGGGTGGGATGCTGGTAGGACTTTGATGTTATCTATTTAATAATATTATCCCCACTTCTGTTTTCAGCGTGTATTTGTTTGGGATTTGGATGAAACAATCATAGTTTTCCATTCGCTGCTTACAGGATCCTATGCACAGAAGTACGGCAAGGTATGTGAGCCTTGAATTCTGCTTCAATTCACTGTATCAGAGCTATCTGGCCTGCCCATGTACATGTTTTTCACCTTCCCTGTTCATCATGGCTTGGGTGAAGTTAGAGGGAAAGTGTTACAGTAAACCCCATTTTCAGAGGGTTAATGTGAAAAAGTCAAGGAGAGCAATGAGACACAGACCCTAAGCACAATATATGAGGCAGGGCTGAAGCAGATGCTGCAAATGAGGGAAGAGTTTATACAGGAACAAGCATGAGGCTCCTGACGTATGTTGGAAGAGATGTTGCAAGAAGATAATGGATGTAGTAGGCAAATGGAAATAACTGGCAGTATCTGGATGCATGGAGGAAGAAATAAGTAATAAACTGGAGTGATGGGTGAATTTACGGGGAAACTGATGAATCAGGATGAGTGAGTAAGAGACTGACCTGTTCCAATGCCAGCTGTAGATGTTATTCTTTGACTCCCCAGCTTTTCTGTTGAATCTTTGGCTCCCTTGGCTGGCTCTGGGGTGAGTAATGCTGGGGAGTGAATCCCTCACCCAAGCGGACAGTCATACTCATCCTCTCCCCTCTGATGAGATCCAAAAGGAGTGCAGGTCATGGAACAGCAAGCAGGAGAGCAGGAGGAAGAGCGAGGGAGGCAGAGAGAGGCGGTCGCAGCCTGCAGGAGCAGGAGCAGGAACTCCCCTGCTGAGTCAGCAGCGAGCCACTGGGCTGGTAACGGGAGCCCAGGGAACGGTGCTCGGGCAAGGGGAGAAGGGAGTAGTGGGAAGACCAGTGCGTTGAGACAGGAGCAGACTGCTGGGAGAGGTAGAGCTAAAGGCCTGGATAAAACAAAAAATTAGGGCAAATGTATGGAAGGGAAGAAAATGGACAGGGAGAATGTTGGTATGTACATACGTGGATGCAGGTTTTCTAGGTGTTGTGCCATTCAAGAGTAATTAATACAAAGGTATTTCTTTTTAAGAACATAACCATGTCCATACTACGTCAGACGAAGGGCTTGTTTAGGATAAGTTTCCCGCCTCTTTATCCCAGCCAGAATCAGATGCTCAAGAAAAGGATGTGAGAAGCAGTATATTAGAGAAATCCTTTCCACACTCACCTCCCCAGCCAGTGGGTTAGAAGTGTCCAAAGACAGAACCTGTGGATTATGACCACAGATGGGCCAGTCCTCTTGTGTTTTGAGACAGCTGTTTGTGGTTATTAAAAAAGAAAGCTAATAGGAAAAGTCACAGGCCCAGACAAAAATCTGAATTTTTTGAATGCTAAGATAAGGGTAGTTATTCATGTCTTGTAAAAAACAGCCTTGCTTGATTTGCAGCTTCACAGTGCCAAATCAGTGCACATTTCAGTATTCTGTCAAAAACTCCTCTTCTGCTGTTTTTCGAACATTGTAACAACAGTGACTTTGTCAGAACCATTTCTAACTTACAGTTATCAAAACAAGAGAGAAACCTAGCTGAACATGAGCATTTATATCACTTTTGAGTGTAGCCCGTAGACTGCCACAGAATTTGCTGAATGGCCCCAGCGAGGTAGTCATTCCTTTCATCCTTTTTTTGATTGTGCCCTTAGGATGTTTACATCTCCTGTGCCATCTCACATAATATATGACTAAAGTCCAAGTCAACTTTAATACAAAGTTTTAAAAATCAGAGAACATTTTGTAGCTCACAAACTTGTATGGATAACTTTGAAAACTGTCTTAGAGACAGAAACAGAAATTAATTCCTCTTGGTTTCTCACTTTGTTATGAGTAGGGATATTTTAAAAAATCCCAGTACCACTGTTCTTTAAGAATCCATACAGAGTCCTTAGAAACAGCAATGGCATATTAACAGCCAGTAGTACTGACAGCAGATAATGTTGGCTTGTATAAACCCAGAGTACCTCAAGGGCAAGTGAAATTAATGTAGATATGCTGCTGAGATAAGCAACAGTAAACAAATGTCACGAACAACCATGAAGCAAAAGGAGAGGAATTCTTAAGTATAATCCTTTCTTTTTTTGTACTTATAGGTGGCATCCATACAAGTAGGGAAATGTGTGCATTTCAGGAGACTGTAAAATGAAAGTAGTAGACTTTCTCCTTCCTGCAGTGACTACCTTTGCCATATTTATAGAGAGCTCATTGGGAAGGTAATTGCCAATGGAACTCAAATATATATATTGTTGACTGCAAGGAGGCTAGAGCAGTAGGAAAGGGAATACAGGGAGAGCTTATCATGAGTAGATTTTAACTTTTGCATGTCACTAAAGCGTTGCCTAAACGTAAGATGGGATATGTCTGAGCCTAAATGCCTAAGAGGTTAGACATGGGAAAAGGGGAAGATAGCACAGCTGGACCTCAGTCAGTCTCTGGTGCATGACCTCTTTAGCAGATGTGGCCCTTATTATTTTCTGCCTATGATTTCCATCTGTAAAGAAGGTCTTAATCCAGACTGGAGTCTGGATTGTTATGAGAATTGGGTTGCTATGAGAGTAAATACTCCATGAATTGTGAGGTTCTCAATGGAAGTTTTGTGAGCACATATGTCTTTCAAAAGTGTTGAGAGCTGTTTATCCTGGAAAGGTGGTATAAAATTGTCACTTAAAAATGAAAAAAAATTCAGGGTGGTGTAAAATAATGGTGATACTAAATTATTTAATTGCAGTGATTTGCTCTCTGATTTTTAAAAAATAAAGGTGTGTAATGTTACACAGGTGTTCAGCTGTGCATAGTATGTTGTTCCGTATGTATTTTGTGAGCCCATTTTGGATAACATAATCAGGTTACTCCCAAAAAAGAAACCACAAAACCAAAAAATTCACAGGAAAAGCAGAGTTTTCCCCTTCCCCCATATTTAAATATTCTAAATGAGATTAGTGAGTCTTTAATGTGAACATTGCTTTAAGGGAAGGCATCTTCTTATACCAAGTGTGTTCACTTCGTACTTTCAAGGGGTGAGATGCTGGGTTTAGAGCTAATGTGAATATACAGACAGGCAAGGATATTCACCGTCAGTTCTTTCCCATCTACTCCTTGACATGTAAACTTTCATTCCCCTTTTCCACTAGCTCTTTACCCTGATTCTTGCAGTAACAGGGCAAAACCCAAGACATTCGGAATTTAGTCTTTTAATCTCTCTGCTCTGCTGCAATTCAGGCTGCACAGGGAATGTAGTGAGGGGAGGTGCAGCATGTGGAGGTGGCCATCATGCTGTTACAGCCAGGCAGAGGAACCAGTGTATGAGTGCAGGAGTGCTTGAGACAAGCCAGCAGACAGATTCTCTTTCAAAGTATTTCTACTTTTTAACAAGTGGTTGGAGTAGAAGAGAAAAAGGAAAGGCAAACCAACATCCCCATAGGCAATGAGGGCATTCGTTGGCAGAGATTATGTGGGAAGGCCTGGATCCAGTAGGCAAGTTTCAGGTCATATATTTGTCAGAACAACAGACTTCTGACTTATGCCTGAGGATTTCTGAAGTTGAGAATGGACACTTTCCTTGGTGTATATACTTGTCCAGCACTTTGCACGGTGTTATTTGATTTTAGAATTATTTGATTTCAGAATTATATAGGGCTGTTATAATAACCATGTTAAAAACAAAACTAATGATTTGCTGAAAGATTTAACTTGTTGGATGCAGCTGTAAGCATCTCTTTTAAAACACAGGGGAAATTGTTGCTTCTTATCTGGACACCAGTAGAGTATAGCTTTAAAATCCACTGAAGTGGGAGGGATTTGGCCAGAGGTTGGTCAATGCATCACTTTGACATTTAAAATATAAAACTTACACAGAGGAATATTCTGTGGCTTGCTGTTTTCTACCTGTGGGTGTTTCTGTCTGACTTTTGGTGTAGTCGTTATTTTATTGGGCTGGTCAGAGCTAACTTAAAAAGAGAATAAAAACTGCACTACCCCTCTGTTAGGTTTCAGGGAAACGGTGCTGCCTCCCAGCAGTAAGAGTACCTCTCATTGTTCAGCTCTTTTGCTCATCTGCTTCGTACTTCATAAAACTAGTACATTTCTATTTTTAATTATTTACTGCAGTAGCAAATTATGAACATTGGCATTTAAGCTGTTATATTATGACTTGTGTGGCTGGTGATGGTTTTTGCAGCTGAGCACCAGTTGGCAGATACAGTTTTCTACAATGCTGAGCTCTTAAGTGAGGATTTGTTGATGTGACAGGACATGTGTTAGGAGATGTCATCATCTGTTAAAAGTCTATGAGGTACATTCTTATTCCCTGTGAACAGTGTGTATTCTTTCTTCCATTGCATTCCAGTTATTCTTGCTCATCTAAGGCTGATTAAGCTGGAATTTTGTCTACTTCTGAGCATTTATATTTCATTCATTTCTCCCAGGTTAATCCAGAGGGCAAGGATGCCCAGATAAATGCTGTGACTCAAGGTGCAACTAGATGAAAAAGAATGAAAGTCCCCTGTGACCTTAGAAGGGGGAGAATGTGATTTCCAAGTGCAAAAATTCACACTTGATGATCACATTTGGACATTTTTGATAGCATCGCCAATGACAAAGTTGTTGGAGAGGCCACATTAACCTTGTACACTTCTCTGGAAAGGGCTCAGAAGCTTTTTATTGCTCACTCTCTGTCCAGTCATTAAACAGAAAACCTTTGTCACCCTTACCACCCATGATGACATTCCCAAATTCACTCATAAATATGCTTTTGTCCGCCTCTATTAATAGTGTATCTCTCATGACCTCCAGTTGTCCTCTCCATTCAGTCCCTCATTGTCTGCAACCTCTGAGTCCATTTTCCTACCTCCGTCTACAGAGTGTGGAACAGAAACTTCCTATGGAGTATGTGAGTTTTCCTTCATCAGCCACCAGATATGGTTATTAAGAAGAGATGTATTCTCTTCCTCCCTTGCCACCCACATGAAGCTCTCCTGGGAACAAGTGTCCCCTATGAGAGAGTGAGAGCTGAACTTGAATCTGAGATTCCTACATAATGTAAGGAAGTGTCTTTCAGCTAAAAATATTGGTACTTAACTTAAGCATTTCCACCTTTTCCAAAGGTCGATTTTGTTGTAAGTCTGTTCAGGGACAGCCACCCATTGAAAATCTATTCTTACAATATTATTCATATATTTTCCTTGTTTTCTTGCTTATTTTTAAGGCTTCATGCATACAAATTCCTGTCACAATGAATCTACCTGACAGTCTATTTGTCTATTTGTTTTCTGAGGTTTTATAAAAAACAGTTTGGTGTGTTTGTATTTTTTTTCCAATAAATTAAGTGATTTTGAATATCTTGTGCTGAAGCCTGGCCTTCCAAGACAATATAAAATAGATTTCTTCCACTAAAGACACAGAGATTTTGGGGCTTTGTTCCAGTCACTTTCCTCTTGGTCAAAACATTTAAATATTGGTCCTCCCAGGATATTTTTCTCTTGTCTCCCAGGAGGCATTCCAGTGGATGGACCAGTCTAGTACAGAAGTCCACAGACAGACAGTCTGGCTCCAGTTTAGTGCTTCATACTAAAGTAACTAAAGTAATTTGTATTTTGGTATACAGAAGTGCTGTAGCTGGTCTTGATTCCTTTGCACGCTAATGCTATCTGGCTAAAATCATGCCTCTGAGGGCCAAAGAGTTGTTCTTTATTCTGCAAATTATCTGGGGAAAACTTCCAGATTTTTTTTTATTATTGTTTCCTCTTTTGTGTGTGCTTGTGCAGAGTAGCACAAAATACCATTTTGGCAGAAGTTCAGTCTGCCTTTTATTCAGTTTCTCAATTTGCTGTGCTCAAATCTGTATCAGCTGCACATGTTTCTTGCTTTCGTTTCAACACTCGGTTCTTTGTGCCACTTGAGTCAGTCTGCAACTTCTGCTTCAAGTTGAAAGACAGTGAAACGATGATTGGGATGTTCCTCCACATTGTGCAAACATTATGAAACCACAAGACCCTGACAAATCTGCTTTCTCTGTCTATTTTTGTATGTGAAGGAATGAACTTAACATGGCAAGAGCTGGAATGTGATGTTTAATTCTTGTTAAACAGTTACAGTGCAAGTTTTGGCCAATTTATTAAAGGAAGAATTGTTCATGTCTTGAGAATTCAATTCCAGTGACTCTTCTTAGCAGAAGTTGTTATGAGGAGATCCCAGACTGATTTCATGCTAAGCTGAAATAAATTCTCTTTGCTTTATTTTATTTTACTTTACATATAGTACCTAGCAATATTCTATGTGTGCCTTTGTCAAAACAGGAACCTAGGAAATCTCATTTTAACAGTAATAAAGTCAGGCATAGTTGGTTACAAAAATACTACTAATAAGAAGATCATAAAAGCTTTGTCACATTTACGTCTTTCAACTATACTAGGCAAGTCAGGAAATTGTGATACATAGTGGGTAGTTTCTGTAAAAATAAATTGGATTATAATGGAATATGTTATAGCAAATTTCCGCATTTAAGTCTGCTTCTACCCAGGAAGGGGAAAAAAGAGGCTGAGAATCAAAATCTGAGATTCCAGTCTTGGAAGCACTCCAGTGAATAACTTAACTCACATAAATAATAATGAGTTACCACCTGTGCATGAAGTTATGCACATGCCTTAGTGTTCATAGGATTGAGGTAAAGAAGCATATTGCAAATACTCTTTATTATATTGTATCTAGGAAGAAAAATTTATAATTTACTGTGCACAGAAAAAAATGCAAGAGAAAGGAGAGAGAAACACATGTTTAGATGTGATGACATTTTGATAAAAGCATTATGGCTTGATGAGGAATCTCATGAGTCCAGAGTATTTTGATGATTTGTGTTCTAAGTATCTTACATGAGTTTTTGCAAATCTGTTAATGTGTGTTCCTTAATCATCCCCTTGGAAAACTGACCTTTGCACTTGCTGCTGCCTTCAGCCACATGACTTTCAGATCCAGTGAACATGACTGCAGAAGTTGTAGG
This sequence comes from Haliaeetus leucocephalus, assembly GCF_000737465.1. NCBI lineage: Eukaryota > Metazoa > Chordata > Aves > Accipitriformes > Accipitridae > Haliaeetus > Haliaeetus leucocephalus. The sequence continues at coordinate 4,623,081 of NW_010972886.1, read as the reverse complement.
GAATGAAGTTATGTTACTAGGCACTGCATTTGGTTTTTAATTCTGAAAGGTTGTCTAGACCAGTTCAAGGGTGAACATAAAAATATTTCCTTTCACTGCCAGAGAATTGGTTCTAACTTTGGATCATTACAATTTCTTGTACACTATTCTCCCCTTCAAGTCTGCCTTTTTCATGAGCAAGGGTCAAAATATGTCTATGTTTCAGATATTACCATTAGTTTTTAAGTGCTTGAGGGCAGAAGCATCTTTTATTCTGTCATTGCAAAGCCCTGAGTAGCGAACGTCTGATCCTGATTGGGAAGCCTTTGATCTTAATACTAACAAATGATCATTTGATGTTTTGTGTGATTTTGTTGCCAGATGCTGGTAAACTTTTAGACTTTTAATCGCAAGCTGTTTAAGAAGGGATTTCTGAAAACTTGCTACTGTCAATCAGAGTTTAAATGCTGAAATACGGATTTTTCTCTTATTTTAATGAGAAGAGGATCACATCTTTTTTACAAGTCCATTACAGTATGTTAAGCATAAAAAAGTTAACCGAACCCCACAAGCTCAGGCAGATAATTAAGGCAATGATAAAACTAGTTACGAGGTTTCAGCTATGCAACTGTTCGTGTGCATTCGTATTCTAAAACAAATCTAAGGTAATGCAAATTGGCTTAATCTCTTTCCTAGCAAGCCTCGCAAAGTTAAATGAATTATCTCACATTTACTGTACACTGAATGCTCTCAAACTGTTACTGCAGATCGGTAGATTTGTGGTATCTTGCTGGGGTAGAATGATGGGATAGTGTGAAAGCTGACCTACGAACAAATGCAACATTTTGAATGAATCTCATCCAGGAACAGGAATGCTGTATTTGATCCCTTCAGAAATGAATGGATGATCTGTAGCAAACAAGCAAACTTACATATGCTTTCCCATTCCTGTGGACCACCTAAAAAATTGTGCCATAGATTGTAGGCATGCTGAAGAACACTTAGAAGAACACAGGCACTTTGTTGAATGAATACCTGCAATAAAATCATAAAGGAGAGCCCAGAAATTCATCAGTGAGTGCCTGCATGGAAGAAGGGTAAATATTGAGATGGAGAAGGACGAAGTGCAGGGTTTGAAGACACATACTGGAGTGGCAGAAAGTGTGGGAAAGAAGTGATATAGTTCTAAGCATGGGCAAGGCAGTGATGATTTATCCAAACTGAAACTCAGTTTGGGGAAGTGGGCATAGGTTCAGATTACCTTTTGTATTTTTATAAAGCAGAGACATTAGAAATTGAAAAGGCCTCTTAAATCACACCTTCCTATGACAGTGTAGGGTAATTGCTTACAAAGTAATCACTTGGTAGAGATGACTACCTTTCCTAGTCCAATTTAGCATGACCTTAGTGAGGACTTCTGTGTGCCCAAAAATCAGGAAGAAAAGCCAAGAGATCAGAGGAATTGTGCAGTGGACTGGGTGTCACATGAATTAACTTCATTCCTACTTCTGCTGCTGACTCAGTGCATTGGGTCAGAAAAATGAGTTACTGGTCCAATACTCAGCTTCTTTCTGTCCACAAATTGACAGGCAAGATACTTACATATTTTTATAAAAGGCTCAAGGATGAAAACTTGAGTGTATTCTTATAATAATAAATATTGGTTTTCTTACGTATATCTTTTGTGAGAAGTTCCTTCCCAGTTTACAGCCTTCTTTATGCAGGTTTACATATGGCCACCAGGTTTTCTTCTGCCATTTTAGCCACGTTACAAATGCCTTGACTTTCAAAAAACTTGTTGTTTCAACATCCCCAGCTCCCCAAAAGTTCTCACACAGGTTGAGCCTTCTCTTCTTGTAGCATCACATTAAAATAGCTTAATACTGAAAGGATTTTAGAGACATTTCTTGCAGTGGTAACTTTTCAAAACACTTTGTATATAGCAGTTTTTAAAGTAATTGTGATATAACTCAAAGGTATTTAAGTTGTGAACCTTGCTTTCTGTTTTTTAAGGATCCGCCAATGGCCGTGACCCTTGGACTGCGAATGGAAGAAATGATTTTTAATCTTGCTGACACACATTTATTTTTTAATGATTTAGAGGTAAGAATCAAAGGAACATAAACACCGTTACTCCTGGGGTTTTAACCACATAGTGGTTTGCTGTGCATTAGTGTCTGTTGCATGTGACATTTTCTGCCTATCTAGACGTTGGATTTGTCATACTCTAATCAGAGAGAGGTTAGCCAGATGGCAGTGACTTCCCGTGGCACCAGGTTCCTTCCATGAAACTGGGTGAGAGAGGGAATCTGCAAACTACCCTTTCCTCTTTTTGTCCTATGGCCATCTTTTCAGTTTCCATGGATTTAGAGCTGTCTGCAGTCATTGCCAGGAGGGAGCCATAAGTGCCTCCCATTCTTTCTCCTGAAGTTCTCTACGTTTGCTTTCAGTGGTTGCCATCATCTGACCACAAGAGACTGTGTTCTTCTCTCCACATACCTAATTAGCCTTTTGGCCACTGGCCCCTCTTTCTTGCTTAAAGGTAGAATATTCCTCATTTACCTCAAAGACCGCAGCATCAGAGAGCTGGGACTATGATAGACATACTCATCAGTGACGTCTCTTCCCGAGGTAACCGGGCGACCACACGTTTGTCACGATGTACCCAGGGTGTGCAGTTTGGCATCCTGTCAGAAAAAGGAGAGACCTCTTCCTAGGGAATGACCGCTGCGGACTGCTCAGCTGTCAGGAGCACACAGGTGGATGGCCGCAGGGACAGTGGTCTGGAAAGCAGGCTCGTCAGCTGGGCTTCACAGACTTTTTGTTTCACTCCGGGGGTCCGGATCTGTTAGCGTGGAAAGGGACGGTCTTACAACCATTTTTGTCAAGAGGCAGGGGGTGAAAAACAGTTCTCAAATTAAACTGTGGGCTTTTCAGGCCTTCCCCTGGTCTAAATCAGTTGTTTTCTTACTCAGAGCGGATCCCAGAGTTCCCTCTGTGGACAGATATTTTGCCACTAACGGCAGCTGGAAGACTTGGAGGTTCTGTTTAAAATGCCAGAAAAAAGTCTCTGGTGAGTGAATAGAAAAAATGAGGATAAGTGAGATTTTTCCATTCACTGGGATGTTGATTTTTCTAGTGCACTTCTTTTGTTCTTTTGTCGACTGTAGGCACTAAGAAAAGCAGAAGGTACCAGGCTGCGGTTGTCTTTGCCATCCCTTGCAGACCTCACCTGTTCTTAGCTCTTTTTAAGTCAAGAAAATAGGATCTACTTCACCCTATACTTGAGCTCCACTTCCTCCTTCCAGCAGCAGCAATGTCAGAAAGTAAAGCCCTGGACATGCCTTCACCAGTCCGTGTTTTATTGCAGTCCTAGTGAGTCATCACTTGACAATGCAAGTGCATTCGGTGAATGTTCTCCTGGTGCCCCGTACCAGGGATAGATTCCAAATAAATTTTTCAAAGCATTGCTTAAATTTCTTTTTAGCAGACCTTTGCCCCTGCATGTTCAGATTTCATGTGGTACCCAGTGAACTTTAAGCCATTCAGTAGCATGTGCCCAGAGTTCTTCAATCTTGTGCTGAGTTCAAGTGGAAGAGTTCAGCAAAATGGAGCTTTTCCCTCTTTCTGTACCGCTTTAGTCTTGCTTATGGCCACTGAAACTTCATTCCTTTCTCTCATTATTTATTTTCTTTGTAGATCTCAGGTTCAGCTGTCATAGGTGGATCATCACATTTTGTATATTCTTCACAGGGTGGTTTTAATATCCTGTCCAAAAATTCATACTCCAACTCATTCCAGAGCTTGAACAGTATCCAAACAGTTTTCAGTTTTAGATAAATCAAAAAATACTACTTGGGGACTCTCTTGGAAAATCTCATAACTCAATCAATTTGATTTGATTAAAACCAATTTCTATATGCAATTAAGTATTTTCTAGCCCAGAATTCATCTTTGTTTCAAAACTAACTCCCTTATAAGATTACCAAAATTCCAAACTTCTTGTTCTGAAATGAGCTGTATGCACACACTCTGGCATATTCAAGAAGACCAACAATTTTCTGTCTTCTTAGCAAATAAGATATAATTGCATGGCATCCTGTGCCAAAGTACATAGAAGCATCCTTTAATATGCAGATGAATAAATCTGTCTGTTTAAATATGTTTGCAAAGCACATGGTAATTACTGAATATTACAGTGCATCTGCATGATGACTGTGTAATGAATTCTGAGAACTCCCCAGTTCTGACTTGGGGTCTCTCATCTCTTCGTCTTTCTTCATCTTTCTTTCTCCGTCTTCCTCTCTCCATCCTCCCCAAGGAGAGGGGAGGTGAGTGCTGAGCTGCTGATGGTCATGGCCGTCAAGACACAACACCTTTAGTTCTTACTGGAGGAAGTGAGATAGGCCTTTATTCACTAGTCAGAATACTTATCCTTTCATCATCTCACTTTTTTAATGCTGAGCCATCAGGTCCCATACCTTCTGTCTTGCTTTCATCTTCATACTGCAGTAAACCTTGTGGCTCCAGACATGACAAATGTAATGTACTAATGAACCTATATTTCTGTAATATTGACTCCAGTCCCTGCATCCTCTAAGCTCTCTTTCTGCCCTGTCTTTCTTGGTTGCAAACACTGCATACCAAGGTCTAGTAATAATAACCAAGTTACTGAAAGTTATCACATACAAAAATAAAGTTTTCCTTCCTCTATGCAAATCTGTCTCACTACAATGACTGCTGATGCAGAAATTCCAATCTGCTGAGACATTCCCTGCTGACCCAGTAACCCATGTTCTAATCAGCCAAGCTGCACTTTTATTTCGGGCTAGGCTGTTCTCCAGCTATTTCATTCTCAGTGTATAAATTTTAGTTAGCTTGAGAAGTATCACTTGGGAGGTCAGTTGGTGTTTTGCCATGAAAATAGGAGTCTGGTGCTCTAGAAGTTCATGTGCCTGAACAATGCTTAGAGATGGGACTCAGTTCTATAATAGTATCCAGATTAATGCATTCTGTACTCAACCAGGTAAGGAATAAAATGAAGTTTTCCTCCCTACCTCAGTATTAATTTTAAGAGAGCTTTTAGAAGTGTTGGTAGGGCATACTATGCATGCAAAAAAACCAATTTCTAGAAATTGCAAGCTGGAATTTGGACATGAATCTTCCAAGTCCATTATCCCCCTTCACTCTCAGGATGATGAAGAAAAAAAAAGTATTTATTTCAAACAAACTGAATTACATTTCCATTTTTATGATAATCCTAACATATTTTAAATAAGATTTTGTCATCTTTTTTTTTCTCATTAGAAATAGAAATGAGAAATAAAAAATAGGATTTAGGTAAGTCTCAGAATTTGGGAGGCATGTCAAACTAGTTTTAACAGAGACCGAAGCATGTAGATAAAAAGGGGTGTTCTGTATAGCCTGAGAAAGCATAGTGCTGAATATCCCCTCAGTAATAACATTTTTATGTTCAATGTGGTGAGTCAGTGTTTTTACCGGGTAATGAAATTACTGTTCATTCCAGGAGGATAATTTTTATGGAAGATTTGTTGATTTTGTACTCTCAAATTTTCAGGCTCTAAGAATTGCTGCAAAGAATTGTCTGCACTCAGATATAATTTAAATTAGTATTGCTTCAAGCAAAAGCCAGTTATTGTACCTAGATACCTTTCCTGTACTCTCAGTAATAGGAAATATATTTTATCTTTCTTAGTTTTGACCTTGCACTGACTGGGAGCCACTGTGACTTGAGTGTAGCCAGTACTGTAGCTGATGTGAAAAGTATTTTACCTTAACATTTCAAGTGACAGAGAGCTTGCTTGCTTTCCTTCCTCCCCACAAGCAAGCTCAGTTGTAGTGTTGTGCCACCACTTTCCTGTTTCTTTTGGGAAAAGTAGAGAACTATCTCAAATCTGCTCAAACTGTCTGCTTTTCCTTTTTTTCCAGAAAGTTTTTTCACACCATATAAGTGAATTTGTAAAATGTAAACATTTTAGTTGAAGTAGATCAGTGTCATGGTTTAACCCCACGAGAAAACAAAGTAAAACGAAGCAAGGAGTGGTGGGCACATGCGTTTGTTGTTGGTCAGCACATGTGTATTGCCAGTATGTTGAGGAGGCGAGCCTCAGATCCGAGAGGAGACGAGGAAGGGAGAGAAGGAGGAAGCTGGAGAGTGATGTTGGGTTTGATCCCCTTGTAAACTTAACAAGCTTCTTGCAGGGACAAGGGGCAAGTAATCAGAAAACTGCATGTTCCCCTCATCTCCTGTTCCTGGAGTCAATGAACAAACTGTGAGATAAAAAAATAAAACTAAACAGCTGAGCCTTTGCCACCCACTCATATTTAATTTAATAATGAAATTATCAGCAGAACAGTCATCTGGAATCTGGAACAATGTAGCTGAAAGGCTTAACAAAACCCAAAGAGCAGCAGACACTCCTTATCCATCAGGGCTTCTGTGTGCCCTCCGTTTAATTAGTACACCTTCAAATCCACAGGAATGATTTTTAATCTTTTAAAGTTACCTTATGTTTTGACCAGTTCTAGGGAAATCAGTGGAGGTGATTAGGAAGCCAGATACTGCTCAGATATTGCAAAATACAGAGTTAGACTTTGTCCCAGTGGGGCTTTTTATCTGATTTTTGAGTTCCTTACCTACACTGGGTGGAGTATAGTTGCATTTTTTTTTTTCTGGAGTGTAAATAATCCATAAGGATACAGAAATGAATCTTTTATTTCAGCTGCCACTTCCCCATTTCTTTCTCTTTGCATCTGCTATTTACATCCAAAAGCAGCTTCTTTAAAATATTCTACAGCTCAAGATAATCTCCTCAGACAGAACCAAAAAATTTTATTTCTCCAGTGAGGGGAAGAATGCTTCATTTCTGTTCCCTGAATGGAGCTCTTTCATGCCTGTCTTAATGGATTAAGCCAGATGAGCAGAGTTTGGCCACTCATTCTTTTAGTCTTGACGCAAAATTTTAAATGATGATTGCTTGTATGATGCAATGAAATTATGTATTTGAAATGAAATTATGTGTATTTATTTTATACAAAAAATTGCTAATTTTTTTTTTAACAACTTACTTCATGTGGGTAGAAGTCTGTCAGCTTTTCATTCAGTGCAAAGCAAACAAAACAGAAGGAAGAAATGGTAATTCCCCAAATTCACACTCCAGAAACTTGTGGCATACACATTTGGAAATGACTCCTGTTCAGATTTATCCTTTGTCTGGACAGCTTAGCATTGGTATGAGACTCAGATTGGAAACTAAGAATTGCGTACTCCTGCATGTCACAGAGATTCTGAATTAAGTGCTGCTTGTCAGCAATTTCATTTGACATAGATGACTCAGCTCTTTATTTGAGGCACAGAACTGGGCATTTTGAAAGTTCAGCCTAATTTTGTCTTAGTGATGAGATTACATTATTGGAAAACATTAGTTGGGGAGTAATTTTTAAATACATCCTCGAACTTTTTCATAAATTATATTAGGATTATGTTAACAACAGCTACTTGAAATATTAAAAAATTACTTACGTACAGGAAAGTAAAATCTCCAGACACTGAATTTCAGGTGCATTTTGGGGTTAAGATGTTAATTCTAGCCACTACATAAGACAGTAATATGATGCCTGTTCATATTTACTGTTGCATGATGGCTTGAGCTATCTATTTATTTGTGCTTCCTCTGCATTTTCCTATCTTTTTGCTGTAACGACTGTGCAGAAAAGGGTATTTGGTAGCTATCCAATTACAAAACCAGCTTGCAGAGGAGTTCAGTTTTCCAGTGTACCTCAGTTCCCTGGAGTTATTTCCATCCCTTCCAAAACCAGGAATTAATGAAGTTCTCCAGGACTGCTTGATTATCTGTGATTTTCCAGCCAAAGGCATTTGGATAAATCAATAAAAGAATCTGAGAAGCATCCAAACTCCTTGAGACTCAACAAAAGTTATACAGCTGTTGTGGTTCATCATAACCAGCTTTTAGGAAGTGGGGAAACAAAGTTGAGGTGATTTTGGAATATTGGTGTGCTAGAGAAACTATAAATGAGACTTGAAATTGTTGAGGTTTTTTCAGTTAAAATAATTTTAATCTAAAATCACACTAAAATTACATATCGCTTTTCTAAAGGCCTATTTTAACTAACAATTTAAACAGTGTAGGAGTTGAAGGTTGTATTTAAAAAAATTAATGGCGATAGGAAGCTGTAGGTGTACATATGCTGCCATCTTCTGGTGCAGTTAGTGGTCTGCACTGATCATTTCTTCAACATCTGTACTAAGCATATGGTGAGCATACTCTAAGATAATTTATCGTTTGGGTTTTTTTCAACAGGAGTGTGATCAAGTTCATATAGATGATGTTTCTTCTGATGATAATGGACAAGACCTAAGGTAAGATACAGCATTTGTTTCATTGTTTTTTCTTCAAAGATTAAATAAATTGAGCATTTACAGGAATACATTGTATTTATTTTTACTGTATTTTGGGTGTTTGCAGTACCTACAGTTTTGCAACTGATGGCTTCCATGCAGCTGCAAGTAGTGCAAACCTTTGTCTGCCAACAGGTGTAAGAGGAGGGGTTGACTGGATGAGGAAGCTGGCTTTCCGTTACAGAAGAGTAAAAGAGTTGTATAATACTTACAAGAACAACATAGGAGGTGAGTTTAATTGCCAAAACCAATTTAGAATGCTGATCAGGTTAAACTGCATGGTGATGAACTCCCACCAAGGGAATGTGCCTTGGAAGCCACAGAGTGAATGGAAGGTGATGTGACTGGACCTTGGGCTATTGAAAGCTACTGACTGTAATGGCAGAGCCAACATTGCACTCTTGTGCAGGAGAACCAGAGATGGGGAAACTGAGCAGGCTTCCATTTAGCTTCTACAGAGCCCATTTTTCTCCTTCAGACCCAGCTCGGCTATACTTACCTTACTGATTGGTTGATCTACTTACTCTACCTCAAATATGCTGTTATTCTAGAAAAGAGGTTGTATAGTTTCCACAGCACAAATTGGTTGTGGCTAGCTTTTACCATCCTACATTTTCATGATCTGGATGGTAACAACACACTGTCTGCTGAACTCTCTACTGGGTACCTGCTAGTCTGTTTTCAGCAGTGGATGCAAGAAAAGTCTAGCACTGCTATGCCACTAGCACCTTTTGTTGACTCTGTAGCTTACACAGTTAATTGTGTTAGCAAGCAATCCAAGTCTCATTTGGGCCAAGAGCTTTCCTGTTGCTGTTTTCATTCACAGAGTGAGTCGCTTATGTCTGTGCTAGTAGGCTTGTAGGAAATCAAGCAGTAGAACTGGAAGAATCTGTTCTGGAGAGTTCTGTGTGACTTGCAGGGCCAGCCAGCCCTCTTCTGAGGAGGGAATATGTCAACTGACTCCCTCAAGAAGAGACTGTGAGAACAGGGAATACTTACAAGTATTCAAGCATTGCTACAGCCACAGTTGAGGATAAGATGAGGCCAACCCAACCAGGAAGGAGTCCAAGTGAACACTCTCCCATTCTGTAGCATGGGCTTTTTCAACTCATCTGAAATTTATTTCAAAGGAACCTGAAACTCAAAGTAAAGCTCACCTTCAGCAAAACCAAACAGTCTGGTGTTCTTTTAGCAGTTTCTGCAGTCTCTCAGAAATGGGAAACAGTACAACTAATATGGACAGTGAATTAATTGTTACCTTAATCATTTTCTAAATTATGTAAATCTGGAATATATATGTTCACTTTTAGTAGTTCAGAGTCTACTTGCCACAGGAAGAAGCAATAAGGACCAAAGGGTCATAGTAGATAGTTGGCTTTCACTTGTCCGGCCTTGACCTTCATTGGTGTCATGAATAGAGTTTTTATATATTAATAATACTTGAAACAGTATTACTCAAAAGTTTACTGGGTTTTCTTATGTCTTCTAATGCATCTAAGATTCTAAAGCTGTTGCATTTCATAAAACCTTTAACACTAGTAAGAGCTTAAGTCCAAAAGCACAGCATAGGTAAACACACTAAGAGGAACAATCATTGCAAAGGCAGAGTGCAGATATGTGGTGCATTGTATTAAGGTTTTTATTCTCTCCCACAAATCTTGCTTCTGAAATATATTCCATCCTTAGTGGGCAAGTTCCTTCATTCATCCTCTACTTCTTAGCTTTCTTAATAATCTTTTTATCACATATGTATCTATTTATTTCAAAATAGCTGTTAGAAGGCAACAGATGGCTAGATCAAACTAGGTATTTTTAGGTTGCTTCATTTCAGATTTTTGAAGACAGCCATCACCACTTCTTGGGAACATAGGGTGTGAAAGAGAAGAGGGATACTAAAGGTCATGAAGCCTGCTTCCCTGCTCTTCCAGGACCAAATCTAAATTTAAAATAGCTTGGTTCCAAAGAACTTGTGTCTCAGCATTCAATAGGCTGGGTATTTTTAAAAATCTGACCATTTATACCCAAAAGGGGATTTTAAGGTGCTTTTAAGGACTAACTGAGATAGGGCAACATAAGATGTGCAGCCATTTCAGGGCTGTGAATGCTGTAAAAGGAGCTATCATTACTAACTACAACAGGACATGAAGAGCAAGCCATCAGCAAACAAATGTATTTCCATATGTGTAACCTGAGGTTCCCCTATATACAGAATCATGAGCAGGGCAGTTTTAAACACGCAGATACTGCAAAGTCAAGTTTTTCTCAAGTCTCTTATTTTGTGAGTGTCTCTGCCTATGATCCTGACGGCGTGGACCTCCTTGTCACTGCCTCTGATAATTAGAGAGTAAGATATATGTGAGGGGTTGGTTTAAAAAATATGTATTTCTGAAAGGTATACTTTGAAACATGGTAAAGTAGCCTGAATAGACAAAAAACATCAGACAACTAATTATTAGTATCTGCAATACTCACTGACATTGCTTGGTATAGTGGGGTGCAAATAAAAACAGAGAGCAGTTTACTGAACCTTGAAGAAAATAGATTTTCTCTTTAATGTTTTTTCAAGTTCTAGTGGAATTTAAATAGAAACAATGACCATAAAATCTATGCATTCCAGCTAATACAGAACTTAATTTGATTTTTTTTTTCTTTTCTTGCTTTTTTTACATAAAAGGACTCCTGGGTCCTGCTAAAAGAGATGCATGGTTGCAATTAAGAGCAGAAATTGAAGCTCTGACAGACTCCTGGCTAACAAATGCACTTAAATCATTATCAATTATCAGCACAAGGTATGTATTTGAGTCTACTGTAAAAAAAGTTTCTAGTTTTTGACTTATATTGACTATTTTTTGACATTTGAGGTTACAATAAATTTGTGCCTTTAAGATTTCATTTTGAGTGATTCCAGCATTTACTAAAGATAGTATGAAGTGTCTTCTAAAATGTGATAAATGGCCCTGTGTACATTGAAAGGGTATTGTAGAATTCTGAGCCAGCCTTTAATTTATTATCTTCTGCGCAGCATCCTCTGAACTCCATGACTCTATGTTCTGTCCTTCAATGTTTGTACCTATTCACTGTGCTACCTAAATACTGTATAGATCCCAAAACACAAAAACATTTTCCTTCTGTCTTTCCAGACAAATCAGTATGCTTAAGCATGTATCTAAGTTTTCAGAAGAGCAAAAATCTGTTTTAACTAAGTTAAAAGTTTGGGTTCCCAGTAATGACACGTAAAATATATTGTTCCTTTGAAATAATAACACTGTGAACACTGCTGCTGCTTAGTCAGCTATGCAATATGTATCTTATCAGAAATCCTCAAAAATTCTGATTTTAAACCATAAAAAAGGAACAACATTAAGCCATCTTGCCTTCTGAACATGTCTGGGAAAAGACTCAGCATCAAGCAAAATGAACAGACTTGGAAAGATGTGAAAAACTTATTTTAAATGTAACAACTTTTGCAATAAGTTTATCTCTTAATTGTTGCTTATTTAACAGTGTCTTAAGCACTTCAAGAGAAAAAAAGTAAAAATTTATGTAAGCCATTGTGTTTAGCTCTGCATTTCTTTCCGAATTGCTAGTCTTCAAAAAGACATTCAGTAATGAAGTCCAGTTGAGCATTGGAGGATGAGTCTGGCAAACTATTATCAGTTACTCAGGACTGTTAAATAATAGTCTTTTGTCTTGTCTTCAAAGAGCTGTACAGCTATAAATCTTCAGAAGCTACCTGTGAGGCAGCTAAACATCACCTATGTTACTGACAGGAAATTGAGATACATTAAGGCAGAAATAGTAGTCTAAGGTCTTGCTTGGAGTTTGTGAAAGAACTAGGAGGAAAAATCACAACTATTTGCTCTCAGCTCCGTGTTCACATGGTCATGCTCATGTTCCAGCCTAAAGTAGCCTGGCTCTGAGTTTTCTTTTGTGTAACTGCTAGCACAGCTTCTCCATTCAAGTTTTCATCCTCACCATTCGATGTTAGCTCATTAACATGATTATTCTTATCTCTCCCTCTTCTCAGAAACATTCTTACCCTTGAAACATGAAGAAAGTGATGTCATTGTGCAGAAATGTGTATTGGCTGTTTATTTCCCCTCAAGACAGGAGTAACAAATGATGTCTTTGCTTTCTCCTAACACTTTTATTTGGCTGCTAGCTACTGGCAAGTAATTGCCAGCAAGAAAATAATGCTTTCCAAGCATTAGAAAGCCTATTTTTGGACGTAGTTGGTGACCTTAAATGTCTGTATTTTAGTGAACCATCTTCAAGGACCTGTTTTTTATAAACCAGTGTGGAATATTTCTTGTAAAGCAGGCCTGCATATTTTTTTAAATGATTTTGCTGAACGTTTTATGTACATTTTTCTGGAAGTGATGGTGCTGAGCTGCACTGCTGTGTGAGTGAAAGTAAATGTTGAGGAATCCTGAGTATGCTCTCCACAGCTGGTTCACCACATCAGCATTTGGATAATGGTTTTAAACTATTCAAACTTAAACTATTTCTCTCATTTTAGGAGTAACTGTGTAAACGTGTTGGTAACAACAACCCAGCTTATCCCAGCACTTGCAAAAGTTCTGCTATACAGCTTAGGAGGAGCTTTTCCTATTGAAAATATTTACAGTGCAACCAAAATAGGTAAGAAAATTATTCTTTCATCCATTCTGACTACACTGCATTACCAATATTTTTTTGCCAGTAATGGATGGATTCTACTCCACTTCCCTGACACTTACTCTGTTAGTTATAAGATTTAGGCATTGCATATGTTTAGATGTGTTTATGTTAATAAATTCCAAATTCAGCTTATTTTCAATGATGCCCAAAGGAATAAAGGTCTCCATACTAATTAAAAGCATCAGAAACTCCCGAGTATGGTGCAGAAAACATAAAACGTGCAGAAAAGAATGAAGAAAAGTGGTTTTTGAATTCAAATCTAAGCAGAACTTCTGTTAAAATAGTCTCTGCTCTGACCTCCAGCTCTACGTAAGTTAGGCCACTGCTTCACAAGCTTTTTCTGAAAGCATAGTACCTCTAGTAATGGTAATGACAACCATTACCAACAGAAGCTGTGTTGATGAATGGGGCACTTCCCTATTCTGTCGATAACCATGTACCTCTTGTGTATTATAGTTTGGAAATACATGGATTTTGGAAATCACATCCAAAATTTTCTTGTAAACCAAGGCAAGTTATCATTCCTGTGAAATGTGACACAGCCTACTATGATAATTTCAGCAGATTTCATGGTTTAGCAGTTATTAATTCAGGACTGCTTAATTTCTATACCTATGACACCTTACATAACATGAAGTGTGACACTTCATTGACAAAAGCATTACATTTCCTAAATGATTTTCACAAGTGAAAAAAACAATACATATTCGAACAGTGTCAGAGAAAACTATGACCTCAGTCATCCTTTAGTTAGCTGTAGCTGTCCTTTAACAGAAATGCCTCAAATACTTGAAAAACTTAAGCCCAGGCACAAAGTATCCCAAATACCACATGGTATTGAGCAGCCTGTGGAATGAATGTCATCTGTCATACAGCCTGTACACATTGGATTCAGTCACTGAGATTGCACTCAGACCAAAGGAAGGAGCATTAAGAAATAGTGCCGACAGCACAGAAGGGGGTGGTGAAGTGAAGCACAGTCTCTGGAGGCTCTGTTGAAGTAATTCTGCACAAGGAATTCCTTCTGAGAACAGTGTGGCCGCTGTTACACCCCTGTCAGGAGCACAGCAAACTCTGTTGGGTACAAGATCTCTCTCTACTTTTCATCTCAATGATCTCTGCACTGTGCTGAGCACAGGACTATAATTGCGGCTGTTCCTTGCACACGCTGGAATCTGGTCCTCACTCAACAGTTAACACACATGATGCTTTTCCTAATCATAAGCCCTTTTTTGTGGGCCAGCTGGAAAAAAAAAAAAGCAAGAGGAGGGCAGTAAGAACTGGAAATCTAGAAATCATGAGCTTGTGAGAAGAGACTGAAAAACCTAGGGTGGGGGATAGCCATAATACCAAACAAGGTAAAAAGCTATTGCAGAGAGGAAGGAAATAATCTTTCTCTGCGTTGATGGGAGGTATGACAATAGGTGATGATTTGTTTGCAATAGGGCACATGTAGGTTGTGTGTCAAAGAGAAACTTCCTCATGGAAAGGGTTAATTAAATATGGAGATTGCCTCTGGAAACAGTGAAATCGTCATATTAGGACAGTTTAGGATGGGTAGCACAGGCATTCGTTGGTAAAACTGAACCCGCAGTACAATGAGAAGATCAGTAGATGATTTTGCTTGGTCCCTTTCAGTCCTGTTTATTGTTGTTACTGGCTTAGCCTGCTTGCTTCCACATTTCTCCAAAAGAGCCAAATGCTTCATAGATGTTCTCCCAGGAATCTTTTGTCTGATTTTATTTTACTTGTCCATTGTTCTTTGAACAATTTTTCCATTGCTACATCACTCATTGTTGCAGCTACACTAGAATTAAAATTGCTGCTTTCCTTGAAAAAAAAAAGTATTAGTTATAGAGAAATGTTTAAATTCAATTATTAATTCCCTGACCTATTCATTTTCACAGCACTAATTCCTTTATCTTACTGGCTTTCCTGTAATTCTTAAGAAAGAGATTTAATTTTACCTGGAGCAGCTTAATGTCACTAAGAATTAATTGCTTCTCACCAGTGTGAGCTCAAAATCCCAAGGCTAGGAACTTTACAAAAGTAGTAATAACAATGTCTCACCACTGTAATTATCCTTTGTAGGGCTTCACCATAACTCACTTGATAGCTTGAATAAGTAGTGCATTGTTTTTCAGGCAAAGAGAGCTGTTTTGAGCGTATAGTGTCCAGATTTGGCACTAACATAACTTATGTTGTGATTGGAGATGGCCGAGATGAGGAACATGCAGCTAATCAGGTAACTTCACTCTGAACTCTTATCTCATTTATCTTCCAGGAAAAGAAAGTTGCTTTGAACGAATAATGCAAAGGTTTGGCAGAAAAGTAGTATATGTTGTAATTGGGGATGGTGTAGAAGAAGAACAGGCAGCAAAAAAGGTAACCTGTCTCCTGAAATGTTGGTGTGATACCTAGCTACTAATGCAAGCCTTTCTGTTTGCACTTCTGTCAGTGTTGCACAATGGCAGAATGACAAATAATTCCAGTCCACACATGCAAGGCAACAAGAGCATGATGAGATCAAAACTTAGAGTAAAATGAACCATTTGGATTCTGGCATTTGCTTCACTTCAGTTTGGAAAGAAAAAAAAATGCAAAATTATTTTAAAAACAAATGGAAAATTACTGCAGCAAAAATGTCTGACTAGTGTCAGGCAAATTAAAGGTAAACAGAAGAGATAGAAAGGGCTATGACATGATGGTTAGGTTGTGGTTTTCTTTAAATGGTGAAATCGGGGAGGTTTCAAGAGAAGTGTTACAGAGAATGTGGAAAAACATCTAAAGGGCTGTGCAAATTTGTTGCTAACATAGATAAAGATTTTTAGTTTACTGGAGCAAATATGATGAACACATAATTTGCTTCAAAAAAAGACATATCTGCAAAAGGAAAAAGAACACAACACAGAGATTGTGCACCAAATCTGTGTTTCTAAAAAAAGAACTGTTTCTTCAGAAATATTCAATTTTCTCATTATAATAATTCAAGTCCAAATTTCACCAGATAAGTTTTCAATATTCAGAAACAGATCAAATTAGTAATTTACACCATACTTCCCAGTATCACCTTGGAAGTGTGCAGAAACTGAAAATTTTTGCCTCACGATGTCTGCCCAGGACAAGTGATGTAAACGTTGTTGTGCTAGGAGTAGCAAAATAAAGTGCCCTGGAATGGAAACAAAATGAAAATAACCAAAATGCTCATTCCAAATGGTTCCTTAATATAGGTACAGTATTGGTGATGGGTTTTTTATAGTTTGTGCTAAACAAAGGTGGTTGGATTGTGTACTTTGCAGTTTGGCATGCTTTTTACTTAACGTTGGCTATATTGCATGGATAGATACAGAATTCAGAGAGATGGATGAATATAGCACATTACAAATAGATCTGAACGCAACATGAAAGTATGGGGTTTTTTTTCTATTCTGATGAATTGCTGAAGAAGAATAGTACATATATCTGCATCTCTGACAGACACTGATGCTTTCTGCAACACAAATTATCTTTTTTTTTAAACTAGAAATGGGTTATTTTCTTATCGAAAGAAATTTCTTTTTTCCCCCTAGATGGAGAAAAATGTAATTCAACTCTGTTTCCAAGTGTTCTGTGTGAAGCCTCTTTTAATGAAAATCTTATAGCCCTTTAAATGATCATTTGGTATTTTGCAAAGTCTGAGAAGTGGAGCAGAAAGGGATTTTCTATTAATGCTCCTTTGTATGGGTTTGCATGCTAACAGTAAGCAAATAGCCCTTACTAAATAATAGGCTTTTTCCGAAGAAAATATTAAGAAGGACTATCTAATTATTTTAACTTCAGTTGAACTATTAAGCTCAGATCTATTTTGGTGTGATTTTTGTAAGTACTTTACTAGCAAAAATCAATCCAGAAACACAGTGGTGTAAAATATGTGGTGGTAATCTGACTAGTCTCGTGTGTCGTATACTGCCTGTGTCACAGTGTTCATCTTTCCTGACCTTTTCCCCCCTCTAACAAACACAGCACAACATGCCTTTCTGGAGGATATCCAGTCATTCGGACCTCTTGGCTCTCCATCAAGCACTGGAACTAGAGTATTTGTAACTGTGTTCTGAAGTTGGCGATCCTTTTTTTTTTTATATATATATATTTCAAGTACACTGAATTTTTATGTGTGATTCAATGCCTCTGGCTTTACACATATGAATTGTCTTAAGAAGGGAAGAAATATTTGGAATTAAAAATTCCAAATTGAAGAATTCAGATTGCTGAATGAAGTTGAAACATTAGTGCTACGTAAGGAAGCTCTATGGTCTTATATATGCAACGTTTTTAAATGAATTAAAACTGTGGAGGTTGCTGGTACACACCAAGTGAGCCCTGACAGGAGTGAACAAAGGACTCGAACTGGCAAAGCACCAACACGCGTTTTCCAGCCGACAAGGTGGTGTTCAACAACATTCCTCAAAGTGGGATATATTCTCAGCACTGAGGTTTGAACCAGACTTTAGCCTACCTAACCCAGAAAATCTGAATTGGAATGCACTCAGACTGTATAATGACAATCCTGTCTAGACCTGTAATTTGTGTAAATTATTGATGAAAATAATTTACTGTGACTTTATTAGCAGCTGATTTTGGAAGTGGATGCAATTTTTCTTTCTTTTTTGGGGGGCAGGGGAGGGAGAGGGTTATATAATATTGTCTCTTTTATAAGTTTGGCAAACAGAATGTGCATAATGATATGTTGTGCCTTAAAGAGAAGACTGTGTTCGTGTGTTATAATGTAATTTTGGTTAAAAACTATGTAGATAAACAAAAAAACCTTTGTGATAATTTTTGACATGACCAAATTTGAAATTCAAAGAAATCAAAGAGCAGGGCTGCACCAAAGCATTTAAGTATTTGTTGCAGTAAGAAAAAATAATAAAGGAAAGTTTGTGTTTTTATTTGGATTCTGAATAATTCCACTGATTGTTTGAGGAAAGTTAAGAGTATGTTGGGAGGTTGATACTGGGGACCGCTACCTAGAAAGCTAAAAAAAAAGTGTTTAATACCTTCAGCATAATTTCTTGATTCTCTGACAAGAGAACTAAGACCCATATTCATGA
The DNA here is from genome assembly GCF_000737465.1 of Haliaeetus leucocephalus. Lineage (NCBI taxonomy): Eukaryota > Metazoa > Chordata > Aves > Accipitriformes > Accipitridae > Haliaeetus > Haliaeetus leucocephalus. Next base: position 4,604,892 of record NW_010972886.1, on the reverse strand, counting down.
ATTACTTAGTCTACTGAAAGCCATACAGTGAGTGCATCTGCTGTGCATAAAAGAACAAAATTTCACCCCGTAGACCAAGTGTGCAGGTGACATTACTGGAAGGTGAAAATGCGGAGTTAAGTCCAGATGAGGAATAAAACAGAAGTTCGTTAGGAATGAAAAATTACTAAGGAATCTCTCACCAGTCAGATGCACAAATGATGCTACATTTAGCATATTCAGGATCAACACAAGCTGCTGGAATTGCTGGCATGGTAACATTGGCCATTTCAGGAGCACAGTCCACTTTGGTAAATATAACAGCATTTTGGTAGCTTTCCCATTCTGTTCCACATTTATGTACCTTCTGTTTTGAGTCAACATGATTTTCCTCATCCATTTTGGATTGCATAACAATATTACACAGGAACAACCCTAAATATTTTTGAATCAGAAGTTTCAATAGCATGTCACGCATCTGGGGAGAGGATAAGGAGGGGATTTTTTATGAAGAAATATTGAGAGATATATTACCCTAATTTTCATCATTTCTATTAAAAATTACAGCCCATACAGTGATAATTACCTTGCAAGTTTTGAACATGCTACCTTTCAGCTTTGGAAAATGAGCAAGGTCCATATTGCACACAGGGTCCCTAGTGCTCCATATGCAGCTTGAGCACTCTGAAACAACAGCAAGTGGTTCGTCTCTCATGGCAGAAGACGGAAACTGCTTTTTTAATTTTTAACTCTGTACGCGGAGACACCTGAGGTTGCCTGTGCTCTGACTGCGTGAAGAGGTGTGTGCAAGAGAAGATGTCAAATATAAACTCCAGGATGCCTACACAAGCACACTAGTTAGCACTGAGGTGAAGACCTTCCCTCTCTGTGCTCTGAAGCCACCATATGTCTAGTTACCAGGTAGTAACTTTGTTGATTTAAACTTTGTAGGTTATATGAAAGTTAGTTGGTAGGTGAAAGCCTGGAGCCACTAAAAGTCCAAGGCAAAACTCCTCTATAAATTCATAAAAATGGGATTTCTTTGCTGTGTTGGAATTTGATATACAAGTCACCACACAACAAACTAATGATAATTTGTTATCACCGGGCAGTTTAAAGCCATCACATGAAACTTGCCACGTATGAAATCTTTATACAGTAGCTATTTGGGTGATAGATTTGTGTGTCCAAAAATTAAAATTGATGTGTATCTTCTTTATATTTATAGTACCTGTCTAGTCAAATTTGGCCTAGAAGTACATTTTTCATAAAAAGCTGTAGTACCAGCTTTATGTAGTTTTTCAGGTGGGGAAAAAAGTGTTTCTACTGGAATAGGAAAAAAGTTCAAAGCAAGCCCTTCTCAAGTTTCTGCATCATAACATTGCATGAGAATCTCAACGTAAAAGTCTTTATTAAAAAAAAATTGGTAAGGTGAACTAGCTTCTTCTTCTTTTTCTTTTTTTTTTTTTTTGGACAAGTCATAGTGTTATTTAAATGCATGAAGCAATATTATTTCTCAAGTTATTTGTTCAGCTTTTCAGTGTTCTTTTCCTAATCAGATGTAAGAACAAAAAACAGCCCAGCAACAACCGTCGGTTCTTATAAAAGGTTTGCAATGCCTTCATTGGAGTTGCACTTAGCTCTCTGTGACAGGTATGGCTCAATTAATATACTGGATTCTAGAGAGGAGATGGAGGCAAAAGGAGGGAAGATTTACAGAGCATGACAAAGTTCTCATTTTAACTTGGATTCTGTGTGCTACCATAGCAGAAGTTAATTATAAAAATAAATTATCTACAAAAATGCACATCCAAGGAAAATTCAAGGATTTAGCTCAAAAGCCTTTACAATACTAAAATTCTAAAACAAAGTTTCAGAGCACAAGTACTCTCTTGCTGAGCAAAAATTGTTATATATCTTTAAATAAAAGTGTGTCATACATGCCTGCCTTGAAGAGAGAAATTACTCTGATACATTTTCCCACATGAACAATACAGAGGAGAAAATAACCAAGGCAGACACATAGTCACGCCAGACGGTTCCAGATGGGCCTAAGTAGATTAAACTGAAGGCTGGTCGTTTTGACGTTGAGTGCATTTTAATTCAACAGCATATTAATCAGAGACTGCCTTCCCTTCAGCCTCTCCTCAACAACCAAGATTGAGCACAATGTCATGTTTGCAAGTATTTGGGGCAAATGAAGTATAGAATATAATGCCTTTTGCTGATACTCCGGGAGTTCTCAGTCAGTACAGAACTTGAACGTTCATTAGTCGTTTGAGTAGTCAGCTTGCAGAATACAAACACTGTGATTGCAGTCACAAGATAGTATCTTAAATAGATATAACTCTGTGCAGTTCAGTATATCAGTAAAAGAGGACAGGAAAAACTAAAAATGATGCTTATTTTTAGATGCCTGTGGAGATTGTGCACAAAGGTATAGGTGGCAGCTAGCTCCCAGATCTGTTTTCATTAGAATCCAGTGTAAGCAGCAGCGTTTGCATCTAAAGCAGATGTGGAGTATGTTCCAGTGTAAGCACTGACAAGGGAGATGAGGCCAAATCAAAATCCTGTATACAAGCACACTTCATCTCGCGGGAGATGAAATCTTGCAGCCAATCAGAATTGCAGAGTTTATGGAGGACATGGACTTGGCCTGTGACAGGAAGACTAGATTTTAGCTGTGAGGTTGTATCCAGATCCAGGGTTTCGGTTCAAAAGTCATCTCTGCTTTACAGGATTGACACCAGGCATATGCTCTAAATGAATATGGTATTTAGTGTCTCTGAAGAGGAGCTGAAGTGACATGAGCCAAAATCCCAGCAATAGCAGCATTTTGGAGATATAATTGAAGCCAAGGGTCTCTGTCATCTATTAGCAGGTTATAGTTTATTAGGGCCTACATAATTTAAGAAAATGTAAATTAAAATTAAAAGCTTGTAAAATTATGTACATCTTTACTACTTCTCAATAAATACACTTGGAAATGTCATTTTCTGCACTATACGATGTTGTAAGGTGTTTGGTCTGTGGTTGAAACCCTCCATACACAATGTCTCTCACAGGAACTGAGTGTGACCTTGGACTCTTTTCAAGTATGTCCACGCTGCCTTTGTGGTTCATGCCTGGAGCAACCCTGTGCCCATGTGGTCTGATGGAGACTGGCTCACCTGCATGCTCTTTGCAGGGTGCAGCCTCTGGAGGAAACCTCCCTCTGCTCTGCATCAAGGTTTCCTCACTGAGAACACTAGGTGCCTTGCTCCAGATGCAGCCTGAGCAATAGCTAACACCTTTGTTGCAGTGTCCTTGGGGCAAAATACAGAACAAATCAATTTGATGGTCTAGACGCATAGTGTATTCATGTAAATTTCCTTACCAATTCACTTACTAATATTATGCTAATATCTTTTTTATGGACATGGGTTGTTCAGGAGACAGACTAGGCTACTGAAGGGCAAGCAGCGGTTCCAGCTGAAGCTCAGCCTCATGAAACTTTGCAAATGTCTTTGGGAGCAGTGCTTCATGTCTCAGTGAGGTGCTGACCTTGGTTTGGAGGAAGCAGTCCCCCCACAGTCTGCTTGCGCAGGCTTTAAGGCAAAAGTGAGACCGCAGGACTATCAACACATTTAGATGTGACATTATGATCTCGGGAATGACATAGCAAGTGGCAGAGCCTTGGTAACCGCAGTGCTTCAACCATAAAAGACAGCTTCTAAATAGTGGAATTTTTTTCCCCACGAGTTAGATTAAAGCATGTCTCTTGCAAATGTAACTGTTCTGTATGTACACCTGCCTTCTACTCCGATTTTAGGAATGAAAAGGAAGATACATCAAAAATAGGGTGGACAAAGTATAAAGAAGGCCCATCTACTGAGCAGATGGACCCATAGTAAACAGCAGTTTTTAACATTGTGTCTCCCAGAGGGGTTTGCGTGTGACTCTAGAGAAGACGAACCATTCCGTACCATTTCAGGAAAGTGAGATAAAAGGTAGCCAGAAAAATGGTTCCTCCCCCCATAAGTAGTCCCCCCCGCCCCCCCAATGGTTTTCCCCCATTTCTCCCAACTGTGGGAGATTTCAGAACTTTTCCCTTTTCACATCAGGATAAAAATGAGATATCAGGGGCTTTTATTTAAAAGCATTTGTCTGGATTATAGCACAGCATTAACTTAATTTCTCATTGCTGAGAAACTCAGTGCTCTAAATGGCTGTCAATATGTCCTGCACATGACGATTCACAGTGCTGAACTAAAGTAAAAACATTATATTGAGAGTATTTATAGCTGGAGAAATAACTCTTCCTCATTTGGGTGCAAAAATACCTCTTCCTCATTATCCATTACCTATAGAGAATCCCCAAGGAAAACCGAGCAGAAATTCCAAATGGAATTATTTATGTGTGTCTTCCATTGTTTGCCAATGTATTATTATCTCTAGGGGATCCACATTTAGGGTTGACTAGTTTAATCCATTTTCTTTTTTCCAAACAAATAATGGATTCTGAAACATCTTGCAAATGTTTATAAATTGGGGGGAATTGTTTCAGTGGCCAAAAGCCCAGGCAGTAGGAGTAATGCTGAGAAAGCCAAAACATCTCAATAGTCTGGTTTTGCGTGTTAGTTTCTCTACCAGTTTCAAGGCTTGATTTTCCAAGAACTGAATCTCTGACTTGAAACCACTAATAAAAAATGAATAAGGAATTTTATTTTTTTTTCTGGTTCGGAAGAATAGGGAAAAAGGGAGAAAACACCAGAAAGTTTCACAAATTGATTTTTAAGTGGACAAGCAAAGAAAATCCTTTGTTGCACAAAGCACCATTTCTCAATGCTGGGTGAATTAGTCATCAAACATCCACCTAAGCATAGGTTATTAGAAATTCACATATGCACTTCAATAAACATGAAGCAAGAGAGCAGAGAAGCATGAAGGACAAGATTTAAATGAACTATATCATATCAAAGAGTCAGGCTGAGAATGGAGGTTAATTCGACTGGATTTTTCTGCTGTGCTCTCAGTGTCTGGGAAAATGAAGTGCTGCAAAGGAGTGGCAAATGGAAAGTGTTTCATGTTTCCTACGCTACTATACAACCTACTGTGCCCTTCACCAGGAAGCACACACTTTTTCTACATGAAAACATCAACTGGAGCTATTTGGAAAATATTAGAAATTGTTGACTCATTGAAACCAAAATGTGTTTTGGGATTGCGCACACCAATGTCAATGAATGGAACATTTTTAGTCCTCTTTAGAGAAGGAGTGAATCAGGAGCCCACGAGATCAGCCAGAAAAAAACTCTGAGCCATTGCAGGAGTGTGGTGACTATGGCTCTCCACTGGCATGTCAAGCCCCTGTTCTTTGCTTTCAGCTTGTCTGGGTTAGGATCTTGGTTTCTAGCTTTCTGACTCAGAAAGGTCCTTGTTTGGTCCAACAGTGAAGAGGAATGTTTCTGAAATCAGAAAAAAAAAAAAATAGAGTGAAAGATAAGGGAAGAAGAAATGAAAAAAAAAAAAAGTCTCCCTCTTTACTAGCACTAAAACCACTATGCCCATTGTGACGGGTTCTGGAAAAAGAAACCTTCCTGGAAAGGATTTAGCAACTGAGAAGCTGCGGTTAGTTGGTCAGTTGGCTGCAGGGTGAGGGGGGGCAGACAAGACATGGGAAAAGACCAGCGACCAGAAAGGGTATTTTCCCTGGACAGCGTGTGTGTATCTCTCCTGTTGTACAGCACAGCCTTATCTGTGTTCTTTGTGCTCTGAATTCCTACCACATACAGCTACCCCCTCCAACTGCCCCACCAACTCTGGCCCATGGGTTTTTGCAGGCTGATCTCTTTGCTTCCTTGTTTCTCTCTGGTTTGACACCTTTCTGTTATCTTATTGCAGCTGCCGCCCTTCGCTGTCTGTGAATTTGCTAGGATCCCAAATGCGCTTTCAAGTGTTGCAGCTGCTTACAGCTTTTGCAGGAAAAAGATAGAGGGCACCAGCAGTGTTAAGCTACATGGGCCACAGAGGCGAGCGAGTCCCTGCAGCCCTGCCTTCCTGCCCACATGGGATAATGGGGTTGTAGGAGAACAAGATGCACACAGAGGACCAGCCGTAAGCAGCAGCCCAGCCAGATGTGCCACTCTGCCTTTGGTGGGCAGGGCTGCAAACACTTCCCTCTGCCGCTGTTTACAGCCAGCATGATAGGGAGCAACTGTCAGTCACGTAAGAGCAGGCAGGCAGGAGATGCTATATGCTTTTGCAGAGCAGCAAGACGCAAGGCAAGCAGAGTTGTCCTTCCAGGATGGGAGTAGAAGCAGAAAACTGGCAGCAAAGGTTTGTGCACAAAGATAAACGTAAGGGGTTTGTGGAAGAAGCACACAGAATGGACGTGTCCCTTTGTGGATTTGGGGTTGATGCATTGAGTACAGTTTGCTGGGTTAGTGTAAGGAGATTGTGTCTAGTATTGTGAGCCTCCTGGAGAGCCAAGTAAACTCCTGGCACTCAGCAGCAGGACTTCTTTGCAGGGTTTTTGGGGGAGTTGTGGTGTGTTAGCCTTGGCTGGCAGACAAACTCCCACCCAGCCGCTTGCTCACTCCTCCCCTCAGTGGGATGGGGGAGATAGGAAGAACAGTAATGAGAAAGCTTGTGGGTGGCGATGAAGACAGGGAGATTGCTTAACAATTACTGTCACAGGGAAAACAGACTCCACCTGGAGAAATATAATTTATTGCCGACTAAAATAAATATTTAATCACTGCATTGTTTAGTGGGAAACAAAAAGGCAAACATTAAAACAGCACCTTTCCTCCCCCCATTCCATGCCCAGCTTCACTCCTTCACTGCCAACTCCTCTACGTCGCACAAGCAGCACAGGTGGGATGGGGGAGTATGGCGGCTACAGTCAGTAAGTATACAGCGGTTCCTCTCTGCTGCTCCTTCCTCCTCACGCTCCTCCTCTGCCTCAGCGTGGGCTCCTCTCCACAGGCCGCAGTTCCTTCAGGGAACGTCCACTTGCTCTGGCACGGGGTCCTTCACGGGTTGCGGTGTGGCTATCCGCTCCACCTGGCCTTGGCATTCCCTCTGCAGCTTCTCACTCTTTTTATTCCCTGCTCCCCTGCCTGTGTGGTGTTTTCCGCCCTTCTTGCACACGCTTTCCCTGAGGCACCGCCATCTTGGCTGTGGGGCTCAGCCGTGCCCTGTGGTGGGTCCGCTGGAAGGGGCTGGGACCCGCTGTGTCCAGCACGGGGCAGCTCCGGCCCCTCCTCACAGAGGCCACCCTGCAGCCCCCCGCTGCCAGCACCCGGGCACCTGCGCCCAAAACGGGGAAGGAGGGGAGGCATATCTCAAAAAACTGCAACACAAAGGCAAATCGCTAGGTCTTCATGATTTTCCTTAATGGTATAAGCCTAGTGGAAGAGGACAAGTCTTAGCAGGAGGAGACACACGGATGTAACTGCAAGCAGAAGAGCAGAGGGAGACGCGGCGTTTTCTTCTGCTGCCCAAATTACCCAGAGCCTATGAAGAGGTCCCGGCACATCTTAAACCTGATGCCGGAGAACTGCCAGATTAGGTCTCAGCAGGTCTAACTCCTGATCTCTGGCTGAGACAGCCGTGGCCATACCTTTTTGCCTCCTGCCCGTCATGAATGCCTCCTGCCCACCCGCCCCATCCCC
>NW_010972886.1:4586626-4597245 GCF_000737465.1 Haliaeetus leucocephalus | reverse complement strand
CAGCCCCCCGCCCAGCCCCAGCCCCACTCCCAGCCCCTTCGTAGCCAGCTTGGAGAGGAGCACCTCGCCTGCCCCAAGACACCAGGCAGGCCTGAGGTCCCATCGAAATGCCCACGTGCCCAAGATCATCCTCGTGCCCTGCACCGCCTCCAGGGCGTCAAGATCTGAGCGTTCAGCAGAGAAGCTAGCAGGCCATTTGGAAAGTGCCACCCGCGTGCATGAGAGCCATCCCAGCCATTTGGCGACCGAGCTGTTTGCTTTTAGCAACCCACGAGGGCATGGCAATTCACAGCCTCATGATGTCTGCCACATGCAGAAAGTTAAATAAATTCATTCTCCAGGAAATAGTTAGCTGTTATGGTGAAACCTTAGTAACCATCAGCTGCAGTTGATTTAATCCATTGCCATTGCAACACACTAATGGGATAAGAAGATGGTTTTCATTTATTTATCTGTGTGTATATATATATATATATAATTTTTCCCCTGGAATAAACAGTTTATTTGGTGGGAATGGGCAGAAGTGAGCACAGACTGAAATGGATATCTTCTGGGTGTGGTTTTTAAAAACGTGTGAATATTCTCTTTCACCCATGCAGAGTGCTGTCCCAGTGATGACAAATGTGTGCATATTGCTCTGTGAAACTTCCTTCAGCATAAAAGCTGTTGCTTCTGGTGGCAGGATCGCTCCTGGTCCTGCATGGCTCTCTGTGCCGCCTCCTTCAGACAGCCCTGACCTGTCAACGTCAGGCTGCACTTTGCATCAGAAAGGGTTCAGACGTGATTGGAGGTGCGGGTCAAGCTGCCGGCTTAGTACCTCCACACACAACTCATTCCTGCTGGCAGGAAATGAGATAGCAACAATGAAATGCATTTTTGCTTCTGTTTTAGCTGCAGGGTGTAGAGGCTGCTAGTGTAGCTTGGTGTACCCCTATGGTAACTGATCCCATCCCCTTTATTCAGGAGCCCTGTTCAGGGAGGGTGAGGTCTTCACAGGCTGTCCCTGCCGCCCTCACCAGCCTGCCCAGGAGCAGCTCTCCTCCCAGAGCAAGGCCACACATCTCTGTGCTGGGGAGGTTTGGTGCCATGGGAGGCCTCTGCCTGTATGTCACCAGCATATCCCATGAGCAACCCATAATGCTATCCTTACAAGAGCGCATCAGCTTCAAATGCTAACTTTCTCACACAGAAAGCTTTTGGTTTGATTTGGGTTTATGGTACAAGCTGTGACTGGAGCATGTATTACACTTCTGCAGCCCATGCAAAGGGGTATTTACCAGAAACCCTTAATGACATCTGTGCCTCATGATCACTCATACTTAAAGCAAAACAAAACAAGGATAAAAAAAATGGGGGAGGGAGGAGAATGGAGCCAAGTGCAGGGGACTGTTCAAACAGCATATGCACACTGATTTATGAAATGCGATCCAATTCTCAACAATCACCACAGGCCACTGACACATGGCAGCTGATGGAGGTAAGGTAATTAGCAAAGCCCAACTTCTCCTGTTACTCACTGGGAGCTAAAATGAGGGTTTGATCACAAGCCCTCAATAGTCTTGATGAAGAACATATTTATATTCAACATTGAACTGCCTGGTGGCCAAAACAGAGGCTGCGTAGCCACCCCGCCCCCACAGCCAATTGAGAGGGGAAAGAGCTGAACCTGCCCAGGTCCCTCCTCAAGGTGGGCACCCACCCCACTCACCTGGCCACTCGCCTTGCCCACCACAATCTCGCTTGCCACCATCCCAGTAGGAAGAGAGCAATGACCCAGGCAGCATCACCCCTGGGGCTAGCCCCCAGGGAGCAAGGAGTGCAGCTCCCAGTGCTTGACTGATTACCTCCGAGTTGTTTTTACACCCTCCTTAGACTAAGTTGGTTCTCAGTGGAACAGGGGTCCTAGCTGGGGGGAACCTATTCACAGAGGAAAAAAACCCAACACCTAATTTTGGCCCTCAAGAAGTCAAGAACCACTCAGCCCAAAGGGTATCCAAGCACTTGCTAGTATTTTTATTTTTTTACTTTACCTAAATGCTCACAGTGAGTTTTCTACTCTGGTTAAACTGCAGTTCCTTAAAAGCAGTTTATTTATAATGGAAAGGCTGACTCAACCTTCAGTCTAATAACCAGGAAAACAACAGTAAAATGAAACAACAAATCATTGCTCTGACAGTAATGAGGCGCTTGTTTAGACATTTATCTGTCCTTTTACAGGGCAGTAATTTTATGGTTGAAAAGCCTTGGTTTTAAACTTCATGTCCGGGAAGAAATTGCCAAGCCCTGGCCAAAATTGCCTCCTTTAGCAGATGGTAACATTGTATATAATTAATGCATTCATTTTCATTCTTAAAAACTAGTAAATGCAACTTATTTGAATTTCCTCCTGAAAGCTAAATTTATTAGCTACAAAACACAGAGACTGTGCCAACTGTTTCAAGGAGATTATATCCTGTATTTCCCCCATTTTCTAACTGTTTTCCACCAATATCACCTGGGTGGCTCTTCCCCTCTCTATAGGAAACTTCAGAATGGGCAACAGCTTTCTCCTGTCCCTTTTATTCTTCCATATGTTTTCATGATAAAGGTTTCTTTCCTTCACCTCCATTTAAAAGGCAGAAAGGCTGCCACTTGTTTGCTGAAAATGACTTTAAATTCATCAGCTCTCCCAGACCTAATAAAGTGACATGTTTACAACGTTAAAGGAAATCAGGTGTTTTAATGTTAAAAGAAAAAAAACTTATTTATGTAGTGTTATAATAATACCGTTTGCCTGGCCTTTCTCAGTCTATTCATCACGCAGCAATCTCCCCACAAGATGCTGTGGAGTCTGTGTGCTGGAATGCCATGCAATAATAAGCCCAAATTCACCATAAATAATGTACCGCAGTGGCCTCCCCGCTTGCTGCTGGCAGCCGCAGCAGTGGGGCACATGTAGGGAAAGAGTCAGCACCCAGGCACGTGGCAGCGTGGATGGAGCAAAGCAAACCCACTGGCAGGTGGGTACTGCATCTACAGGCCCCTCGTGCTGCTCACGCAAATCCCAGTTGTGCTACTGGTCCCACCACAGAAGTGCTGCTGGTCCCTTTCATGCTGCTGGTCCCTTTCATGCTGCTGGTCCCACTGCAAAGAGCTGGAAGCAGAAAGCCTGGACTCTTGCTGGGCTCCTGGGTCACAGCTGTCCTCTCCATTTTGAAGGCCAGCTGCCAGTGCTGCCACTGGGGCAGGGGCAGTGCACGCAGGTGGACTGTTGCATTTTTTCTGGCATTCAGCCGTGCAGTTCCCAACTCCATGTGCACTGCTAGCCATTTCGTTACTGAAGTCCATGGAACTAAATAGCATTACCAGCCCAAGTGAGAAGTGTCCACACTGCCTGAGATCCTTTCTTTAAAGGACAGACACCTGTCCCGTCCTGGGCAGCGATGTAGGTGATGGGAACCTCCAGGTTTATGACAGCTTCTTGAGAAGTAAGTTTTTTAATCTGCTAATCTAGTTTGTAAATTCAGTGGTCAGGTGTGCACCTCAGCAAAAAATCAGGAGGATTCAGTCATTTCCATTAAAGTGGATAACAGCAGAGTCCCTTTGGCAAGTAACACTTGCCAGGCTATGGTTTATATGTGTTTTCCCAAGCCAGCTCCTACCTCACTGCAGCTGGGCTGAACACCCCAGCCTCTGGATGTAGCTCTGCAGGGGAACTATCGTGTTTACCTCTTACACATCAGTTGTTCCCATGCTCTGAAAGGCACCATCACCCACCACCATGTTCACAGAGGTCTGCTCAGAGGTGTTAATGGCATGGGTCAGTTTAGCCTTCTTCTGGCACATTTGCTTACCGCTGGGTCCCAGCATGGTTATTCTCACAAATCATGTAGAAAAGAGCAGTCAGAGTAGGCAGGTAGAATCTTAACAGTTGGTATTTAACAACCAGAATTTTTCCTGTCTTTTCTTTGCCTTTGTATTAAATTACCATAAAAAGGAAGCTGAATACCTTCATGGGACTCCCCATCAAGAGATGTGGTGCTCTACTACTGAGCAAACCTAGGGAGAGAGCTTTCAGGGAGAGAGACACAGCTTGATTCTTCCCTACTGAGTGGAAAGGCACTGTTATTTTGTTCTAACACACAGGTAACTGAGGCACTAAGTGATTTATGTGGCACAGCATGGCAGGACATGAATCACACGTCCCAGACTAACCTCATCTCTCTGCCCTTAACTGCTGCTAAATTCAATATCTATTCTTCTCTGGCCAAGGCCCCATGTGACTTCTTTCATCCTTGTTGAACTTTTCTACTCTGCTCCATGTGCAGAGATTGCCATAGCTCTATAACAAAAACATGCTGGTTTCTAAGAGGAATTGCTGAAGGAGATACTGAATTTCCATCTAGTAATTCCACCACTTTTCATAGAGGTAGGTAGAATATATCTCTTTAGTTGGTAGCCATCTCTTGTTCCCCCTCCTGCTGAACCACCATCAGACCCTAGTCTGTGGTTTTATGCTAGAAAACATCTGGAGCAAATGTGGTCCCTTATTTCCTTCAGCTGGCTGTCTTTGCTGCAGGCTAATGTCAACCTTCCTTGTAACTCCACTGGTAGTACTGAACATTAATATCTTTTCTTGCACCTGTAGATCTCAGAGCCAGCAGCTCCTGCATTCAAGTATGCAAAGCTACAGACAGCTGACACTAACTGGCTGCTGGGCTTAATAAAGGAATCTGGTCTCTGCTATGAAGACTCTGCAATAGTGATCTCTGCAGTGATGCAATAGCAGTGATGCAATAATACTACAGAACAAAACAGCTGGCTGTAGAAAGCAGCCACTGGATCCTGTGACAATAGCTCCTTTTAAATGGTTTTAAGAGGATGAGGTGTGTAAAGAAGGGGATTACATTGTTTCAGCATATTTCTGAATTAAAAGAAGGTGAACCTCTTTATCTCTGGTAAACATTGGTTTCAATATTGAGATGTATTACAAGAAAAAATTGTCATGCTAAATCATCCCATTATACTCTTAGCCTTGTAACTGGAAGCCTTTTTTGCCATTAAATTTTCTTTCGCAGCTCTCACAGTAGTAAATACACAGTCTCCATGATGCTTTTTTATATGGAGAGGCAACACTTTCAGAGCTTTTATCACTGTGGATTTCAGGATAACGTAATGAATCAAAGAAGCCAGAACTCTAGTCACACTGTTGGGATTTATTAGAACAGTCAGGAACAAAATAAACGTGTTGATATTTGCTTCATTAAAAACAGCAAACTGAATAACAGAGCATGCAGACTCTGTAATGTGATGGTGGCTGATATGCTTCTTTCCTGTTCCTCCACCTTTGCACTTAACCCAGAGTTCCTCGGTGGTTTTCAGTGTGTAGATTACTTCCCAAGGCAGAGCTTTTCTCATGGTCCAGCTTACTTTTCCATGGCTGATCACATACCTCCCCTTTCACAGCAGCTTACTGCTATGTGACATTAATGCCTGGTTTGGAAAAGCCACTTTCAGTCACGTATGTTTGGCTGCTTCGGTGTGATAAGGCTGACCAAAGAAAAGAAAACTGCCTTGTTTTCTACAGATGTAAGTAGATGCTTGGAGCACCATTGGCAGTCCCAACCGTGTACCTGTGGGAACTGCCACTCTCCACTTGCCTACTTGCAGCCATTTCTTCAGATAAACTGATCTCCCCTGCAAAAGACTCTTTCTGTGACTGCTCTTAAAAACACAGAAATCATTACATCAATTGTCCATTGAGATAACCATCCCTAAGGAGGGACAAAGCCTAGCAATGAGATGAGTGAAAGGCCAGTTCAGTGGCTTAAAACCCAGGGCGAGCAATACCGAGAGCTGCACTCCCTCACCAGCTCCTTGCAGTGTGCTGTGGCCCAGATGTTCAAAGCTTGTCCCACCTTGGGGGTTTTCCTGCTTCAAGGCTGTCTGGGTGCTTTCACAAGTGCAAGTCATTTCGGTCTTTCTTCCAAAGTTATTCAGGAGAACTTAGGTAAGTGCCATGTGTTTTATGAAAAGCCATATCAGATCTGGTTAGACCAACTGTCCACCAGGTCTAGCCTGTCTCTGACAGGGACCAGCACCAGGTATTTCAAGGAAAAAGGAAAAACTTTTGGGAAAGATGAAGAGGCTGTGCCCCATCTTGAACAAGTTTCTTCCAGTCTTTCAGCAGCCACTGGTTTAAGAAAGCAGGCTGGCAACTTGTATAACTAACAAGCTGCACTGATGGAATTGATGGTATCATTACTCATCATCTAAAACCTCAGTCTTTTCTGAAACTTGTCATGCTCTTTCCCTCAAAACTTTACTTGGCAGTCAAAATTACAGGTCAGCTATAACTGTTTTGAAAACATATCTCTTTCCGTTATGAATTCATTTCTCTCAATTTTATTTGGTATTGCCTGCACAATATTATGGGGAAGGAAGAAGGAATATAGGGAAAGTAAAATAACAGTAATTATTGTCTACTTCTATCAAGTGGACATGGCATGTCTGAAAAGGGTAGCAGTACTTGGCAGTGACACTGTAATTTTCCTGGCCCCTTCTTCCTACTCCCACTTTTCATGAGGTTAATTGTGTTGTATACCCTGTAGTGCATAGCTGTGCATTCAGCAAAGATGCCTGGGATAGCTGAAACAACATTTAGATATTTCACTCTTTCCTGCCCCTTGCTGATGGAGTATCTTTCTTCCTACAGTATTTTTACAATTTATTTTGTTGCTAATCCCTAACACAATTTCTAGTCTGTTTTGTAACTATTGTGCATTAAAAATTATCTTTCTCTTACTTAATTCTTATCAAGTACTTGTGTTATTTCAGGATTATCGTTTTCCTTTTAAAAACAATGCTAGCCATTTCTTTCTATTGGTGTGTGTACTAGCTGCTTCCAGTCAATAGAGAACATTGGATCCAGGGATTTAAACAGAATTCTAGCATCTGATGATGGCCCTTACAGTCTAAGTTTGAGGGATGCCAAGAGATAACCTTTTTACCATGGTTGAGCAAGTTTGGGGGTTGAGGGATTAAAAATCCATTTTGCCTGGGAATTAGTCCACCTTTGGGACTAGTCGGACATCTCCCTACTATATGGCAATAATGTTTTGGAGGCCATTTGAAAAGAAGATTATGCTGCATGGCCCATTTACTGAGAGGCAGCGAGTGTCTGAGAGTTACTTGAGAAAACCTCCTGGAACTGCTATCTCTAAAGCTGACGGTCATCCAATAAACTGAGATCACACATGTGTAACATTACCGAAGTGTCAGCTCCGTAGCGTGCTATCTGCAGTGAAGTTTTCTCGGAGTTGTGTAAGCCGTCTTGTGATTTGCTTGAGAGATGAGGGGAGACATGTGCACCGTAACATTTGGCCTCGGCCGGAAGACAATGACTTCAATGATGGTAGACAATCCAATAAGTACATTTGTTGTTACAGTACGCCTCTCAGCTAGGCAAACGCTTCTGCTGTAAGCCAAATTTATGTCTCAGACAAATCGCATAATTTATTAGCAAAACAGACCAGACCTATTGTTGCCTACAGAATTAACAGAAAGAGCCTTCGGAGATGACAGGAGTGTGGTCCAAAGAGTTTACCCTGCAGCGTGTGAGGCTTTTCCAGCTCTCAACATCTTAGAACAGGCAGAGATAAATGGGCAGATTGGGATCTCTGTAACTTTATCACCCCGTGCTTAACAAGGCAACAAGCTGGCCATAGAGACATTCCCAGGAGACTTTCCATAAGATCTCTGGAGCCAGGACTGGATTTTCAAAGAAGCCAGGAGAAAAACAGTATTTTCACTGAATGAATTTCCTTTCTACTGAGGTCATAGCATATTGACAGTGGGTAATTCAGCTATCTGCAAAACGTTCCTGCACTCTCCCTGGCTTAAAAAAAGAACCAGCATTCCCATGCTCTTCCTCGTAAAGAGGCTTTGTGCAAAACAAATTGCCAGCAACCTTAAGCAAGCTGTGGCCCTGTTTTCTTTTAGATGCCTGTTTGAGGTCACAAATTTTCTCTGTATTGATCCATTCTGGGAGAAGCAAGTGAAATGGAGCTGGTGGGCCAATCTTGTAGGTATCTGATACCCTCAAATTCCTTGGACCTCAGCCATTTAAATAATAGGCTTAGTCATAGCATTATTCAGAGTATCTGACGGTTTCCAAAAGGCTTTGCCAGTGCTATTACATCTTTCGGCATACTTCAGTTCAATTGATCGAGAGTATCTGTTGGGCTGAGGAGAGATGGGAGGCTAGATGTATTCATTTCCTGAAAAATAGGGTACTACTGAATGCCTCTCTTCTCCAAAGCTTTCTAGCTATAGTGACTTCTTGAAGTCTTTTCTACTACTCAGCATTTTGGTAAAAATGGTAGAAAGAACAGCAAACCAATGTGGGCTACAGTGTTGCAATGGCAATCCTTCCAGGGTTCCTTTAAAAAATGCCTAGTTGTTGCCATGTTTTTCCATTGCCCATTTTATTCTGGGAGCTGACTGGAACTTACTGGTAATAGCAGAAATATAAATGTTCTGAAACATAAGACAGAATTTGTATTTGTAGGATATAACAAACTTTTCAACAACTGCCTCAATGGAAGACATCCATACAAGTTTCATATTAATGTTTTACGGGTCCTTAGATCCTTTGGCCTCACCACTGTTCAGCCCCTGATACAAACTGGTTGACACAAATGGCAAGCAGATTACAGGTTTTCATTTTGGAATTAGAACTGATCTTAATAAAATGATACTCCAGCACAGGATTTTGTGAAATGCTTCACCATCTCAGACACCAAAAAAACCATTAATGGAAGCACTAACTAATGCACCCATTCACCTTCTGGGCAGACTAGTAGTCACAGATAGACAGTTACTAATGTTGGTCAGAAAATGCCAGTCCTCTTTCTGAAAGGTGATTTGGACTATCTGTGGAAGAGTCCTGAAAAGTCTGGGGAGAGAAAAATGACCAATAAAAAAGACAAATCCAGAGATAAATTTCCTGCTTTTGAAAAATAATTCCAGAAAGGAAGGAAATACCTTTGCAGAAACCTTTGTTGTTGTTGTTGTTGTTAAAGAAAAGAGAAACTAGAGGGTCCCAGGAACACTCCTGCCTTCACCCTGGGAGTCCCTGGGACCTGGGGGGGTGCAGGGGAGGGTAAGTGACATGGGACCGGCTAAGGGAGGAGACATGCTAAGGGAGAAGAAGAGGTAGGGAAGCATGGTCCCTCCTCACTGCCGAATTGAACCAGGTGCACATAGAGCTCTGGGGATGAAACTGGGATGGGAGAAGCACAGAGCACAGCTGGGACGGGCCTGAGGGCTGGTAGAGATCAGGGCTTGAGAACCATACAGCGGTTATTGCAGCAGCAGTCAGGATATCAGCTGTTCCTGAACTGCTGTGCTGCTGGAAAGCAGTTGTCTTCTCCAGCCATGAGCTGGTGTGAGATGGAGAATGCCAGCCTCCCTTTCTGCCTCACATTGAACCCCCCCAGAAAAACACGAGTTATTTCTCCTATCACTCAGCCTGTGGTAGCAGAGGTAAACCATTACGGGTAACAGGTGAAGAGCTATGCGATTGTTCTTGCCTAGAATAGTGAAGCCCCTGAAGATTTACGGTATGCTACTTGTCCACATTTCCCCTTTTTTCATATAGGCTGATCCCAAGCAGATACTGTGGCGATTGCTGAAACTGCGATTCTCAATACCTGAACTATGGGAAGGTTTGGATGGGAATGTGAAACTTCTGCTGCTCAAGCGTCTGTCCGGTTGTATGTAGTACTTCTAACCATTGTTTTTTTGCCTGCTGCAAAACCCGGGAGGTTTGTGTGCCCACCTGCCTTGTGCCAGCTTCTCATTCCTCCGTGCCCCGTGCAGCAGCAATTGCTGCCTTCAGCTCTGCGGCTCAGGGGACTTTCCAAAGCTCTCTGCATTGCTCTGACGATGGACACCTCAAGGAGACGGGCGTCACCGGCACGGAGCTCAGAAGGAATCATCATTGCAGCTTGCTTCTGAGCCTGTGGAGGTCCAGCCCCAGCTGGCTGGTAAGCGTACGGAGCAGGGAGCGGAGGGTCCCTGGCTCCAGCAGCCAGCCCTCGGCCCCCTCCGGGAAAGCGGGGCAGCTTGAAGGCTGGAGAAGGGGGAGCCGTGTCCCGCTGCGCGGCAAAGCACGGCCTAAGCGCTCCAGCTCGGCGGGTGCCACAGGCCGGTCCCGCTGCTGCTCCCCAGCCTCCAGCCACCAGGCTGCTCCTCCAGCTCCAGCTTATCGAGCACGGGTTGTGCAAAGGCGCAGGTGAGCACATTGCAAGGGCAGAACGAGAAGTTCGCTGGGGCTGCGGTTTGTGCTGCCAGGGCTGCGTTTGCTCTGGCTGCCGGTCGGGAGACGCTGCCATCGGCGGGGAGACACCGCCATCTCCCGGGAGACACCACTGCCATCATCTCCCGAGAAACACCACTGCCATCATCTCCCGGGAGACACCACTGCCATCATCTCCCGAGAAACACCACTGCCATCATCTCCCGGGAGACACCACTGCCATCATCTCCCGGGAGACACCACTGCCATCATCTCCCGAGAAACACCACTGCCATCATCTCCCGGGAGACACCACTGCCATCATCTCCCGGGAGACACC